>NW_011494921.1:537589-539752 GCF_000754665.1 Bison bison bison | reverse complement strand
TAGACGGACCTTTGTTGGCAAAGTAATGTCTCTGCTTTTGAATATGCTATCTAGGTTGGTCATAACTTTCCTTCCAAGGAGTTAGCGTCTTTTAATTTCATGGCTGCAGTCACCATCTGCAGTGATTTTGGAGCCCAGAAAAATAAAGTCTGACACTGTTTCCACTGTTTCCCCATCTATTTCCCATGAAGTGATGGGACGGGATGCCATGATCTTCGTTTTCTGAATGTTGAGCTTTAAGCCAACTTTTAAGCAAATGCAAATCACAATACAATATACACATGAGAATAACTTTCAAAAGAGTGAAGTCAAAATCAATGGAGCTATTGTCTTATTACTAATATTAAAGTAACTATTGCTTAATAATTAAAATGACAACTTCTCAAAGTTCTTGGAAAAGACATTTGAAGGGGTGTTCCCCTTTCCAATGAAACAATTTGAATGCAAAGATCTGTAAGAACATACATTATTGGGAACAGACTCTGGTACCAAGAGTGCCGACTCATATGGTAAGCGTAATTTTAGTGTTTAAGGAAACTACCGAACTATCCTCCAGAGAGGCTGTGCCATGTCACTTTCCTGCGAGCAGTGTCTGAGACCTGCTTTCCCTCATCAGCATTTGGAGTTGTCACTATTTTTCTTACAGTTGTTCTAATGTGTGCAGTTCCACTAAATTTTTAATGATGAAACAAAAGCATTATCCTACTGAAAATACAGTTGTCCTCAAGACCGAATGTCAAGTACAGGGAAACTTGACAAACTCAGGAAAAACTATCCATAAGAGTGAAATGGGCTTCCCTGGTGACTCAGTGAAAAAAATCAATGCAGGAGACACAAAAGTAATGTGTACACACACACATACACACACACGTACATGCTATGTACACACACATACATGTACATGCATGTGCATTCATGTGGGTAACTTGGTGACTATATTCTTTTTGAATAAACATATTACTTCTGTGTCTTTTCTCTTCTTGAGCTGGAGAGGCAGACGTTCAAAGGAGGAGTGGGAAGGTGGGGATCTCAACACATGAGGAGCCACGTCCTCTCCCCCTGAGTCGGCACCATCTCCTGCCTGGTCTCACACGTGGAAATGTGACAGGTAAATTGGGCTTGGAAGGTCTGCCTCCTGAATAGAGATTTTGGATCAGCTATCACTCAGTTGGTCTTTTCTGTCTGAATGATAGAAGTGGTGAAAGTCTAGATGAGTGATCCCCAAACCTCAGAACACTTGAGAAAATATAATAAAATTCATCTTTTTAGGAGTGAGGCTCAGAGAGCTGTTTTTTATTCAACCAGATTTGGGAAACTCTGGTTCCATCCCAATCTTTCTGGTCTTGAATTTCAGACATTCTAATTAACTGGGGAAGTTGTTAAAGATGGAGATTTGGGGACTCCTCTCAAAATTCTGACTCAGTAGGCATAGGGTGGGGCCCCACCCTAGAAAACTCATTTTACAGTCAAACCTGGTGATTCTGTTAACACTGGCTTCTAGTTCACAATCTGAGATGTAATTCTGGGAACTTTTAAAACGTAGACATCAGGGCCCCACCCCCAGACCAATTACATCAGATTTTCAGGGAGTATAACTAGGAAACTGACTTTGTTAAATGGTAATTCTAACATGTAGCTTGAATGAGGAGGATACTATTCAAGGATGTCTGTAACAAGGGATGTCTATGGTGAGGTTGGCATATGATTGTGTACTTGGAGAGATTCTCCAACACCACAGTTCCAAAGCATCAATTCTTTGGCACTCAGTTTTTTTATAATCCAACTATCACATCCATACATGACTACTGGAAAAACCACAGCTTTGACTAGATGGACCTTTGTCAGCAAAGTAATGTCTGCTTTTTAATGTGTTGTCTAGGTTGGTCATAGCTTTTCTTCCAAGGAGCAAGTGCCTTTTAATGTCATGGCTACAGTGATTTTGGAGCCAAAAAAATAAAGTTTCTCACTGTTTCTATTGTTTCTTCATCTATTTACTATGAAGTGATGGGACCGATGCCATGATCTTCGTTTTTTGAATGTTGAGTTTTAAGCCAGCTTTTTTACTTTCCTCTTTCACTTTCATCAAGAGGCTCTTTAGTTCCTCTTCACTTTCTGCCATAAGTGTGATGTCATCTTCATATCCGAGGTTATTGATATTTCTCC
>NW_011494921.1:532704-537489 GCF_000754665.1 Bison bison bison | reverse complement strand
TGTCCAGTTCTAACTATTGCTTCTTGACCTGCATACAGATTTCTCAGGAGGCAGGTAAGGTGGTCTGGTATTCTCATCTCTTTAAGAATTTTCCGCAGCTTGTTGTGATCCACACATTCAAGGGATCTTGACTTTAGCCTAGTCAATGAAGCAGAAGTAGATGTTTTTCTGGAATATTCTTGCTTTTTCTATGATCCAGCGGATGTTGGCAATTTGATCTCTGGTTCCTCTGCCTTTTCTAAATCCAGCTTGAACATCTGGAAGTTCTCGGTTCACATACTCAGTTCTCAGTTCAAGGTTCAGAAATGCTGTATAATTAATGCAAGATCATACATCTCATGAGTTTTGGAACCAGCACTGGATTCTGAGCTCAAAGATCTCTTGTAATACATCTTACTGTCTCCTTCCATTGAGAGGTGCTGTGGAAAAATGAAAACAAGTTTGTTTAATTCAATTTTGGAATTAAAATGAACTGATGACCCCAATTCTTTATATAAGGTATGTTGTTCAGTCGCTTAGTTGTGTCCAACTCTTTGTGAACCCATGGACTGCAGCCAGGGCTTCCCCGTCCTTCACCAACTCCCAGAGTTTGCTCAAGTTGTCCATTGAGTCGGTGATGTCATCCAACCATCTCATTCTCTGTCGTCTCCTTCTCCTCTTACCTTCAATCTTTCCCAGCATCAGGGTCTTTTCCAATGAGTCAGCTCTTCGCATCAGCCGTGTCCAACTCTTTGTGACCGCATGGACTATAGCCCGCCAGGCTCCTCCGTCCATGGGACTCTCCAGGCAAGAATACTGGAGTGCTTTGCCATTTCCTTCTCCAGGGGATCTTCCTGACCCAGGGATCTGACCCAGGTCTCCTGCATTGCAGGCAGACACTTTTCCATCTGAGCCACCAGGGAAGCCCAGAAGCACTATATAGTGTTCAAAGTATTAGAGCTTCAGCTTCAGCATCAGTCCTTCCAAATAAGATGTATAATGTATTACAAGCTTAAGTGGGTCATGTGCATGTACTGTGATGAGTGACTAACCAGTGGGACAGTTTTGTCAGCTGCTGACTTATAGGCATCTTGACCATGTGGAGTGAGGTATGGACGCCCCACAGACATACTAGTGACTTTTGCTGGAGACCCCCTTCTGAGAATGCCAGTTAGCTCATCTCAGGCAGGGGCCGTCTGGAACAGATACTGCTTGCTTTCTCTGGTCCAGCGTTGCTCTGAATCTCAGCGGAACATTAATTCGTGTATAAAAATTGAGGGTGAATACTTAATCTCTTGTCCCCTTCTTCGTGGTGTTCCACAGCTTCTCGGGCGCAACCTTTGAGGGGTGTGACCACAGCTGCCATCCAGCCCTCTGCCTGGCCTGTGATGTCACTGGCTGCTGCACTCATGGGACTTGGCCTTGCTTTGGGGCAGATTCATGCTGACTCACCAAGAGCTCCCTGTAGCCTGAAGCTTTTTGGACACTGTCATTAACTGCCCCACCCATGGTTCCCTGGACTCACCTGTGAGGGGAGGGACACTATACAGTGCTTCTGGGCTTCCCTGGTGGCTCAGATGGAAAAGTGTCTGCCTGCAATGCAGGAGACCTGGGTCAGATCCCTGGGTCAGGAAGATCCCCTGGAGAAGGAAATGGCAAAGCACTCCAGTATTCTTGCCTGGAGAGTCCCATGGACGGAGGAGCCTGGCGGGCTATAGTCCATGGGGTCACAGAGAATTGGACACGGCTGAGTGACTTCACTGCCTCTCTTTCAGTTAAATGTAGGACTTGTATATTTTCTGCAGTCACATATGTTTTGAACAGGTACATTTTTCTTAGCAGATCACAACACAAAAACTTTGGTTTTGAATGTAGACTTTGAGTTTGAAAGAGGGATGAGGGTTATTCCAAAAACTGGGAATGTTCCAGGTTCTAAGTTGTTCAGTCAAGCTCTGAATGATCACTAGAATGCTACTGAGTAGTGCTACTTTTGTACGATGCATAATTGCAACCCAGGTCACCCACCGATGTCTATATGCCCTGTGTGAATTTCTCTCTCTCCCTTCCCATGGTCTGAAGCGACAACTTCAACCTGCAGGTGAATGGCAGCTCCTTCTGCCCACCCGCTTCTCTGTGTGGCAGACAATTCTGACTATATATTAGTATATGTATATATACATCATATGGGCCACCCTATATACATAATATGCGCGGCGCTGGAGGGTGAGCGGCCGAGAGGAATACCCCACGTCCAAGGTCAGGAGCAGCAGCCGAGAGGAGATACCCCACGTCCAAGGTAAGAGAAATCCCAGTAAGACAGTAGGTGCTGAGAGAGAGCACCAGAGGGCAGACAGACTGAAACCACAGTCATAGAAAACTAACCAATCTGATCACATGGACCACAGCCTTGTCTAACTCAGTGAAACTAAGCCATGCCCGTGGGGCCACCCAAGATGGGCAGGTCATGGTGGAGAGTTCTGACAGAATGTGGTCCTCTGGAGAAGGGAATGGCAAACCACTTCAGTATTTTTGCCTTGAGAACCCCATGAACAGCGTGAAAAGGCAAAAAGATAGAACACTGAAAGATGAACTCCCCAGGTCGGTAGGTGCCCAATATGCTACTGGAGATCAGTGGAGAAATAACTTCAGAGAGAATGAAGAGATGGAGATAGAAACAAGATTCGATGCTGTAAAGAGCAATACTGCATAAGAACTTGGAATGTTAGGTCCACGAATCAAGGCAAACTGGAAGTGATCAAAAAGGAGATGGCAAGAGTGAATGTCAACATTTTAGGAATCAGTGAACTAAAATGGACTGCAATGGGTGAATTTAACTTGACCATTATTTCTACTACTGTGGGCAAGAACGCCTTAGAAGAAATGGAATAGCCATCATAATCAACAAAAGAGTCTGAAATGCAGTACTTGGATGCAATCTCAAAAACGACAGAATGAGCTCTGTTCGTTTCCAAAGCAAACCATTCAATATCACAGTAATCCAAGTCTATGCCCCAACCAGTAACACTGAAGAAGCTGAAGTTGAACGGTTCTATGAAGACCTACAAGACCTTTTAGAACTAACACCCAAAACAGATGTCCTTTTCATTATAGGGGACTGGAATGCAAAAGTAGGAAGTCTAGAAACACCTGGAATAACAGGCAAATTTGGCCTTGAAGTACAGAATGAAGCAGGGCAAAGGCTAATAGAGTTTTGCCATGAGAACACACTGGTAAAACACCCTCTTCCAACACACAAGAGAAGACTCTACACATGGACATCACCAGATGGCCAACACCAAAATCAGATTGATTATATTCTTTGCAGCCAAAGATGGAGAAGCTCTCTACAGTCAGCAAAAACAAGACAAGCAGCCGACTGTGGCTCAGATCATGAATTCCTTATTGCCAAATTCAGACTTAAATTGAAGAAAGTAGGGAAAACCACTAGACCATTCAGTTCAGTTCAGTTCAGTTCAGTCACTCAGTTGTGACTAACACCCAACTCTCTGAGACCCCATGAACCACAGCACGTCAGGCCTCCCTGTCCATCACCAACTCCCGGAGTCCACCCAAACCCATGTCCATTGAGTCAGTGATGCCGTCCAACCATCTCATCCTCTGTTGTCCCCTTCTCCTCCTGTCCTCAATCTTTCCCAGCATCAAGGTCTTTTCAAACGAGTCAGCTCTTTGAATCAGGTGGCCAAAGTATTGGAGTTTCAGCTTCAACGTCAGTCCTTCCAATGAACACTCAGGACTGATCTCTTAAAGATGGACTGGTTGGATCTCCTTGCAGTCCAAGGGGCTCTCAAGAGTCTTCTCCAACACCACAGTTCAAAAGCATCAATTCTTCAGTGCTCAGCTTTCTTTATGGTCCAGCTCTCACATCCATACAGACCATTCAGGTATGACCTAAATCAAATCCCTTATGATTATACAGTGAAAGTGACAAATAGATTTAAGGGACTAGATCTGATAGACAGAGTGCCTGATTAACTGGATAGAGGTTCATGACATTGTACAGGAGGCAGGGATCAAGACCATCCCCAAGAAAAAGAAATGCAAAAAAGCAAAATGTATGTCTGAGGAGGCCTTACAAATAGCTGTGAAAAGAAGAGAAGCGAAAAGCAAAGGAGAAAAGGAAAGATATACCCATTTGAATGCAGAGTTCCAAAGAATAGCAAGGAGAGATAAGAAAGCCTTCCTCAGGGATCAATGCAAAGAAATAGAGGAAAACAATGGAATGGGAAAGACTAGAGATCTCTTCAAGAAAATTAGAGATACCAAAGGAACATTTCATGCGAAGATGGGCTCGATAAAGGACAGAAATGGTATGGACCTAACAGAAGCAGAAGATATTAAGAAGAGGTGGCAAGAATACACAGAAGAACTGTACAAAAAAGATCTTCACGACCAAGATAATCATGATGGTGTGATCACTCACCTAGAGCCAGACATCCTGGAATGTGAAGTCGACTAAGTGAGCCTTAGGAAGCATCACTACAAACAGAGCTAGTGGAGGTGGTGGAATTCCAGTGGAGCTATTTCAAATCCTAAAAGATGATGCCGTGAAAGTGCTGCACTCAATATGTCAGCAAATTTGGAAAACTCAGCAGTGGCCACAGGACTGGAAAAGGTCAGTTTTCATTTCAATCCCAAAGAAAGGAAACGTCAAAGAATGTTCAAACTACTGCACAATTGCACTCATCTCACACGCTAGTAAAGTAATGCTCAAAATTCTCCAAGCCAGGCTTCAGCAATACGTGAACCATGAACTTCCAGATGTTCAAGCTGGTTTTAGAAAAGGCA
>NW_011494921.1:525486-532604 GCF_000754665.1 Bison bison bison | reverse complement strand
TGTATATTGTCACCCTGCTTATTTAACTTATATTCAGAGTACATCATGAGAAACACTGGGCTGGATGAAGCACAAGCTGGAATCAAGATTGCCGGGAAAAATATTCAATAACCTCAGATATGCAGATGACACCACCCTTATGGCAGAAAGTGAAGAGGAACTCAAAAGCCTCTTGATGAAAGTGAAAGTGGAGAGTGAAAAAGTTGGCTTAAAGCTCAACATTCAGAAAACGAAGATCATGGCATCTGGTCCCATCACTTCATGGGAAATAGATGGAGAAACAGTGGTAGACTTTATTTTTGGGGGCTCCAAAATCACTGCAGATGGTGACTGCAGCCATGAAATTAAAAGACGCTTACTCCTTGGAAGGAAAGTTATGACCAACCTAGACAGCATATTAGAAAATAGAGACATTACTTTGCCAACAAAGGTCCGTCTAGTCCAGGCTACGGTTTTTCCAGTGGTCATGTATGGATGTGAGAGTTGGACTATAAAGAAAGCTGAGTGCCGAAGAATTGATGCTTTTGAACTGTGGTGTTGGAGAAGACTCTTGAGAGCCCCTTGGACTGCAAGGAGATCCAACCAGTCCATCTTTAAGAGATCAGTCCTGAGTGTTCATTGGAAGGACTGATGTTGAAGCTGAAACTCCAGTACTTTGGCCACCTGATTCAAAGAGCTGACTCATTTGAAAAGACACCACTGGTAGGAAAGATTGAAGGCAGGAGGAATAGGGGACGACAGAGGATGAAATGGTTGGATAGCATCACCGACTCAATGGACATGAGTTTGGGTAAACTCCAGGAGTTGGTGATGGACAGGGAGGCCTGGTGTGCTGCGGTCCATGGGTTCACAAAGACTTGGACATGACTGAGCGACTGAACTGTAGTGAACTGAACTGAATTGATGGGCCTCCTTGGTGGCTCAGTGGTAGAGACTGAGCAACTAAGCCACCACTACCATCACCATATATAATATATATAATGTTTATAAATCTATGGAATGCTTTTCTTCATCATCCTAAAGTTTTCTTTCACACTCGAACATTTTCTAATACTATGAATTACTGAACATGTTGACTACAGGTAGGATTATCCAAAGGTACGACATACCTTAGGTGAAAATCACAGCTTATACAGATAGAACTTTAAGAGGTTGACAAATGTACTCTAGATCAGAAGAGATACTGAGGATTCAAGAGTAATCACTGGGCCTACATCTTTCCATACATATGTTTATAATACAATTAATAGATTTATGGCATCAATTGCTCTATCATAACTGGTAAACATTTTAACTATAGCATCGTCAAGATGAGACCTAGGTTTTGTTTCCCCTATGTGTTCATCATCGTATATAATCTTTTGTTTCAGAGAATTCTAGAAAACTCTTTTATATGCATAAAGGACTCCTGTAAGTTTGTGTTCTATCTTCATGTGACTTTTCCCATTATTATAACACAACCAGATACAATTTTGACTAAAATCACAATTAGCAATTATAACATGTAAGTTTTTATCTAGAATATCTGCTTGAAAGGGAAGGGTATTGGTTTCTCTTATCACTTGTGCTGATCACTCTGATGCTACTTGATCTGAAATCTTGGCAAAGTGGCCTGTCTTCAAAATTACCTCATTCTATCTAGTAGTTTCCTGGGCTTCTTGTGTCCAGAGGCTGTATATTTCTTAAACTCTTCCTCTCTCTTTCTTTTTAAAACTTTAGTAAGGAATGCTGCTGCTGCTGCTAAGTCACTTCAGTCGTGTCTGACTCCGTGCGACCCCATAGACGGCAGCCCACCAGGCTCCCCCGTCCCTGGGATTCTCCAGGCAAGAACACTGGAGTGGGTTGCCATTTCCTTCTCCATTAGTAAGGAATACTGTGTTTCAAATGTATTCACAAGTAGAGAAAATACTATAGTGAGCCTTCATTTCATCTGTAAAAATACGAGTAGGTATCTCTGATTGAGAAGAATTTTAAAAAGTTGTAACCCTGCTATAACAATCACACCTGAAGAAATTATATTGGTTTTGAAATAACATCTTTGGTATCCGACGAGTCTTCAAATCTCAATTTTCTCATATTTTCATTATTTACAATGTGTGTGAAGCATGTTTCAAATAATTGTGATTATTTGACACCTTACAAATTTCTTTATATTACAGATTCCCCTTTGACCTCTTTTTGTGCTTGCAGTTTAATTGTTGAACTGCAGTTTAATTGTTGAAATGCTTGTAGAATTTCTTAGAGCCTGGATTTTGCTGGTGGAATTTCTAGGGCACAGAATTCTCCTTTATTTCTTATATTTCCTGAAATTTGTAGTTAAATTTAGATGCTTGATCATATTCAAGTTCTACTTGTTTTGGTTAGACTATTTCAAAGGCAATGCTGTAAACTTCCATCCAGAAATACACACTGCCTGATTAAATCTCTTTCGTGATGGAGTCAATCACGGACGCTCATAGCCTAGATGTATTCGTTTATTAGAGGCTATAAAATTGTGTTCTAGTCTCATAATCTCTTTATTCACTAGCTGGAATACGTCTATAAAGAGAAAATGACCAACTATTTGGTTAACTGAGATTTGCATAGAAAAAGCAAAAATGAATGTTGAGTTCCTTCTCCTTCCATCTGTTTTCAAAGCAGTTGCTTAGGAGAGTGTATTCTTTTAGAAGCAGAAGAATGCAACTGTAGAGTGTATTTGTTCCCTGTTGAGAGTTAACCACACAGATTTGAAGTTCAGTCTCATCTTTGGTTTTCCTAAAAACATGCCAATGCAAATGGAAAATTCAGCATCTGCCAGACAACAAGCACAAAGAATAATGTGGTAATTTTCATCTTCAAAGCATTTCAGCACTAATTATTTCTCCCACCTCCCCAAGAAGTAGATGTTATTAACTTCATTTTAAAGATAAGAAAATGAAAACTTAAAGAAGCGATGAGACCAATTTGCTCGCAGCTAAGATGGCATCACCATGAAAGATGTGAATATAATTTGTGTATGCTTTAATTTAAAATTTTATGCCAAGGAAGAAAGATACATGGAGAGCCATAGGAAAGGGGAACTGAGATTACTGACTCAGTTCTGACATGATAAGTTGTGCGGTGTGTAGAGAACTGAAAACTGTCTGGGCCATGGTGATTATCAATGAAACATTTGATATTTTAGTCTGATGAATAGTAGGTGATGAGCAATAGTTGTCAGATGACTGAGAACAAATAATTTGCCACGCTTTGCTCCTATGGATATCCCTATAGAATGACAAGAACAAAACCTTTCCACTAGATTCTGACCCTTAGTGATGTACACCCGGTGGCTGGGATATGTGAGTCTTTTTTTTTCCCTCTGTCCTGTGCTCAGTCACTCAGTGGTGTTAAACTCTTTGTGACACCCTGGATTTTAGCCTGCTAGGCTCGTCTGTCCATGGAATTTTCCAGGCAAGAATCCTGGAGTGCGTTGTCATTCCCTCCTCCAGGGGATCTTCCCAACCCAGGGGTCGAACCAGAGTCTTCTGCGTTGCAGGCAGATTCTTTAGCACTGAACCACCTAGGGAGCCTCTTTTTTCCCCTCTAACTTAGAAGTATTTAGTGTGCATGATTACTTCTTGTATAAAGCAAAGATAGTATTTTCATTAGACTTGAATATGCTGTATTCATGCTGACAGATCACATGTAATTGTGAGACTCCATTAAGCAAGAGATGATGTAATTTAGTTCTCCAGAATAGTCTTCTTTATGCCGGGGTTGGTGCTTAGATTTTTCATGGTAGAGATGTTGAAGTTAAAATAATAATCCCCATACTTACAGGCTCCCCTGATGGCTCAGACAGTAAAGCGTTTGCCTGCAGTGCGGGAGACCTGGATTCGATCCCTGGGTTGGGAAGATCTCCTGGAGAAGGAAATGGCAACCCACTCCAGTACTCTTGCCTGGAAAATTCCATGGACTGAGGAGCCTGGTAGGCTACAGTCCATGGGGTCGCAAAGAGTCGGACACCACTGAGCAACTTCACTCGGAGGTGGAACACACAAAATTTGTGTTCTCCACCCAGATGGTCTCAACAGACTATATAATTGCTTAGACCTTGGGTTAGACAGCCTCATTAATGCAAACACAGCTGTCTATGGTGGAAGAGCATGAAGAAAAGAACGTAAGATGTTTTTCAAAAGGGAGAAACCCAGAAGTTTCTTTCTGACATTAGACATGTCTTATTAGTCTCCTAAGCTAAAACGCATCTAATGAGCTTTATGATGACTTGGTAATTTAGCTCCTCCTTGAAAGCAACCACTAATACCGGCTGTGGACTGTAGACTTTTGTTTTTCTTATAAGCCTTTATTGACTTTGTTACAATATTGCTTCTCTTTTATGTTTTGTTTTTTGGCCGGGAGGCGTGTGGGATCTTAGGCCCCCAATCAGGCTTCGAACCTGCACCCCCTGAATTGGAAGGCAGATTCTTAACCACTGGGCCACCAGGGAAGGCCCGACTTTTAATTCAGGAAACAGATGCTACAGATTTCATTTATCGGGTAAGAAATCTCAGTTTAATTCACACCCCGTGTTTCTTCTATTTAATTCTCAACTCATATGCCAATAGGCTTCCTTGGTGGCTCAGATGGTAAAGAATCCGCCTGCAATGCAGGATACCTGGGTTCGATCCCTGAATTGGGAAGATCCCCTAGAGAAGGGAATGGCTACTCACTCCAGTATTCTTTCCTGGGGAATTTATTGATTTTTTTTTTTTTTGTAAAAGGAACTGTATTCCTTTTTAGCTTTTCTATTTCCTAACTGAAAGCTAGTCTTGCTGTTATGGCTCCTCATCTCTGACAGCCATGCTTTGGGCAGGTAATGAGGAAGGATCTTGCCATTCATACTGCAAATCTACTCCTCAAAGGCTCGCTCCATTTTCTTCAGGCTCCGCCTTCCCTTCCTGTGACGTCATGACTGGTAACAGTAGGTAAAAGCTAAGACCTGCATCCAATCCCGGAATACTAACAGCTTGAAAAGAGTAGATGTAAAACTCCTAGTAAGGACGCATTATGTCCTGCAAGGAGAGTGAATGCAGCACAAAGGCAGCCGCGACCCTCCGCCAGTGACTGGCACTGAGCAGAGAGGGGCGGGATTGGGCTTGACGGCGCTAATACCCAGGTGAGTCAGGAGGGCGGTTCGGCCTGCGGGGAATCTTTGGGCTTCCCCTTCAAAATCTCCTTTGAAAAGAAAGCTGATAATAAATGTATAAGGTGTTTTCTTTGTTTCATTCATTCTGTCCCCCCCACCCCAGTCTATTAAAAATATTGTTTTTAGTAGTGGAGGGTGGCTTAGTATTTGATCAAGCTCACATCCTGGAGTCTATGTGGGTGTGAGGTACACTCCATTTCTAATTAGCATTTACTTATATTTGTAGTATCACTTTCCTCACTTGTAAAATTGGAATCATAGTACATAATTGACTTTGAGAGAGATAATATACATGAAATTTCTGTGGGGAAAAGGCTGGATATGCAATAAAAGCCTATGAACTGCAACGCATCAAAATATAAGGGAAGTCCTTACACCACTTTTTTTTTTTTTAATGTTTTGGCTGAGCAGCGCGCAGGGATCTTAGTTCCTTAGTCCACAGACCTAACTGGCGCCCCTGCCTGGGGAGCTCGGACTCTCAGCCACTGGCCCACCAGGGGAGTCTCCAGTCACTTTGAACACTGTGCATATATAACACTGTGGGCCTCGTTTTTGCCATGTGGAGACAAGAGACTTGGACCTGGGCACGGCCAGATTTCCTTCGGAGCACCACTTCTCCTTGCAGGCTCTGTTGCATCCGGCAGCGAGGCCTCTGAGTCAGCGCGGGCGGTGCTGCCCGGGAGGAGGGAGAAGAAGGAGAAAGAGGGTCAGGCGTGTCCCCACGTGTGCTCCCTTCTGGGGCGGGGGTCCCGTGGGAGGAGCCCCAGTGCTGCCGCTCCTCGGGCTCCCGCCCTGCCTGGCCGGGCTCATCTCAAGGCTCAGGGCAGCCTGCTGGTCTCTGATGTGACCCCAGCTTCTGCTGGGCCCCTGAGCGGTCCTAGGTGTCATCAAGGGAAACTCCTGAATTTCTAACTTCTTAAGAAGCACAGCTTCTTCTTTTTTTAAAAAACCTGGGTGTCCCTTTATTAATTAAAATAGACACTATCTGTTTCTACAACAGAGTAATGATTGATGGGAGATTTATTATGCAAAGGCCCTGTTATGACAGTTTTTGGAAAGTAACTTGTCAAGAAACATAACTCTTTAATCGTAAGAAGTGGTATAGAATGACTATAGGAAATTTGGAAGATATGGGAAACTGTGCCAAAGCCTCTGCCTGTGTGGATCACAACAAACTGTGGAAAACTCTGAAAGAGATGGGAATACCAGACCACCTGATCTGCCTCTTGAGAAATTTGTATGCAGGTCAGGAAGCAACAGTTAGAACTGGACATGGAACAACAGACTGGTTCCAAATAGGAAAAGGAGTACGTCAAGGCTGTATATTGTCACCCTGTTTATTTAACTTATATGCAGAGTACATCATGAGAAACGCTGGGCTGGAAGAAACACAAGCTGGAATCAAGATTGCCAGGAGAAATATCAATAACCTCAGACATGCAGATGACACCACCCTTATGGCAGAAAGTGAAGTGGAACTCAAAAGCCTCTTGATGAAAGTGAAAGTGGAGAGTGAAAAAGTTGGCTTAAAGCTCAACATTCAGAAAACGAAGATCATGGCATCTGGTCCCATCACTTCATGGCAGATAGATGGGGAAACAGTGGAAACAGTGTCAGACTTTATTTTTCTGGGCTCCAAAATCACTGCAGATGGTGACTGCAGCCATGAAATTAAAAGACGCTTACTCCTTGGAAGGAAAGTTATGACCAACCTAGATAGCGTATTCAAAAGCAGAGACATTACCTTGCCAACAAAGGTTCATCTAGTCAAGGCTATGGTTTTTCCTGTGGTCATGTATGGATGTGAAAGTTGGACTGTGAAGAAAGCTGAGTGCCGAAGAATTGATGCTTTTGAACTGTGGTGTTGGAGAAGACTCTTGAGAGTCCCTTGGACTGCAAGGAGATCCAACCAGTCCATTCTGAAGGAGATCAGCCCTGGGATTTCTTTGGA
>NW_011494921.1:492635-525386 GCF_000754665.1 Bison bison bison | reverse complement strand
GTTGGTGATGGACAGGGAGGCTTGGCGTGCTGCAATTCATGGGGTCGCAAAGAGGGACATGACTGAGCGACTGATCTGATCTGATACAAAGAAAAGTCCTCTTTAATTTCATTAAACTATTGCTAAAATTATTTTATGCATTTTCTTTGTCTTCTAAGAACACACATATACACACTCATGTAATCTCTTAATACAAATCATATAACCTTAAGTGCATTAAAGCACAAAGCAGAAATTTCCAAATATATAAATACATATATATATTTTTTACCTCCTCTTAGACAACTTAAGCGTTTCCCTGGTGGCATAGTCATAAAGAATCTGCCTGACAAGCAGGAGATTCAAGTTTGATCTCTGGGTAGAGAAGTTCCCCTGGAGAAGGAAATGGCAACCCACTCCAGTATTCCAGCCTGCTAAATTGCACAGACAGAGGAAAGTGGTGGGCAAAGAGTCAGACACGACCTTGTTACTAAACAACAACAACAGGGTAACTTAATCTTGTGTTACTCTTAGAAAAAATTAAGTTACTTCCTTATTGATGGACATTCAGGTAGTTTCTAGTTTTTCTGTTATAAATAATACTACCATAGACATTTCTGTATACTAATCACTGACCTTATCTGTAATTATTTCCTTAAGAAAGATTTCTAAAAGCTATACTACTGGGTGGAATGAGATGAATATTAAAAAAGTAACATATTGCTAAATTATTTCCCAGAAGAGTTGGCCTATTTACACTCCTATCAGTTGTGTTGAAATTCTAGTTTTTACTAGATATCTTGGAAAAGTTGCATTTTGATTCTTATATTTGCTTCTTTTGTCCTATACGAATTATATAAGAAAAGAAAATGTAAACTTTTATATACACAGATATTTGAACTACTGGATGTGAAGTCAACAGATCACATAGCTCTGTTAGCTGAAGAATTCAAATCCAGTCACTAATGAATTAATATGATTAATTTTTTTTTCACTTTTATGTCACATCCAAATGTATTCCAAACCACCCATTTTCAAGAGTAATTGCGCTCTTTTCAGTTGGGTAAAGGGAGGCTTTTACTCTGACCTTTATATGCAAAAGGAGCACAGTGACGCTGGTTCAACCCCTCTCTCCACTACACTGCAAAGGATTCTGAGGTCCAGGGAAGGTAAATTTTTTGCTAGTGATTAGTACCCGGTGAGCAGCGGGAGTGTTGCTCAGAATCAACTCCAAGGTGGATTTTTTTCCCACACTGTCTCCTCTTGTTTTCTCAAATCCATCAACCAAATCTAGGTGGTCTGTGTTGAATTTTCTGCTTGGATTATGCCTTCTCACATAATATTATGGATTTCAAAGGCAAATCTGCCACTTATGCCACCTGGTTATCTGTGATTTATCTCTGGAGTCCTGATCTTTTTTCACTTAGTTTTTTCCCCCCCTCCCTTATGTTTGCCTCTTAGGAGAATTTCACTCAAATTTGTATCAATTGGAATTCATGGACATTATTTTCCAAAATAGGTTATCATTTCATATAAAATTTCTCCTAGATGGAATTTTAGGTTTCTCAAACACTAGAAAATGATAAGACAAAGAGCATGAAGCCATATTAAGCTATTCAATTCTTGAAATGGACATAGGATTAGGGACTGTATATCTGGCATTTTGGAAACTTTTTTTCTGTTCCAGTTAAAAACTCTGAGGTAAAGTTGCCTTATCTTCCTTGACTCAGTTTCTCCTTGTGCGAAAAGGTGGTAACAGTCCTCAGTGGCTAGGGAAGGCTTTTGTGAGATTTCTTTGTTTTTGGCAGCACGTAAGGTTCAAGTTATTCCTCTATTGTACAGGGGAGCTATCATAGGCATTGGTGAAAATCACACTGATAGGTTTGAAAAAACAACACTTGATGATTTGTAGGTATTTGGGGAGAGTGTTCAAGAATTTGTGACTGAAATTCATCTTCTTGGAAGAGAAGCGAGAGAGGGAGAAAGAGATTCTAAGCGTGCTGTAACAAAACTCCTTTGAGCTGTTCTGGGAGTGGCTGGGTGTGGCAGGCTTTCCCCAGTCAGAATGCTGAGTAATCAACTCATAATATTTGCAATGATTCAACCTACAGGTTAGAAAAAGCACCAACAAAACAATCTCCTAGGTTATTAAATATTTGAGCTGATGACTATTTTTGCTGAGCTAGAGGAAACTATTGCTCGATAAAATTGTACAATGAATGGGTGCTGTACTTCTTTAAGCTGTATTTCTTCCCTCCACCCCCCACTAACATCTACTCTTTTAAATACAAAGTCAACAACAAGGTTTTTGTGGCAAAACAAAGAGAGTAAAGAAAGTTATAGATTAAATTATTGGGATGTCTCTGGTGGTCCAGTGGTTAAGACTCTGTTCTTCCGCTGCAGGGGGCACAGGTTTGATCCCTGGTAGGGGAAGTTCCACATGCCGTATGGTATGGCTAGAAAAAAGAAAACTATAGATTCTTTTTGGAGTTATAAAATAAACACTTTCCCCCACAAACAGTGGTATATAATTTCCCACTAAATATTTTTAAAGAAACATTTATTTCCAAGAATTAGAGTTATATTTGGGCTTCCCTAGGTATTGCTGAATTCCTGTCTCTGGAAGTGTTTCTGCCGAGGTTAGACAAGCCCCGAACAGGAGTGTTGTAGAGATAATTTAGACTTAAAAAGAGAGAGTGGACAAAGATTTCTGATTTAAATGCAAGTCTCTTCAAACCTTTGGGTCACAGTAGCAAGCAGGGGGGTTTCCCTGGTGGTTCAGTGATAAAGAACATGCCTGCCAATGAAGGATACATGGGTTTGATCCGTGAGTTGGGAAGATCCCTTGGAGAAGGGAATGGCAACTCAGTCCAGTATTCTTGCCTGGGAAATCCCATGGACAGAGGAGCCTGGTGGGCTACAGTTCATGGGGTCACAAACGGCCAGACGTGACTGAAGCAAGTAAACAACAGCAACAGAGCAGACAGGCTGCAGGCGCTGGTAAGTTTCCGTGGTAGCCTAAATGTGGATGCCCTGCACCAGCCTGTGGTCATTATGATTATTCCCCGAGACCGCGCCTGCCTAATAGGCCAAGTGCTGATCACCACCACATGCTCTGCGCCAGACACTTCTTATTTACCGTCTGTTCATGTGCCGTGTGTCTCATTTTACAGGTGAGGAAACTGAGGCTAGCGAGATTAAGCACTTTGCCTAGGGCTTCTCAGACGATGAATGGTAAGATAGAGTCATTTTCCAAATTTATGATTTGACTCTTAAACCCACATTTCCCCACTACAGCTGAATGGTGTCATTTTCCAGGGGTAGCTGGCCAACATCACTCTCTGATGACCTTCTTGCCTCTACTAGTTCCCCTGATGCCTGAAATTCTACTTTCAGAGTTCAACTCATTTAGTTTATGACTTTGACCTGGTTCATAATAAAACACCCAGGGCGTGGGGAGAAGGGAAGCTATTAGTCACTCTTCGTCACTCTCATTCATATAGCCAATGAGCATTAGTTGACTGCACGTCTATCAAGACCATACCAAGTGTTGGCATTACAAAAATGAATGAGGCTTGGTCCTTACTTCAAGATTCTCATAGTGAGATAGAGGATATTGTACAATAAAATAGATGATTATGAGATAACGTGGCAAATGAACAGCAGAACATCAAATGAGCATAGCAGATAAGTAATTGGCTCAGATTTAGGTCCTTTCCTGAGAACAGATTCAGTTAGGAAGGGAGTAGCTCCCAGCAAAAAAAGGAGCTGCCTGAAAGCAAGAAAACTCTGGAAAACACAAAGAGATTTTCTAGCAAAGATGGGTAATCCTAATTGCCATATTTCATCGGGAGGCCCGTCAACAATTTCTCCCAATCTGGTATTACATATTTTGCTGAGTAGAATGTATTCATAGATTCTTTTTTTGTGTGTAATCACTTTTCTCTTTTCTGGCATCTAGCAGAATGAGCTATGGAGGTGAGAGTACTTTCTGTGGCATCACCATATTTGAAGAGTATGAATTGTCAGAACCATCACATACTCCTTCTATTTTATGTAATATGTCACCTTCCGGCCCCACGTGGCCTACTAGGGGTGCCCTTCTGTGTGTATGCATGTTTTCAGCCTCAGGGAGGATCCACCGACAGTCTCGTCCTGCCTGAGCACGTTGGAGGCCTTCAGAAGCTGTGCAGACAACAGCAACTTCAGTCTGAATCATTCTTTTCAATTGTGGACAAGCTGCCAAGAGGCGGGAGCCAGAAGAGCAGGCGCAGAAGTGGGCGGGGCGGGGCCCGGTGGGCGGGGCGGAGCCCGGTGGGCGTGGCCGCGGGCGAGTTCAGGTGAGTCGCTCCTGCCCAGCAGAGCTGCTCTCACGTCCAGGTCTGTCTGCATCTGGCTTTCCTTTTCCCTGGACCGCTGTAACTTCAGGTAAGCAAAGCGCAGGTAGCAGGGCTTGGTGGTATCCCTGTTTTGGGCAAGTCTTAAAAGAATATAGCTCTTTGAGATGATTTGCGATGGTACAGAGTGGGCAGAACCGAGTCTTTCGCGGCTGGGCTGTCAGCTGCGCGTGGCCATCAGCCCTGCAAGAGCAGCGTTTGCCGCGCCCGGTCCTTTGGGAGCCAGGCATGCCACGTACAAGGTCAGAATATGCAGGAATGGCACGGCCGGGAGGTTTTGGTGTATATGGGGAGGGGAGCGGGCGGGAAAGAGTGATCTACGGGGGATTCTGAGGACGTTTTCAGCCCTGCTTTGGAGCTCAGTGTTTTGCGGTGCTGGTTCCAGAGAGGGTGTGGCGCCCTAACCTGAGGACGCGGGGAAGCACAGGAGCGTCTGGCCGCCTTCCTGGCTGGCGCTGAGCGGTGAGGTTCAGACCTCGGAATCGCTTTTCTGCGCATTTTAAAGCATCCAGTTGCTGTCCGTTTATTTGCACCTGCGTTCTTCAGGGCTGGAAGTAGTCTCTCTCCCTATCTGGGTTTCAAGATACTTGAAGCGAATCACACATTTCCAGCGTGTGTTCTTGGGCGACTTTTCGAACAAGTTGGCTCATAGTTTCTTCCTCAGGGAAGCTACTGTGTTGATGGTTTTCTTTAAGCCTGTCACACTAAAGAGCGGTTAACAGGCCAGGCTGTTCAGGCTCAGATGAACAGAACTGGGGGCTCTGATACATCCTTCAGGTCCCCATCCCCTGTCTTGTGAGTCCCTCAGCGGATACAGGGCAGGACGAAGTGGAATCCAAGCCGTCAAACTCACAGCTCGTGGTCGTTTCCAGGTCACCATGAATTTTCTTTTCATTTTTTTGGCCACGCCCTTTGGCGTGTGGGATTTTCGTTTTCAGAGCAGGGATTGAACCCATGGCCCTTGTATTTGAAGTGCAGAGTCTTAACCACTGGACAGCCAGGGAAGTCCCACCAGGAATTTTCTTAACACCTCTGTCACCCCTACGTCACGGAAGAGGATTTGAACGGAACTGGGTGCATCCAAACCTTAGTCCCTTAGGTTTATGTAAGTGTCCTTAGGTATATGTAAGTATCCTTAGGTTTATGTAAGTATCCTTAGGTATATGTAAGTATCTTTAGGTTTATGTAAGTATCCTTAGGTATATGTAAGTATCCTTAGGTTTATGTAAGTATCCTTAGGTATATGTAAGTGTCCTTAGGTTTATGTAAGTATCCTTAGGTTTATGTAAGTATCCTTAGGTATATGTAAGTATCCTTAGGTACATGTAAGTGTCCTTAGGTTTATGTAAGTATCCTTAGGTACATGTAAGTGTCCTTAGGTCCATGTAAGTGTCCTCAGGTACCTGTAAGTGTTTGATGGCTCCTGGGTGGGCGTGGAGATGGAAGCTCGTCCGAGGAAAGGATTCTCCATACGAGTTGGCAGGTTTATACGTTTGCTTCCTAGCACCTGAGTTCCGCAAACCAGTCCCTCTGGTTTGCGGGTTCAGCTTGAGGGTGTGAAGTCTCGGCAGTCTTGGTCATCCCGATGTGGCGAGTCTGGCTCTAGTTCATGGTTAGGCAGCAGACAGATGGCTCGGCGGTAAAGATCAGGCTTCTAAACAGGTGGGAGCAAATGTGATGGTTCAGGATATCTGCGAGAAGCAGAGGCTCCTCTCCATCAGAAATCAAGCGTTCGACCTTACCACTGAGAGTCACGTTGTTCTTTCCTGCTAACAAAGCGCTTTTCAGGTTACTTACTCATTTCATTCAGACTCACACTATTCTTTCACATGGAAGAAGCTGTGAGATCTCCTATTTTCTTCATCTGGCTCTGACTTTTTTCCTTGTGAGGTTGCAAAGCCAACAGCAGAGACCATGTTTTTATTTTTTATGTATTTTTTAGCCACACTGTGTGGCATATGGGATCTTAGTTCCCTGCCCAGGGATTGAACCTGTGTCCCTGCCTTGGGAGCTTGGAGTCTTAACCACTGGACCACCAGGGAAGTCCTGATACTGTGTTTCTAGACATTCCATTATAGTTGTTGCAATAGGCAAAACTTCTCAAGGCGTTGCCTAAGGACTGTCTCCCCGAAAGAAACTTTATCTCACCCAGATGGTCTACAGATGAAAAGTCTGGGGGAATATTGGCTTAGATGCATTAGAAGTGTTAGAAATCGTGCAGGGGCCGATGAGCAGCTGTGAGTCTGGAGAAGCGAGTTCCCTGCCTGGCCTCACACCCCAGTGCGCCAGTCTCTGTTCGTTCAGGACTCCTTTCATTGCCATCTCTGATGTGAGTCTGAAGAAGCGAGTTCCCTGCCTGGCCTCACACCCCAGTGCGCCAGTCTCTGTTCGTTCAGGACTCCTTTCACTGCCATCTCTGATGTGAGTCTGGAGAAGCGAGTTCCCTGCCTGGCCTCACACCCAGTGCGTGCGTCTCCATTCGTTCAGGACTCCTTTCACTGCGGTCTCTGAACTCTCAGTTCTCTCTGGTCCACCTGGGTGCATGGCTCATCCTCCTTGTTCTTCGGGAGCCCCCCTTTAGTGTGCCTTATCAGATGTCACTGTCTCCGAGGAGGCCTCGCTGAGATTTCCACTAGGAGTGCACTGTCTCGCCTAAGAGCTGCATGGTAACTTGTGCCCCCGGTCAAAACACCCATCACGCCTACAGACCTATCATGCCATTAGGCGTCAGCTCTTCGGAGGCGGACACCTGATTTGTTCATGTCTAGCGCGGTGCTGACACACCCTGTTAGGTGCTCAGTTGATACTTATTAAATGAAAGCAGTGTAGTGTTGATAGTTTGCAACACTAACGGTAGAGAACAAGAGTTTCTTCCAGTAGGAAAATCAGGGGGGAAGTTTTGTTTTGATTAAAAAGAAAGAAATCATGTAAGTAAAAAAAAAAAAGAAGAAGAAGAAAACATGTAAGGTATCTTGATGTCTCTAAAAGGGGAGTCCAAGACACGGAGGGTTTTCGGAACTCTAAAGGCTCCTGAGTAAGCAAATGTCAGCAAAGACACAGTTACTGAGAAGGAAGGTGATGGGCGTGGTTGGGAACCAGGAGCTCAGAAGTGAGTGCCGGGTCTGGTCTGACCACTCTCACTCCCTGCGTGGGAGGAGGCCGGGGAGAATCCTGTATCTCTGTGCCCCTCCCTTCCCTCACCTTTAAAATGAAGAGGTGGGGCCAGATTAAATCTAAACCAGGATCTTGTCTGCCTTTAAATGTTTATGACTTTAGGACGTATTGCAAATAATAAAAACAAAACAGCCACTTTACAATGAAATTCTTAGAACTTTTTGTTGTTTACTGTATTTGCATTATTATTTTAACTTCTCTCTCAGTTTCTCTGATTAAAATACAAATGTCTTTTAAACTTTTAAGTGACTAAAGATGTAGTGTCTTCCATGTTGAAACTGTAAATGAAATTCTCCTTACTTGTTCTAATCATTAGGTTTTCAAGAAAATGAAAGACATTATCTCTGTAATAATGGAATAACAGAATGAAGACTCTGCGGAGACTTTAGCACTCTGACCAGGTCACTCGATGTGTAAATTTACCATGTAGAAATTGCTAATCTCCTATTCCTGTATCCATAATTTTCTTTTTGGTTTGATGTTTTTATTTTTTTTTTAACTGGAGTATAATTGCTTTACAAAGTTGTGTAAGTTTCTGCTGTGCATATCGCCTCCCTCTTGGGCCTCCCTCCCATCCCTCTCCCCCAATTCCAGCCCTCTGGATCCCTCAGAGCCCCTGGCTGAGCTCCCAGTGTGATTCAGCAGGTTCTTACCCTATCTATTTTACCCATGGTAGTGTGTTTGTGTTAAACTTAATCTCCCAGTTCATCCTGCCTGCCCCCCAATACCCTGCACCTTGTCCACACATTGCTTCTCTCTCTGTATCTCTATTCCCGCCTGGAACTAGATTGATTTGTACCGGATGAATCTAGATTTCATCATACATGATTTCACACACTTATGTTAATATACGATACTTGTTTTTCTCTTTCTGACTTACTTCACTCTGTATGACAGACTCTGGGTCCATCCACGTCTCTACAAATGATTCAGTTTTGTTCCTTTTTATGGCTGAGTAATATTCTATTGTATATATGTACCACATCTTCTTTACCCATTCATCTGTTGATAGACTTTCAAGTTGCTTCCATGTCCTGGCTATTGTATTAATAAATAGTGCTGCAACGGACATTGGCGTACATGTCTGTTTTTGAATTATGGTTTTCTCAGGGTATATGCCCAGTAATGTGATTGCTGGGCCATATGGTAGTTCTAATTTTTATAGCATTTGCTCTTGCAAAATGGTCTGCTTAGGAACCTGACCCATTTTCTTGTGCATACTTTGCTAAAGTTGCTGAGATTTGTTGAAATGCTTCAACTTGCAGCACAAGGAGGTAGCCATTGTCTGTGGCCAAACTCTTCCCTCGAGCCATCTCAGAACAGAAGGCTTCACAGTGCTTTTAGGCCACTTGGAGCTGATTACCAAGCAACTGATCAGATTTACCAGGCAACACTTGACTGATTACTTGTCTCTGTGGCCAACTTAGATGTTAAGTGAGTCCTGATTTACATTCTCCAACAGGGACTGAATTTAAGCCTTGGATTGCAACACAGTGCTAACTATGTTGTATAATTAACTGAGCTTAAAGCCACCATGACCTTGTATTCGCTTGGAGCCATTTGGATGAAATAGATCCCATAATGTTATAATGAGTGAATGAAAGATGCTTCAGTCCTCACCCTTTGATCCACTCGTGGGATCCACATTTAGATGTTTGCAGTCAAACTTCCTCAGCAGATTACTCCAAGGCTTTAAACACACAGAAGACATCAAGCTTTAAAGTTTGTTATAAATGATGCAAAATTATTCAGATTTCTTCTCTTAGCTGGTTGGAAATACATGCCTGGAAGAACTACTTGTGTAGTTGGTGTGTTTTCATATTGTTATTTGTGTGGTTAGGGCTTCAACTGTTTGAGAAGTTTGCAGGCATTTGGGTTTAGGTTTCTCTGCTGGGTGAAGAAATAGCTCATTTAGCCTTTTCCATTTGGCAGAGAAATAGCTCCTGTTGAATTTTAGTCACAGATAAGCTCAGTATTGTTGTTAAATCCACTGTTGGAAGAAGCCGGGCTTCTTGTCCTGAAAGTTTGGGATTCCCCAGACCCTGTAATCTCCCTGTGAGGGACGCGTGCTTCTGTGTGTCTCACTGCCCTCTGCCCTCCTCCTGGGGGTCCCCTTTCCCTGAGAGCTCACTCTCCTATCACGGCCCCCGCCTTCCCCAGAGGAGAGAGAGTAAGGTACTAGGCCTTAAAGAAATGTAAGGTCCCTGGCCTGACTTCAGGTTACTTTTTTTTTTTAACGTCTTTAATGTCTATTTTTATTTATTTATTTGGCTGCATTTGGTTTTACTTGCCACATGTGGGATCTAGATCCGTGACCAGAGACCAAACCCGGGCCCCCTGCATTGGGAGCTCGGAATCTTAGTCGCTGGATCACCAGGGAAGCCCCAGGTTACATTATCATAGGTTCATAATGGAAACGCTGAGGTCACTTGGCTGTACTTATCGGGCATGGGAGAAAGCAGTCACTGGAGAAGATCAGGGAGCATGAACGGGGCAACAGAAAAGTTTTTTTTTTTGCTAATAAACTTGTGACTGAGATTTATTATGATCTTTTAAAGTCTGTCCTACACACAAGCCACATGTCTCATAAAAGGGAGAATTCTGAAGAACTGTTTGAAGACCAGGGGCACGTTCCTTGATCTTAGTCTCTTGTCTTGGCATTTTGAAATTCTGTTCAGGGATAAGGTACAAAGTTGAGATCCTGTTCGTGCATTCGATTCTAATGCATTGGCTCCTGATTGACGGAAGCCCTCTGTCTCGAGTGGTGATGCTTCGTCTGAGGCCAGGGAGCACTTCCGACCCGAGGGCCTTCAGTGCCGCGTTCGCTCTTGCTGTCTGAATACACGACTGCACAGTGCTTGAGTGCCTTGGGGGAATGCTTCAAACCTTGATCCGTGGGATGGTCATCCAGGGGTAATGATGCCCCCTACATGCTATCCTGGGGTCAGGCAGAGCGGAGGGGTTCATGCAGCTCAGCTTGGCTTCTAGAAGGGACTATGCCCTGACCGCTGGATTTACCCAGGAGCCTTCAGGCTTCATCAGTCAATATCTGCCGCACTAGGGCTAGAGGATAGGCAGGCCTTTCATTAGCACAGCAGTTGTCAGGCTTTAGCCTCCAGATCCCTTTACACGCTTAAAAATAACTGAGAATCCCAAAGAGGTTTTTTTTAATGTTGCTTATATCTATTGATATTAAGTTAGAAATTAAAGCTGAAAAAATTCTGAAATATTTTAAAAACTCATTAACAATAATGGAACCATTACATAGTAACATGGATAACATACTTTTATGAAAAATAACTGTTTTCTAAAGTGAAGTCATACAAAGAGAAGAGTAACATCATTTTTCATTTCTGCAAATCTCTCTAACATTTGGCTTCATAGACAACTGAGCGACTAAACGACCACCACCACCACCATAGTCTCTGGAAAACTCCACCGTGTATTTGTAAGAGATTAAGAGTGAAAGGAAGATGATGTCTAAGTACTATTATGAAAGGAGTTTCAACCTCATGGACCCGTTGAAAGGATCTTCGGGCTGCCAGGGGATCTGTAGGCTCCACCTGAAGAAGCTCTGCTTCAGAATAATGAGTTCTCAGGCAAGACCAGAGGAGACCCACTGCTGCTGTTTCCACTTTGGTTGTTATTTAGTCGCTCAGTCATGTCCGACTCTTTCGGAGACCCCATGACTGTAGCCTATCAGGCTCCTCTGTCCATGGGATTCTCCAGGCAAGAATACTGGAGTGGGTTGCCATTCCCCTCTACAGGGGATCTTCCCAACCCAGGAACTGAACCTGGGTCTGCTGCATTGCAGGGGGATTCTTTATGAGCCCTGGGCTCCATAGTTTTAGCTGAAGCTGCCCTCTTTCTCTTTAACTGGAATCACGCAGAATTGCTGTGACTTGACTGTTTTTGAAATCTACAAAAAATTCAGTTTTATATGGTTTAACCTAAATCCTAATTGAAACAATATAGATAAATAAACTGATTTTCATCAGTGTTGACGACTGTCCTGACTCCATGCAGAGAAGAGGTGTCCCGACTGACCGTTAATCTAATTAGTCACACTAATCGCACTCCTGACAGTGGTCACTGTAGCCGAATGGGCCTGGATTCAGAGGTTCAGGGCAGAGCTGTCCAGAGAGAGGACCTCACATCTGGACACTCAGACCTCAGGACGTGCGGGCAGGAGTTGCATCACCACTGGCTTTAGATTTGCATTTACAGGAAGTTCTTGCCTCTCCTCTACCCTAGCCCGTGACTTTGACTAGGATTCTTACTGCGCTGCCGGATGCAGTTGAGGGCACTTGAAAGGTGCTTTAGAAATAACCTCTCCCTTGTCCTTTATTCCAGGCCCACAATGGAGGCCCTGCGACTGGCAAACTCAGCCTTTGCAGTTGACCTGTACAAACAGCTGTGTGAAAAGGAGCCGGCGGACAACATCCTCTTCTCTCCCATCTGTCTGTCCACCTCTCTGTCACTTGCTCAAGTCGGTGCCAAAGGGGACACAGCAGATGAAATTGGACAGGTATGACCCGCAGCTTGCCTCTGCTTTGCGTGGAAGAGAGTAATCAAGACGCACCGGTGGTGCCTGGGGAAAGGCAGTGAGGCTCTGTGGTCAGATTGGCTCAGGGCTGAGTATTTTGCCACTTCTAGCACTCTCTCAATTTACTTTTTAAATGTGAAAGCTCATTTATCTGGCCTGCCACCCATGTTTAGAACAGGCACTGTGTTGCGGGGGAGAACCCGGGGATTAACTAGACAATCAAAAGCATTTCCACTAACAAGTGGCCTTTGACAAGTCACATGACATCTTTCTACCTGTTAGAATGTAAGTGTCAATCAAAAGGATGTTTGTTAATGTTCCACTGCAAATACCCCAACCAGGAAGAGTGATATCTAAACCCTCTGTCTTATGCACAGAATTTATTAAAGCATCATGCTGTATATTAAGATGCAGACTCCACTATATTCTACTCTATAGTATATTCTGCCCTATTCTATATCCTTACTGGATAGATAGAATGTACCCATGCTTATTTCAATGGAGAATTTACACTTGAAATTGAGTGGGACTTGAAAAGGACACTTCCTTTGTGGGGAGAGCAGCTTCATCTTTTCATCCCTCTTTCTCCCACTGCACCATCCCTACCCCATCTCCCTTTCCTCACACCTCACCTACCATTAGAGAAGAGACAAAAGAGCGTTTCTGGTACTGCGCCTGCTATTGTTCTCCTACAGTGGGTGCTTGGGTTCTTAACTTTCTGGTCTGTTTGCCTGTCAATAGGCGTAACAGTAATGTACCACTTTGGACCAGCCAGTTTGACCCTGCAGGACTGAGGCTGTGTGACTCACGGGTGCAGTGTGCCCATAAGTGATGTCACCCGAGGTGTGGCATCAGGACTCGGTTATTATGGGTCAGGATGTGGAGAGAAGCACCTTATCCTGATGTCATGTTTTGGGCACCATGGAGGTGAGAAGAGGCTGGGTTATTGGTTGGAACAAAAAAGTTATGAATAAAATAAAAGGTTTTAAGACTTCCAGAAAATAGCATCCTGATTTTAAGTGGCTTATTACTATAAAAATAATTATTAACATTTTGAATCCATATAATATTCTAGGTGTTTTACAGATAGTGTCTGTAATCCTCACGGCAATTTAGACAACTAGGCGTTGTCAGTCCATTTTGCAGAGCAGAGTGAAGTTCTGAAAGCTGGGCAAGACGTTTCTAGTAGGTACAGGCTGGGGTGAAAGGGCGGACTACTAAACCATAGGCCACGGTTGGCACAGAGCTGCCTACCTTAAATGACGCCATCAGCCCATTTGGCACTAGTTAGGACACCGAAGGAACTCTGGAGACTCCTGTATCCTGGAATCTGATACTTGCCTAGTGATTGTCTCTTGGCATTAATTTCTCTCTTCTTGTCTCTGAATTGGGTAGAAATTTTAACCTACTTCCATCTTTTCCAAGTTTGGAAAACAGCATAGAGGTATCATTCTGAAGAAGGGGCAAATTTTCTTTATAGTTAAATTGAGAGAAGAGTACCTTTATGATGGTGTTTCTCGGCTGGGGACAGTCTGCACCTTCCCTCTCTCACCCTCTCAGGGACATTCAGCAGTGACCGGGGACACTTCTGTTGCCACAAGTGGAAGAAGGCATGCTCTGGCATCCAGGGTTCCGGGGTGCCATAGCACTGCCCCCTGCGCCCCTCCCCCTGGAATTATCCTGTCTGAACTGCCAGCAGCGCTAAGGTTGAGCAGCCTTGCTCTCTGGGAACCACAGAGCACCGTGGTCTCTGTGTCAGATGGTCAGGCCCCGTCCCCAGGAGGCTGGCCATCGCCATGTGTCCACCGCCACGGGAGCAGGCAGTGCTTCATGGGTGATGGGGATTTTTTTCTTCACAGGTCCTTCATTTTGAAAATGTCAAAGATGTGCCCTTTGGATTTCAAACAGTAACATCGGATGTCAACAAGCTGAGTTCCTTTTACTCCCTGAAATTAATCAAACGGCTCTACGTAGAAAAATCTCTGAATCTTTCTACAGTAAGTGGCTCAGTGGAATTAGCAAGATTCAGCTGTTTACCAGGGGTGACGTTTTCTCATGGTTAGACCAATGACTTTTTCTAGATGCTCATTTATGGTTTATTTAAAATAAATTAATCCCAGGGGAGAGGTTGAATACAGTGGGAATCAATTGCAGTTACCTATTTTAACTTAAAATACAGAGGAGCCATGAGCTTCCTTTTTTCACTCTCAAACACCCACACACCCCTCCCTTTCTCTTCGCTTCCCCACTGAGAGAGGTGGGAATGGGGTTACTAACTCCCCACTGAGAGAGGTGGGAACGGGGTTACTAACTCCCCACTGAGAGAGGTGGGGATGGGGTTACTAACTCCCCACTGAGAGAGGTGGGAAACGGGGTTACTAACTCCCCACTGAGAGAGGTGGGAACAGGGTTACTAACTCCCCACTGAGAGAGGTGGGAACGGGGTTACTAGCTCCCCACTGAGAGAGGTGGGAAACGGGGTTACTAACTCCCCACTGAGAGAGGTGGGGACGGGGTCACTAACTCCCCACTGAGAGAGGTGGGGATGGGGTTACTAACACTAACTCTCTAACAAATGCGTCTCTATAGATGTAAGACAGCCCGGGATTTAAACCTCTTTCTCCTTCAGCGTCAGGGCAGGTGACCTGGGAAGATTTCAACTTCTTTACCTTGCTTGTTCATGCACACAGTATTCGTCTGATGTTTCCCAAAATCAGTAAGGAAAATAATAACTGTGCAAAGTGACAGTTTTCGTCAGTCACAGACCATTTTGTTTGTTTTGCCAGGCTGGTCAGGTGGGTATCCAAGGCAGTGGTGGTAGTTTTAGGAGTTTCTTGGAGGAATCATATAAAGAACACTGAAATATCCTTAAATTTGATCCAGAGTGAATCATAATATTTTAAAAATCTTCACTTGAAACATGCAGCCAACTTCCTCAACTACAGAGATGTTCATTCTCTGCTTTAGTAAAATCGAGTTCAGTTTGCGTTTGGATGGTCAGAATTTCAAGCTTTCCAAATCTAAAAGGTGGACTACCAGTTAAATATTTTGCCTTAGTTTTACTATCTTCAAATAAATGTTTGTATTCTGGCAAGGATCTTTTGGGGATGTAGATCACTAGATACTGTTGTGAGTTTGTTTTTGTTGCTTAAAGACACACACACACAGCCTTCTTCTTCCAAAATAACCTGGGGGAATTAAAGAAATATTGAGATGTGAGTTGGGGCCCAAGAATGAAAACATTTAAAAAACTCCCTAGGTGGTCCTTAAAGATACTTAAATGCATTTTGATGCTGGCAGTGAAGACAGTGGAGGCCCTTCCTCTTGCAAGGTCTCTGGAATGTTCTAAGCTCTGTCAGTAAATGGTAACTCAGTCCCAAGGTTGGGTTGCAGTGAAGAGAATCCAACTGGCTAAGGTTCTGACTGCTCTGAAAAAAATCCAGGGAGTCCTGTATTCAGAAGTAAAGTGACATGGCATTTAATCAATCTGTGTTTAGTTTGGTTGAACTTCCATTCAACATTTCGAATTATTTCAAACCAGGAGTTGCAAGCAACTTTTTAAGAGTGCTTTCCATTGCTTCTGCGGGTTGTATGTCATCTACAGATTTACTAGTAACAGTACAAACAGGTGTGGTCTGTGGAGCGCCAGTTGCATCACAACTGCCAGGTGCTGAAAATGTGTATCCTCAGCTTTGGGTCACTTGAATCAAGATCAGCAGGGATGGATTTAGGCTTTTGCAGTTTTAACAAGCGTTATAATTAGAAACACTGCTCTGTTCTTTGCAGCACTCTTTCAGACTTTAATGTGCAGGTGAGTCCTCTGGGAATCTTGTTAAAAACTCAGATTCTGATTCAGTAGGTCTGGGGGGGGCCTGAGATTCTGCAATCCTAAATATTTTTTAATTTATGGCTGCACTGGGCCTTAGTTGCTGCACATGCAGTGTAGTTCCCTGACCAGGGATCGAACCCGGGTCCTCTGCACTGGGAGCATGAAGTCTAGTTCCCTGACCAGGGATTGAACCCGGGTCCTCTGCACTGGGCGCATGAACCACCAGGGAAGCCCTGAGATTCTGCGTTTGTAACAAGGTCCAGGTGATGCTGCCCATCTTGGTCTTTGGACCAAGCATCTTTATAATCTTTATTTCAGTGTGGGTTAGAGTTTTCTTCTCATCGACTTCTCTTTTCTGTGCATTTCTTCCATTCTAAAACATCATATATAAACGTACATTTTTGCATTTCTGAAATTGGAATTCATATAATTGTGTGCCTTTAACATAATTTTTCTTTTCTCCCCCAAAGAAAGAAATTGATGGAGGCATTTAATACTTGTATTGTCTTAGAATTGAACAAATGAAGCAATACAAAGAAAATTCATTGATTTTTCCTTGAAGTTTCAATTTATATTGTGTGACAGATTTTGAAAGGGCGTCCATAGTAATAGAATTTAGAAGTCCTTGTGCTAGAATTGTATAAGGGCACAGTGGTTTGACTACAGACTTTAAGGACTTTGTGATTTTATGAATTGGATGTTTTTTAGGAGTTCATCAGCTCCACCAAGAGACCCTATGCAAAAGAGATGGAGACCGTTGATTTCAAAGATAAATTGGAAGAAACGAAAGGTCAGATCAACAACTCAATTAAGGAACTCACAGATGGCAAGTATCCTTTACTTATTCTGCTATAAATCACTAAGTAAATAGACTGTGTCTTCTCATGGGTCTGCTAAGTATAAACTTGAACATCTGGAGGGTTCTTTGAATGTTTTCAGTACACGAGCCTAATTCTTGTGCACCAAGCCGTTTCAACCATGCGGGTTTCTGGGCGTCTCCTGCCTCAGGTCACGAGTTGGTGGAATTCCAGGGGAGCCTTGTCTTGCTCCCTGACAGGCTGCCACAAGCCCTCCTAGAGCCCCAGCTGTGCCTCTAACAAAGGACAGCTCGGGGCGGATTCTGAGTCTGGTTTTTCAATCAGGAAATGAAGGGCTTGGACTGCAAACTGATTATCCTCCAAGCTACTTTCAGCTCAGAATTCTACAAATTTATTAAGGAAAAAAGCATGGAAAGACCTTAGGTCGTCAAAAAGACGTGTCGGAAAAGTGGAACAAGACAGACCACCATGGTGGAACCTGTCTCAAACCTCTATCCCAGTCGACAGCCCAGGTCCTGGGTCTCTAGCAGCACAGCTCCTGCCTCTTGCTCAGCGCTTCCCTGAGGCCTCTCCTTTTCCTAGCTCCTCCCTCCACGAAAATTCTCTGTGAGTTGTCTTCCTTGCTAAGAAGGAATTGGAGCTCAGATGAATTTGGGTGCAAATCGGTGTTCTCGTCCTCGCTGCCCCAGGACACAAGGAGAGATCTGGGGGGACACAGAGCCTCGCGGGCTTTTCTGGTGCTTTGTGCTCCCCGGAATCTGGGGAGGGACGTGTTTCCGTAGCAGAGACCCAAGGCCGTGAGGTGGCCCCCTGTGCACTCTGACTCAGGAGTGACAGAGCCGCGGCTGTAACCACAGGCTCAGCCTGGGGAGGACGTGGGCTGGGAGTCATTCAAGCCTAGATTTAAACCCAGACACTGCCATTATCAACGGAGGGATTTGGATTGGAGTCTGAGTTTACTGTACCGTGGGGCATGTGTTGTCTATGTGTGTGCTGAGTCACTTCAGCTGTGTCCGACTCTTGTTGATACGGACTTGTTATTTAGTTGCTAAGTTGTGTCTGACTCTTTTGCGACCCCATGAACTGTAGCCTGCCAGGACTGTAGCTTCTATCCCTGGGATTTTCCAGACAAGAATACTGGAGTAGGTTGCCATTTTCTCCTCCAGGGGACCTTTCCAACCCAGGGATCAAACCCACGTCTCCTGCATCTGTAGGTGGGTTGCTGGCCACTGAGTCATCTGGGAAGCCCATAGTATGCCCACACACAAATGTGTACATTGATACATATTTGTTATTGAAATGAACTTTCTTTGACTTTGTATATAAAGAAAGATCTGGTCTAGGAAATACCAGGTTCAGTTCAGTTCAGTCACTCAGTCGTGTCCGACTCTTTGTGACCCCATGAATCGCAGCACGCCAAGCCTCCCTGTCCATCACCAACTCCCGGAGTTCACTCAGACTCACGTCCATGGAGTCAGTGATGCCATCCAGCCATCTCATCCTCTGTCGTCCCCTTCTCCTCCTGCCCCCAATCCCTCCCAGCATCAGAGTCTTTTCCAGTGAGTCAACTCTTCGCATGAGGTGGCCAAAGTACTGGAGTTTCAGCTTTAGCATCAGTCCTTTCAAAGAAATCCCAGGTCTGATCTCCTTCAGAATGGACTAGTTGGATCTCCTTGCAGTCCAAGGGACTCTCAAGAGTCTTCTCCAACACTACAGTTCAAAAGCATCAATTCTTCGGTGCTCAGCTTTCTTCACAGTCCAACTCTCACATCCACCAGGTTAGGCACAATTTTAAAATGCATACCTGAAGAAGAGCTTCAGGTGTGTAACAGTTTTGCTTTCAAAATTGTTAACGAGTTGCATTTCTCTCCAGCAACCTCCATTTTAAAATCTTCAGAAGTTTGCATTTTTTACTGGACAAGGTAGTTAAGTGAAAAAACTTCTGAATTTGAAATCAGAAGCTTGATGTTTAAGTTAATGCACTTGACCACTACATTTGGGCTTCCTGGTGGCTTAGTCAGTAAAGAATCTGCCTGCAGTGCAGGAAACCCTGGTTTGATCTCTGGGTTAGGAAGATCCGCTAGAGAAGGAAACAGCTCCTCATTCCAGTATTCTTTCCCGGAAAATCCCATGGACAGAGGGGGAGCCTGGTGGGCTACGGTCCATGGGATCGCGAAGAGTCGGACATGCCTGAGTGACTAACACACATGCACACACACACACACACACACACACCACCATTAACTAGCTCCCTCCTTCTTCAGTGATGCTGTTACGTAGTCAGCCCATCACCTAGAACTGGCAGGATGGGTTACAAAATTTGCAGGTGCCAGTGCAAAACGAAAACACAGGGCCTTTGGTTAAAAACTGCATTGAGAATTTGAAGATGGCAACGAAACCCGTGCAGGTCCCTGCACAACTGGCCACAGCCCAGGAAGGGGGTCTGAGCCATGGTGAGAAGATCTAAGAGATTAGGCAAAGAAAAATCTTTTGCAAAAACATCAATGCTATTCAAAAGCAAAGACTTTATTAAGCGTTTGTCACCATCGAACTGTTTCGTCTGTTGAGGGTTTGAGCTCCGTGGTGGTTGCAGTTGTCATGGAGCCGATGGTGGTGATTACAGCTGACCTGGATGCAGACACACTGGCACCAGGGCAATTTGAGGAGGAGGGGCGGGAGCTCCGGGGTAAAGAGGAGAGCTTTGTCCAGGCATCGAACGTGCTTGGCCGCTGAGTGAACCTGGAGAGCCACACGGCCTCTCTGAGCCTCAGTGTCCTCATCTGTGAAATGGGGGTGATGACCTTTGCCCTCCAGGATCATCGTGAGGGAAGTGAGATGGGACTCGGGACAGTACTGAGTGCAGGGCTGGGTAGAAAATAAGGTTTCTGGCATTTTTTTTTTTTCCCCATGAGCACAGGCTTTGGCGTCACAAAGAACTGGCTTTGAATCCTGAATTCCCCATTGCTCATGCATCGTCTTGGGCAAGGGGCTTAACAGGGAGCCTCAGCTTCCTCATCTGTAAAGGGGGGAGATGTGCAGGGCACCGCGCCTGAGTGTCCGGCACGACCTTCCTCGGCGCGGTAGACACGCCACGGCGGTGGCTTTCCTCCTTCCTCCCCTGCTCCCTGTCACCCTCCTCCCCAGGTCTCTTGGAAAGGCTGGGTGTGGCGGGATGGAAGGAGAGAAGGGATCCTTTTGAAACGAGATGGGCTGGGCTGCCGAGCCACATTACAGGCGTGGCTCTAGCCAGTGAGTGGACTTGCACGCGGACATCAGAGGAGGTTTGGGAGAATAACCCTGTGCAATTTGTGGTTTCCTAAAATTGTTTGCAGGCCACTTTGAGAACATTTTAGCTGACAACAGTGTGAATGACCAGACCAAAATCCTTGTGGTTAATGCTGCCTACTTTGTTGGAAAGTGGATGAAGAAATTTCCTGAGTCAGAAACCAAAGAATGCCCTTTCAGAATCAACCAGGTACGTGGGCTGCATGCAGCAGACAGGGTCCCAGCTGTAGGTCTGAAAAATCACAGCCACGCAAGGGACCCTGGGAATTCACTCCGATGAGGACAGTTAAGGCACAAAAGGTTATCTTTTCCCAAGACAACAGCCAGGGGGTAAGTGTAGAAAAAACTCCATAATCCAGAGACTCTCATTCTTTTTCTGGGATGTCCTTAGGGTCTGAGTAAGATTTTACAGAGCTTATAATACAGTGTGTGGTTAGTCTCTCAGTTGTGACCAACTCTTTTGTGACCCCATGGACTGTAGCCCACCAGGCTCCTCTGTCCATGGGATTCTTCAGGCAAGAATACTGGAGTGGGTTTTCATTCCCTTCTCCAGGGGATCTTCCTGACCCAGGGATCGATCTCAGGTCTCCTGCATGGCAGGCAGATTCTTTACCATCTGAGCCACCAGGGAAGTCCTTATAACATAGTGGTTAAATCTAAATCACCAACTAGAAAATAGCTACAGATCTTCGGGGCCATTAATAAGAAAGGAAAAGAAAAGAAACACACTAAATCCCAACGTCAGAGGTCTTTGTATCATCATGAAACATAACCATTTGGGAATCTTATTCCAGGTTAATAAACTCCTCTGTGATCTCACTTCTCATCGGTTAGCAGTAAAGTACATGGTTTGATATTTTAATTTAGAAAGCGCTTTGAGGTGCTTGCTGACCGTGAAGGAGAAAGCATATCTTACTCATCTCCAGGGCTGGGAGTCATTATGGAGAAGAATTACAAACCTGCATTGTAGGGAAGTATAGTTTTAATACTACTGAGTGAATAAGAAGTCACAGACCTGAGACTGCAAAACTGATTGTTTCGTTATGAGGTGGGAGACGGTGGGCCTCTGGGCTGGATGCCTGGTGTTTGTCACGTGGAGTAAAACTGAGCTTTTGTTCTCCCCCAGACACTCCCAAGGACAAGGTAGTGGCAAAAGCTGAGCTCTGCTAAAGCAGAGATACGATGCCCACTCCTGAGGCCAAGGAAGTCTTCCCTGTCTGCACGCGTGCAGGGAGGCTTCTTGGGGGCCGAATAGGGAGGGGACCTCACCCCATAATAAGTGTGGACATACACCCATAGACCTCTGCGGTGGGATCTGTTTTAGAAGAAAAGTTGTGCATGCATCTTGGGGAGGGTCCATGGCCCAGTCAGGTGTGAAGAAAGAAACAAGGTAATTGGCCAAAGGTAAACAAAGATGGGGGGACTGTCGCGCGTGACTGACTGGTGTCACCTCCTCACCGCGCGCTCCTCACTCAGGACGTCTCCGGGGGGTCTCTGCCCGGCTTCTGACTCGCCGCACGCCCCTCCTTGGAGAGGCGGCCGGTGCCCTCTCTCTCCGGGTGTGCATCTCCGCTCTGCTTCTGCGGTAGATAGACAGACTGTTGTCCTGTTTGCTCACCATGCGTTGCAGTGCGTCTCTAATAATAAACTTTGTACCTGTTCTTATAGTTTTTGCCTCCCTGAAACAGTCTTGCTTTCAAACAGGGGCAAGAGCCAGGAGTACGTTTCTTCCAGCCTCGAGCCCCTGGTGGTCTAGTGGCGAGGACTCTTGGTTTTTAGCTGGGTTACCCAGGTTTAATTCCTGGGCAGGGAACTAAGATCTCTCTTCAGGACCGCTCACTGCTCTCCTTCTGAGATCAGGTAGAGGACCTGGGAAACTCCAGAAATGTATAGGACGGTGTGATTTGGTTTCATTCGATGGAATCTGGCTTGTGATAAGAACACAGGTTCAGAACTGTCTGTCGGTCAGTGATGTAGTGGAAGGAAGCTCATTTACCCTGGAGCCCTGTGATCGACTCCAGTTTTCAGGTCTCTCCTAGAGCCTACAGCTGCTGCTGTTTAGTCGCTCAGTCGTCCGAGTCTTTGCGACCCCGTGGACTGCAGTGCCCCAGGCTTCCCTGTCCTTCACCATCTCCTGGAGTTTGCTCAAACTCATGTCCATTGAGTTGATGTTGCTAATGGTGCTTCTCATACCAGCTGCAGGGCCAGCCCAGAAAGTCATCAGAATCCTGCAATAGTGAGTGAGTTCACCATGAACTCTTGTGCCGCTCAGGCTCAGGTCTGTGTTTTCACATTTGTTAATGAGTGTTTTACAGAGGTGGGTAGAATGTGTGCAGTTCCTTTATTCTTATTATTAAATCATAAAGCTTGGTCGGATCAACATCCTGGAGTCTTGGACTCTAGAAAGAGAATTAATAGGGATTTAAAATGCCATTGATCTCTCAGAGGTTCATCAAATAAAACACCATTCAAGGCTGTGTGGGGCTACACCCTGCTTTTGAAGGCACAGGTTATTATGTTTCCTGTGAGGTGCTTCTGTCAGCTCCCAAACTTTCGGGCGATGCTACTAAAACTTTTCCCGTGTCCTTTGGTCTCATGTCTTTTAAGGGCTAGACTGAGTTGATGCAGTGATATTATTAAAAGTTTAGTATAATACCTCTTCTGACAAAGGTGCACACACCCACACACACACACACACACGCTGTATTTTCTGGGATGGTCGTTACTTAGTCTTATTTTCAGAGACATGTCTTAATTTATATTTTAGAAAGAGGGATTATTGTTTCCACAGTCAGTGCTGAAAAATGAAATGGATGACAGTTTTTGGTGATCACAGTTTTTGTGAATTCAGAAACTATTAGTAATCTAAACTAATGGAGATTTTTAGACAAATCTGTATCTTCTTTGAGAGATGGAAGAATTACCAGTTAATTCCAAAAGTAGTATTTTTTAAAAAACCATAATTTTTTTTTTGGTTATATATAGAGGCAAAGTCTTCAATTATTTAATAACAGCCGAATGTTTAGTGAGCAGTTCTTCCGTGCTGGGATATGCCAAGGTGTAAGACGTGGTTCCTGCTCTGACTGTCTTCATGATGGGGCGGGGGCTGCCGCGTGCACACACATTTCTTTTCTGCAGTGTCTCCTCCTTGTGGCTGCACACGCCGCTACTTAACTAGTTCGGTCGTCCTGGGTCTTTGGTGCTGCCCTCGGGCTTTCTCCGGGTGCACAGTCTCCTCACTGCGGGCTCCTCTCCGTGGAGCACAGGCTCTGGGCCCTCGGGCTCCAGTAGCTGCAGTGCAGGGACTCAGGAGTTCACAGGCTCTAGAGCACGGGCACAGGAGATGCAGTGTGAGGGCTTAGTTGCTCCACGGTATGTGGGATCTTCCTGGGCCAGGGATCAAACCCGTGTCCTCTACGTTGGCAGATGGATTGTTATCCACCAGGGAAGTCTTACACACATATTTCTAACACTGTGACAAGTGTTAAAATGGGTATATATAGAAACAGTAACACAAGTAAGGTCTAGTTTGCTTGAAAATAGCTCCAGGTAAGGTTTAGCTCACTGTTGAAGACGCCAGATAAGAACTTCACTGTTCTATTATTTCTGCAGACTTGATGTTTGAAATTTCTCCCCAGAGAGATTCAGAAAACAGGCAAATATTGCGTGAGAGGTATAAACCCAGACAATAAGTTGCACTAAATTACTATCAGTCTTTACTCCCTAGTATGAATTAATTTTTCTTTAGAAAATGAGTCACCTCTGTGGCAGAGACACAAGGTCAGATATTAATGGGGACACAGAGAAAAAGGGCCTGGGATGCTGCCTGGAGAGAAGGACTGTGTGATAGGAGCTATAAAGGATTTTGAGATAATTTTATTTGTAATCATTCTTAATTTTTAAAATTAGGAAATATTTCAAGTGTACAGTAAATTATGGAGGATAATATAACAAGCACCAATGAACCAACAACCACCTTTGTAAAATCTTTATATTTTGCCTCATTTCAGATATTTTAAAGGAAAAGCGTAGCCAGAGTTGCCCTGTCCTGTGTAGCCCCCTCCCCTCCCCTCAGCAGCTCCCCACTCCCGCCTCCCACCTTCCCCCAGAGGGATGGCCATCCTGAGACCTCCAGTTCCCTCATGCTGCTGACAGAGAAACTGAGACCCAGGGAGGTTGCAGTGAGTCACTGAATGTCACGGCATCTGTTTATGTCACATGTGAGACCAAAACCCGAGGTCCTCATGTCTAATCAGATCGGAGCAAGAAGAGGGGATGGGGAGGGGTGATGAAAACCACAGGCAGACAGAGGAGTAGGTGAGCGTGGTTTTGCTCTGCTCTATGCTGCCTCCTCCATAACAGGCATTTCATGAGGAAAAGCTGTGTAAATGGATATGCGGGTTTGCGCTGGAATCAACTTTCAAGTGAGCTCCACCAGCAATGCTTAAAAGATCTTGTAATTACAGGCATCTATAAAGCCTAAGTTAATGTTTGCTTGTGTTTCCAGTCATTCCGTCTTATTTTTAAAGTTTTATATTTGCAAATACAGTATTATATTATGTATAGTTCCTGTATTTATAAAGCACATGAATAACCTTTCAGCGGAAGTCATAAACTCTTGACAGGACCGTCTCTGTCAGTGTGGATCCCCCTGTGGCCGCTTTAAGCCATAACGACTTGAAGCTATATTAGGAACAAATTTATGTGCTCTGTGTGTGTATATATATACACATTGTGTGTGTGTGTGCGCGTGTGTGTGTGAAAAGCAGGCAGAGCAAATTTCTTCTCCTTTTACAGACAGACACCAAACCAGTGCAGATGATGAATATGGAGGCCACGTTCTGTATGGGCCACATCGATGGTGTCAACTGTAAGATCATAGAGCTTCCCTTTCAGAACAAGCACCTGAGCATGCTCATCCTGCTACCCAAGGACGTGGAGGATGGGCCCACGGGCCTGGAGCAGGTGAGGAGGGCGGCAGGATGCAGCACGCAGGCGCACTGGCGCCAGGAGACGTGTGGGCGGCCTTGTGGGGCTGCGGGAGGGCGCCCGGTAACCTTGCCCAATGGTCTCCAATGGTTTCACGGTTCTTTGGGGGTTTTTCTCCTCAATATTAAAACAGCTAATATTTATTTGGTACTTACAATGTGCCAGGAACTGTAAGTTCACACACGCACTGGTCATCTAATTCTCACGGCAGTCGCAGGAGTTAGAAACTGTTACCCTGAGTACTGAGTTTACCAGGGGACGCAGGCACAGAGGGATATGTACATGGTACAAACCCGTGTGGGGGACGTAGAATCGGAATGTGAGCCCAGGAGATTGGAATCTGCGCTCTTAACGTTCTGAACTCCAGGCTGTGCTGCGCTCTGCTTAGTCACTCAGTCGTGTCTGACTCTCTATGACCCCATAGACCAGGCTCACCAGGCTCCTCTGTCCATGGGATTCTCCAGGCAAGAAGACTGGAGTGGGTTGTCATGTTCTTCTCCAGCGGATCACCTCCTCCCAGGGATCGAACCCAGGTCTCCCGCATTGCCGGTGGATTCTTCACCAGCTGAGCCCCGAGTAGTGCCTCTTTGAGGAACCTAGGATTCACTTCTATTTCGGGCTGCTCAGTTACTCCCTGACTCGGCGGATGGGCCAGCTTGGTCTCAGCCTCCCTGCTACTTTGGTTCTCATTATGTTTTATCTGTTACTGTATGAACTGAATCATAATTCCTGTCTCCATTTTCCTTCTGTTTATTCTTCTCTCTCCTTTTTATAGCCCACCAGGTTCCTCTCTCCATGGGATTTCTTAGGCAAGAATATTAGAGTGGGCTGCCATTTTCTTCTCCAGGGGCTCTTCCTGACCCAGGGACTGAACTGGCATCTCTTGCATCTCCTGCATTGGCAGGCAGGTTCTTTAACCACTGCACCACCTGGGAAGCTTTGGTCTTAATAATTTGTCTTAAATGAAACAGTATCCGTGAAGAATACTTATCATAGATTAGCAAGAGAGTCCAATGGTTCCCTCCCCCATTAGAAATAAAGCTGGTGATCAGTTTGTGACCTTGTCATCTCCCTGATTTTTATAGGTTTCATATGAGTAACTTCAGTGCAGATTGCCTCATGTAGTAACAGTCAAGATATTATTCTCTGTTGTACATGCATTTCTCCTCTAGCCAGTGCAGAGATTGGAAGGGCAAGGAGCAATTTAAGATTTGCTCAATGAAGAATTTTATGACTAAATCATTTTATGCATCATTGCATATCTCTCATTTTAAAAATTGGAGAAGGCAATAGCACCCCACTCCAGTACTCTTGCCTGGAAAATCCCATGGACGGAGGAGCCTGGTAGGCTGCAGTTCATGGGGTCGCAAAGAGTCCAACACGACTGAGCTACTTCACTTCAGCTTTTCACTTTCATGCATTGGAGAAGGAAATGGCAACCCACTCCAGTGTTCTTGCCTGGAGAATCCCAGGGACGGGGGAGCCTGGTGGGCTGCCGTCTATGGGGTCGCACAGAGTCGGACACGACTGAAGTGACTTAGCAGCAGCAGCAGCATTTTAAAAATAACCAACTGAAATGGATGCATTCATCACCTATGGTCTTAAAGAATGACCCTAGACAGTTCAAATTCTCATTTTAAAAAGGGTAACTTTAGCTTTAGTTTATTAAATTTGATGCTGTGCCTAGGGCACGAATATTCTAGGTTTCCTAGTGGAGGAATTAAAATAAGCTTTCTGTAAATACAATGCATAAACAGTTTTCTAATTTTATATTTATTTCACCATTATCCATGCATCATCATAAACCATGGATTCATCCCTATAGATCTCCTCTATAGTTAAAAGAAATGCTCTCATAAATTTCAGAGCGAAGGGACCATTGTCATAAGGTGTATGGGAGAATGATGCTGGGTGGCTTGGTGGCCATTTTTAAGAGAACCTCATCACATACCAAAACTGCAGAGTCGGTTCTGTCTTTGATGGACCACCTGTACTACTTCCAAATCAGGCCCTCAGTGACACTGTATGCTTTTAATCGAGCAGGATCTTTTACAGTTGGAAATAAAAAAAATAATTTCTTCTGCTTTTTGTCTCTCAGGTTGAAAAACAACTCAACTCAGAGACGCTCCTGCAGTGGACAAATCCCAGCATGATGGCCAATGCCAAAGTCAAACTCTCCATTCCAAAATTTAAGGTGGAAAAGATGATTGATCCCAAGGCTAGTCTGGAAAACTTAGGGCTGAAAAACATCTTTAATGAGGATACCTCTGATTTCTCTGGGATGTCAGAGACGAAGGGAGTGGCCCTCTCAAATGTCATTCACAGAGTGTCCTTAGAAATAACTGAAGATGGTGGGGATTCCATAGAGGTGCCAGGGTCACGGATCCTGCAACACAAGGATGAGTTCAATGCCGACCACCCCTTTATTTATATCATCAGGCACAACAAAACTCGAAACATCGTTTTCTTTGGCAAGTTCTGTTCTCCTTAAGTGGCAGAGCCCGGGTTAAGTCCCACCCAACTTCTCTGCTGACTCTGCATCTAGACAATTATTTTCTAAACACAATAAATTGTTAATACTGCTGGGTCAGGAAGCCACCGGTACACACCCTAATAGACCCTTTTTCCAATCCTTTTTTTTTTTTTTTTATTTTCCCTCCCACTCCCTTAGAAGATGGTGCTTTAAGGAATCACCTTAGAGAAAAAAAATTCGTGTTCATTATTTGTCAGACAATCCAGGGTTATTGGCAGGAACACAGTCTTTCTCAAAGAAAATTCCTCTAAGGAGGATCTAGAGGATTTTTATTACCAAAGCTTAGCCTTCCCTCTCTGGGATGCAGAATGTTCTAACATCCTCTTTTTCCTGGGACATGGGCGCTGCAAAGCTTTCCTGGCACGAATGAGGCTTGGGGACAGTACATCCACAGCTCCGTATGCTGAACAAAAGGGACCAATTTTTCCTTCGAAGTCTGACTTTGGGGGGATTTTAGAAAGATAATATGTTGCATATACTGTATGCTATGGAATTCCACTGACAGAAACTGGAACAGCACCCTATAAATCAGCACCTTAATATGTCTGCCATAGAACGTAAAATACTGGCACAGAGCAAAGACACTAGGCTGCCCAAAATACCAGGTTTTGCTGCCAAATGAGCGTGTCTCCTGCTTACGAAAAGACTTTGTTTTCGGGACTTGGTGGAATTTTGGCGAGTTGGACCTGTGGTAACCAAGGGCAGCACCTCGGTGGGAAGTTCAGGTCTCAGTAAAAGTTCGCCTTAGAACAGCACGGTGGGCTACGTAGAGTTCCCGGTGCTGTGCAGCAGGTCCCATCACTTGTCTGTTTTATACACATTATCCACAGTGTACATGTGTCAGTTCTAATCTCCTAATTCCTCCCACCCCAGCCCTTCCCCCTTGGTATCCACTAGTTAACAATACCATATCCTATATTTGAAAGTTGCTAAGAGGGTAGATCTTGAAAGTTCTCACCACACACATGCAAAGTTGTAAGTGGGTGAGGTGATCGATACGTTAACTCACTTTACTGCAGTGGCCATTTCGTAATATATTAGAAATATTCAATCATTACATTGTACTCCTTGCTATGCTATGCTATGCTATAGTCACTTCAGTTGTGTCAGACTCTGTGCGACCCCACAGACGGCAGCCCACCAGGCTCCCCCGTCCCTGGGATTCTCTAGGCAAGAACACTGGAGTGGGTTGCCATTTCCTTCTCCAATGCATGAAAGTGAAAAGTGAAAGTGAAGTCGCTCAGTCGTGTCCGACTCTTAGCGACCCCCTGGATTGCAGCCTACCAGGCTCCTCCGTCCATGGGATTTTCCAGGCAAGAGTACTGGAGTGGGGTGCCACTGCCTTCTCCAATTGTACTCCTTAAACTGGTACAATGATTTATATCAAGTATATCTCAATAAAGGTCAACAACAACAGCAACGAAAAGATGTAACAGGTTGCTGCAGAATAAATAATTTAAGCTAACTTAAAAAAAAAGCACTTTCACTTTTGATAGAATGCCCACCTGTTGCTGGGTTGGCAAGAGACCACTGGCAGGAAATTCAAGCTTGTGGATGTCTGACCACCAGGGACTTAAATGCACCCGAATTCTCACAGTAGGCAGTAAAAGAATGCTCCGGGTGTTGAAGGGACTTGCGTCATTGCTGTGATTTAGTGGGACAGGGGGAGGAGCTTAATGCTGTTGGGCGGGCAACTGAAAATGCTCCTGCTGCCTCGGTGCGTATGTTTCTCGGCGTCTACTGGTTCAGTTACTGTGGATAGCTAGTTGGTAACGCACAATAATAGTATGTTTTTAAAGATGTTTCTGAGAAGTTACCTGTGTCACAAGTTCAAGTGTTAATTCACTGCAGAAAGAGGGCGGCTGGAAGGTTTGCATTTGAAAGGATGGCAGAACTCCTTCGCCACCCTTCCAACCCCCACCGGCTTTGTTGTAAATAGGTTCAACTTTCTTTTTGCTCTGAAGGCTCAGTATTGAATTCCTTTTATGCTGTTGAAAATCAAATATTATTGAATTACAAGACTTGCTTTTTCCCATGAAAGTTGGATTTTCTATTTTGAAATAGAACCAAGCCAACCACTGACAAAATGTTTTTTTGCGGGGAGGATTGATGTAGAATAAACAGAAATGAGAATAACGACTGCCCCTACTTCTGGTCTTCCTTCCTTCCTGCACACCAGCTCTTGCTTCCTCCTTCTATCCCCTGTCATCCTGGGAGGAAAGGCCCAGGGAAATGGCAGGTTAACTTCCAACCACATGAAAGAGTTTGATGACACCAGGGCCGTGTAGGAGGCTAAGCCTTGTAGGAGGCCGTGGAACTCCCCTCCAGCCTTTCCCACCTTGGGCCCTGCCTCCAAATGTAGTTTTATCGGGTAAGCTGTGTATGCCTAAAGTGTTTTCTTATTAAGTACTCTTCCCGTCCCCCGTGTCATGCACATTGTTTTAAGCCAATTACCGTGTCTCTGAACCTAATATTCAACACAGCCCTTTTCCTGTCCCTGCAGAGTGCTCAAATAGAACATGTCTCCTCTTGCAATAAACGCTGAGTGCAAAAATGGACAAGTGCCCCACGTTCTCAAAAGGAAAAGACCATTTGGGCAGGATTTCTGGGGGTGGCCAAAGTCGGGTTTTAGCACTCTTGGCTCATTGTCCCTCTTCTCTAGACTGTGAGAAGGGAAGTGGGGGATGACCTTGAAACATGCTTCAGGAGTATTTAGAGGAGGGGAGAGATCAGTGCTCCTTCAAGCCAAGTAAGTGTTCAGGGAACTTAACGTGTCTCCTCTAGGGTTAACTCTTGCCGGGGAAAGGCTCATCCGGTGACCGCAGTGCTGTACGCAGAGCTGCCTGGTGATGGCTGTGTATAAGAACAGAGCATCCACAGGGACTTCCCTGGCAGTTCAGTGGCTACAGCTCCACAGTTACAATGCTGGGGCCGTGGATTCGATTCCTGGTTGGAGAACTAACAGCCTACACAGCCGAAAAATAGAAAAAAAAATAGCATGCGTGTGTTTACACACATGCATCCCTGGGGATGAAATGACTGAGCCATAGATTATTCAAGGGTTCAGCTTGAGGGGATGCTGCCAAATGGTTTTCCAATGTGTTCTACCAGTGCTTCTCTATCTTTATTACTATTATGATTGCATCATTATTGTTAGTGATTATTTTTTCCAACTGTGACTCTTATCAACTCCACATTCTTGGAGCCAGGCGCTGTGCTAAACATGACATATATTATAATTCCGCTTCCACAACAACCTGTGAGGACTCATTCAAGGTTAAAGGAACTGAGGGTCAGAGACCGGGAAACTTGTGGAACACAGAAGGCTAGTAAGTTGTGCTGTTAGAATTTAAACCTCAGCTCTCTGATTTCAGAGCCTGTGTTTATAATTTCTGTGCATTTGGTTATTAAACATTTTCACTTGGTATTATATGATATGGCCAGGTGGCTCAGTGGTAAAGAATCCACCTGCCAATGCAGGAGATGTGCGTTTGATCCCTGGGTTGTGAAGATCCCCTGGAGAAGGAAATGACAACTTGCTTCAGCATTCTTGCCTGAAAAATTCCATGGACCGAGGAGCCTGGTGGGCAACAGTCCATGGAGTCTCAAAGAGTCAGACACGACTAGGTGACTGAGCATTCACACATTACGTGATATTTCTTATATGTGGAATCTTAAAAAATGGTACAAATAGTCTTAAAAAACAGACTCACAGATACAGAGAACAAACATGGGCACCAAAGGGGAAGTGGTGGGAGGGTAAATTAGGAGTTTGGGATTAACACTCACACACACCACCAGGTATAAAATGGATAACCAACAGGAAAAGCACAGAAAACTAGGCTCAGTACCTCCTAATGACCTATAATGGAAAAGACTTTGAAAAAGAATATATATGTGAAAAACTCACACACATAACATATGTATATACACATCTGAATCACTTTATATGTGAAAAACTCACACACATAACACATGTACACACATAACACGTGTACACACATAACACGTGTACACACATAATCACATGTACACACATAACACGTGTACACACATCTGAATCACTTTGCTGTACCCCTGAAACTAACCCAACATTGTAAATCAACTATATTTCAATAGAAATTTTTAACAAATGCCTTCTGTTTACATTAAAATGAAATATTATGTTAAATATAAGACAAATGAATGTAGATAAAGAGAAAACTTAGCTAAACATTTACACAATAAGAAAGTCTTCTAGGAATGTTTACTTTTTGAGCATTCCTGGTTAGCTAATACATTTTTTGAAAATTTTGAGCTTTTCCCTCAGAGGTCATATCGGTCAACTGTATGCCATTTGCTGTTAACATCGTATTTGAAAAGCTTCTCTTTTTTCAGTTTTAGCTCTTAGACCTGAAACTGCTTCTACAACATTCTTGCCCTCAGCTGCACCCCTGTCCGGGGAGGATTCAGGAAATGGGCGGTTCCGGGTTCAGTGGCTCCTGTCCCCGTCGAGTCCTCCCCAGGACAGCAGGGGCTGCTCCGGTTTGTGAGGGCTTTCAAGGGAGGGGATCGAAGTCTTCCACTGACAGTAAATGATTATTCCTGATCCAGGTCCTGCTGCAGAAAGAGTTCAGTTCAGTTCAGTCGCTCAGTCATGTCCGACTCTGTGCGACCCCATGAATCGCAGCACGCCAGGCCTCCCTGTCCATCACCAACTCCCGGAGTTCACTCAGACTCACGTCCATCGAGCTGGTGATGCCATCCAGCCATCTCATCCTCTGTCGTCCCCTTCTCCTCCTGCCCCCAATCCCTCCCAGCATCAGAGTCTTTTCCAATGAGTCAACTCTTCACATGAGATGGCCAAAGTATTGGAGTTTCAGCTTTAGCATCATTCCTTCCAATGAACACCCAGGACTGATCTCTTTTAGAATGGACTGGTTGGATCTCCTTGCAGTCCAAGGGACTCTCAAGAGTCTTCTCCAACACCACACTTCAAAAGCATCAAATCTTTGCCACTCAGCCTTCTTCACAGTCCAACTCTCACGTCCATACTTGACCACTGGAAAAACCATAGCCTTGACTAGACGAACCTTTGTTGGCAAAGTAATGTGTCTGCTTTTGAATATGCTATCTAGGTTGGTCATAACTTTCCTTCCAAGGAGTAAGCGTCTTGTAATTTCATGGCTGCAGTCACCATCTGCAGTGATTTTGGAGCCCAG
>NW_011494921.1:491962-492535 GCF_000754665.1 Bison bison bison | reverse complement strand
CCCCCGCCCGCCCCTTCCGTGCTGACAGTTCTCAGAGTTTTATTCTGGGGCCGCAGTTGGTTCCTGAGGTAACTGCCTGGTCAGTACCTGGTCTTCCTGCTGAGTTCCAGCTGCAGATGATGCGGCGACTCCGTGAACTACTTGTGACACAGACACACTCAGTTGAGGACCCGCACGGAATGCACCTTCCCTTCTCCTTTCTCTTTCTTAGTGTAGGACCACACCACCCACCCAGAGGTCCAAACTGGACCCATATAATTTCCCCCAGTATTCCCCTGCCTTCATTCCACACAACCAATCACTGCATCCTGTGTCTCAAATTCACCGACTTCTCTATCGCTACTGTCCCGATTCAAATGCCATGTCTCTTCTTTGAAAAATAGAAGCAGATTCTTAAATTGCCTATTTTCCTTTTCCTCCATCCATTCATATTGCAGTCATCAGATCAGATCAGATCAGATCAGTCGCTCAGTCGTGTCCGACTCTTCGCGACCCCATGAATCGCAGCACGCCAGGCCTCCCTGTCCATCACCAACTCCCGGAGTTCACTCAGACTCAGGTCCATCGAGCTGG
>NW_011494921.1:480559-491862 GCF_000754665.1 Bison bison bison | reverse complement strand
CATACTTGACCACTGGAAAAACCATAGCCTTGACTAGACGAACCTTTGTTGGCAAAGTAATGTGTCTGCTTTTGAATATGCTATCTAGGTTGGTCATAACTTTCCTTCCAAGGAGTTAGCGTCTTGTAATTTCATGGCTGCAGTCACCATCTGCAGTGATTTTGGAGCCCCAAAAAATAAAGTCTGACACTGTTTCCACTGTTTCCCCATCTATTTCCCATGAAGTGATGGGACCGGATGCCATGATCTTCGTTTTCTGAATGTTGAGCTTTAAGCCAACTTTTTCACTCTCCTCTTTCACTTTCATCAAGAGGCTTTTGAGTTCCTCTTCACTTTCTGCCCTAAGGGTGGTGTCATCTGCATGTCTGAGGTTATTGATATTTCTCCCGGCAATCTTGATTCCAGCTTGTGTTTTTTGTATTGCAGTCATACATGTACATATATATATATATATAAATAAATAATCCAACTCTTTGTGACTCCATGGACGGTAGCCCGTCAGGCTCCTCTGTCCATGGGATTTCCCAGGCAATACTACTGGAGTGGGTTGCCATTTCCTTCTCCAGGGGATCTTCCCCACCCAGGGATCGAACCCGCGTCTCTTGCATCTCCTGAATTGGTAGGTGGGTTCTTTACCACTAGCACCACCTGGGAAGTCTGATATAGTAGAAAATGACAACCCATTCCAGTATTTTGTCTGGAGAATCCCCTGGACAGAGGAGCCTGGCGGGCTACAATCCATAATGTCACAAAGAGTTGCACACGACTGAGCGACTAAGCACACACACACACACACACACACAGGCATCCCTGGCGGCTCAGTGGCAAAGAAGCCAAAGCGGGAAACGCAGGAGACATGGGCTCGATCCTTGGGTGGGGAAGATCCCCTGGAGGAGGGTCTGGCAACTCACTCCACTGTTCTTGTCTGTAGAGTCCCGTGGACAGAGGGGCCTGGTGGGCTACAGTCCATGGGGTTGCAAAGAGTGGGACACAACTGACGTTGACTGAGCACGCATGTGCACACACACACACACACACACATTCTTGTAGAGAGATACTTGTAGAAACATATATGTGAGTGTTTTGTTCATCTGTAACGTCTCCTCCTCACCCCTGTGTAAGAGCCACGAGGTCAGCGTCTTGTCTGTTTTGATTGTGCAGTATCTCTCTGCCCACAGCAGTGCCTGATACAGAGGACACGCTCAATAAGTATTTGCTCAGTGGACGAATTCACTGCTGAACCAGTAATTGTAGCCAGAAGAGAGCTGTATGTCGGTTGTCTTTGATGCTGGTTGTATACACTGCTTGCAGGGCTGGGGGTGCTCCGGGGGACAGCGTCCATCGTGGATTTCCACCCTCCTCAGTTTGATAATAAACGTGAAGTCTGTTCTTTCTGATGACAGCGGACCCCGTGCACTGGGTGCTGAGTGTATGCGTGGGTGCGTCAGTCACTTACCCGTCTCGGGGGTCACCCGGAGGGCGGGCTCTCACGCCGAGGTGCACGGGGACACTCAGAGCCTCTTTCTTTTCCCGGGTCTTTCTGGCGCTGTGCCTGAATTCCAATAGTTGCGCCACTCCTCAAGGGACATCGGTAATGTAATCTTAAAGCGTTATCTAATTGGGAGAGGCAATTTAATAACTCTGAAAATATACAAGCCCTGACTGGTTTATCTGATCGTTTTAATTACCATTCTTTGATATCTTGAAAGTGCTGGTTTGGGTGAGGGTATGTGTGTAATGAGCTTGAATAGACTGGGGGCAGTGTGGGGGAGCTGGGCATCTGGACACCCCGTAGAAGATGCTTGAAAATGAGACAGGCACTTCCAAGAATTGGTAGGACAGAGAAGAAAGCCGTCCATGTTATCATTTTGCTTGGGTTTGTTTCTGCTGATAAGATTGTGCTTTCAGAATCTGGATTCACATTATTTCATCAGTTCTGGTAATTTCTCAGCCCCAGTCTCTTTAAATTTGCCTCTCCATTTTCTGCTTCTGGGACTCAAAATACACATCTTTGTTTTATTCTATTTTCCACATATATTAATCTTATTAGCAATATTTCCCACCTCCTTACATCTTTACACTTCATTCTAGGTTATCCTGTGTTTTGATCTTTTATCCATTAATGTTTTCTTCAGCTGTGTCTAACTTGTTTAACCCTCTACTCAGTTTTTTACTTTAATAGTTAAATATTTAATCTCTAAAATTTCTGTTTGGTTCCTTTTCAAATATGCCTGATCATACATACTTTTTCTTCTTGGACGCTAAGTTTTATGTTGTTTTTAAAGACACTTTACATATGGCTATGTTATATTGTGTATACAGTAATTCTAACAGCTGAAAACCTTGGGCTCTAAATCCTCTTTCATGGTGGCTTATTTCTTTGTATATCTGGGGATATTTTATTGTAAAACCGTAGTTGCTTCTAATCATTGATCTAGAAGAACACTGCTGCTGCTGCTGCTGCTAAGTCGCTTCAGTCGTGTCCGACTCTGTGCGACCCCATAGATGGCAGCCCACTAGGTTCCCTCGTCCCTGGGATTCTCCAAGCAAGAACACTGGAGTGGGTTGCCATTTCTTTCTCCAAGGCATGAAAGTGAAAAGTAAAAGTGAAGTCGTTCAGTCGTGCCCGACTCCTAGCGACCCCATGGACTGCAGCCTACCAGGCTCCTCCGTCCATGGGATTTTCCAGGCAAGAGTACTGGAGTGGGGTGCCATTGCCTTCTCCAAGAGGAACACTGGAGGCATTTATTCTCCAATGTTTGCATTTTCCTTTTCTGAGCGCCAGGGGGTGCTACTGAGCTGTGATTGGTCTGGCCTTTCAGAGTCCATGACTCACACTAAATTTTAAGAACCACTGGCTAGACTTTAACCTCCAGACGTTGGTTTAATTGGTCTGGGAATACAGATGAACATTGACATCTTTAATGTGTCCCAGGAAAATGCAGCCAAAATTGAGAATAACTGATCTATACCTGTTGTTTCAATTTATAGTCAAAAACACCAAGTCTAGTAAGATTAAATTATTATTCCAAACTATCAGATTTTATGCTATTTTCCTAATTTCCAAAACAAGGAGATAGACATGATGTCCTCTGAGACCTCGCAGCCATAATGGGACCTGGATGATAGAAGAAGCCAACTATTTCAGCCTCCAGTATTAATCATTAGGGTTTTTTTTTCCCCCTCCCTAATGTTTTCTTCATTTTCCTCCCTAATGTCTACTTCACTGTTCATTCACTTTAAGTTGTGTATTCTCAGTGGAGCAAAAATTGGTTCTTGGTGTAAAAAAATCTTAATGCAGTGGATTATGGTTCTCCATATCTTTATTCTACACAATAAAATCTTATTCTTTAGTATTTCTCTCATTAGGGAGAAATGTAATTTAAAGCTAAATTTATTAATTAAATATATTTTTTCTTCTAGGGCAAGGGACAGTGGTAATGAAAAAAGAGGTTGAAAAAAATTATTTTTAAAAGGTTTTATAGATGTATTGCTGGAGAAGAAAATGGCAACCCACTCCAGTGTTCTTGCCTGGAGAATCCCAGGGGTGGGGGCGCCTGGTGGGCTGACGTCTATGGGGTCACACAGAGTCGGACATGACTGAAGTGACTTAGCAGTAGCAGCTTCATGTAGGAGTCCAGGGATCCGAGTTCCCATTTTTTGAGTTTTCTTACCCTTTAAAGCTCAGATTTCATCTCACAAGGTTTTTTTTTTTTGAACTCTGAAACAATATTGTCCATTATGATAGCTGCTAGCCATATGTTGTTAGTAAACTAAGTAAAATTAAAAATACAGTTTCTCTGTCACAACAGCCCCATTCCTAGAGATCAGTAGCCACATGGAGCCAGTGGCAACTGCAGTGAACAGCAGAGACACGGGGCATTGTCTTCACTGCAGACCATCCTACTGGACAGTGCTGTTCTTTTTTAATAAAAATATTTTAGTCGATGAACTGTTTTTGGCCTTGCAGATCTTAATTGTGGCCCTCGGGGTCTTCGCTGCGGCCGCAGACTTCCCCCTAGCAGCGGCAGGTGGGCTTTCTGGGTGCAGTTGTGGCGTGCAGGCTCAGTTGCCTCGTGGCGTGTGAGATCTTAGTTCCCTGATTAGGGATCGAACCCACGTCCCATCCCCTGCATTGTAAGGCAGATTCTCAGCCACTGGACCACCAGGTAAGTCGCCGACAGTGCCGTTCTTGACCATCACGTTTACATCCTGAGAGCACAACAGTGTGGTAAACAGTGTGTAGCGGGGCCTCTGTGCAGCCAGCACTCCACACTATCAGAGGCATAGTGCAAAGAGCAGCCTATGCGTCTTTCTGGACACCAATGCAATAAACAAGGGAGAAAATGGTGGAGATTTTTAATAGGAGATAGAGTATGATCGGGGTTCCCTGGTGGCTCAGACTATAAAGAATCCACCTGCAATGTGGGAGACCTGGGTTTGATTTCTGGGTTGGGAAGATCCCCTGGAGGAGGGCATGGCAACCCACTCCAGTATTCTTGCCTGGAGAATTCCCATGGACAGAAGAGCCTGGCGGGCTACAGTCCATGGGTCACAAAGAGTTGGACACGACTGAGGGACTAAGCACAGCACCATACTAAGAGTATGGTCATCTTGTTTATGAAGAAGGATCTGAGACAGCACTGTAGCAAAGGGGAGAAAGAGCAGCAGCCGGCAATACAGCCAGGAGGTTCCTGCAAGATTCTAGATGGGAAACACTGAGGATATGAACTAAGTCAATGAATGACAAGGGAGGTGGGGGAGCAAGGGGGGAAGGCATTTGAAGAGGAGTTAACCTTGACAGGAAGTTTGGGTGAAGACAAAGAAGAGAAATGAGAGTGGAAAATGATTCGGCTTCTTGGTGCATCAGTAGCAAGATGCTGATGCTGTGTTGGAGATTTCCTGGGTGATCTAGGAGTTCAGTAGCTAAGAATTTGCCTTCCAGTGCAGGTGACGTGGGTTCAGTTCGGCCCCTGGTTAGGGAACTGGGGGATCTCAGCTCACAAGCTGCGGCTACTGAGCCTGTGCACCACAGTGGGAGAGCTCTGTGCTGCAGTGAAGACCTGAGGCAGCCAAAAGTAAACAAAAATAAAACCAGGCAATGCTCGAGAAGGAAAGCGTTTAGAAGGGGGAGACGGTGAGTTCAGTCTGGGGTCATCTTGCGTACAAGGTGCTCAGCTTCATGCAACGTTGTTCGCAGTTACTTTTGTACCAAAGGGAAAGGCCTACAGGGTGCCAGATGCTGGGCCAAAGGGAGCCCCGGTGATGAGGAGCGCACACGGGGAGATGGAGCGTAGAACCTGCTCTGGGCCCCTCCCGTGACATTTGAACTGCTGCACACTGAGGAGGGCTGGAAGACAAACAGCTCCAGGGCCCATCCTGCGGTGGGTGCTCGTGTCTCTTGCCTTCCGCACATTTATCTTGGATTTCACAGCTGCTTTACTTTCAGTTTCTCTGGATTTCATTCTATATCCTGTGTTACTCTGACTTACCCTCACACCCTCTTCCAGGAGATGGCCAGGGATGAGAGCTGGTGCATTTAAAGATGAATGTGCTGGGAAAAAGCAGAGATGGGGGAGATGGATTGAAGTGGGGGGGACTCAGTGGGAGACAGAACAGCTAAACGTGGACGGTGTCCGGAGGCCCAGAGAACAAGGGAGCGGATGGGCAGAAGTCTGCAGGCCAAGCGAAGCCTCCTGATGCCCAGTGGGAGGTAGGGGTGGGTGAAGTGGAGACATGGACAGACCCGCCAAGATTTTAAACTTAAGAGAACGAACAGATAGGGTATTCCATAAGGTAAGACATGTGGGAGGAAAGCCGGTTTGGAGGAAATAGTTGGAATTCAGTGTTGGATGTGTTGACTTTGATTGTGTTGACAGATTTCTATTGAGCCAAATGTCAGCACTTCAGCGTGCAATCATACAGTGGAATATTCTTTCATAAGCAGCTGGTAGGATATGGTGCATGAGCTGACAGAGGGCTGTGCGTGTGCAGAAGGAGAAGTGGCTTCAGGGGAGGGGGAGGAGGAGCCCAAATCAGTGAAAACACACGTGTGCGATTAAAAATAAAACAATCTGTCATTCCAATATTCTGGCCACCTGATGTGAAGAGCTGATTCATTTGAAAAGATCCTGATGCTGGGGAAGATTGAAGGCGGGAAGAGAAGGGGACAACAGAGGATGAGATGGTTGGATGGCATTACTGACTCAATGGACATGAGTTTGAGTGAGCTCCGGGAGTTGGTGGTGGACAGGGAGGCCTGGCGTGCTGCAGTCCATGGGGTCGCAAAGTGTTGGACACGACTGAGTGACTGAACTGAAATGAACTAAATCTACCATTCAGAAACTTATGTCTTGTTCATGAACTTGGTGCCCAAAATCAGATTACCTTTTTTCTTCACTCTACTTAGATTAAAGGCCTCTGTTGCTCATCATCTTGCTTATGAATTTCTTCCCTTCTTCAGGTACTTCCTCCCATGACAGTTTAAAAACCTTCAAGATTCTTTCTTGCTCCAAGGAATCACTGCTGCTTACCATCCTATAGAGAAAGAAAACAGCAAAGGCACCTAAATCTGCAGAGTCCCGTCCTGTCTCCATGGTTACCGGGCGTCCCGAAGCATCCGTCCGCAGGCGGCCCAGCTGCCCTGGGCGTGAAGCACCCCGAGGCGGAGGTCACCCCCGTCCACGGCGGCGAGCTCTCTGGCGCCCCGAGGCGGCAGCTCCCACACCATGACCGGGTGTTGAGGATTGGGCGGGTGATGCCTCGGCCCGGTCTTTCCTCTCCGCTGGGAAGACCGCTCCCCCCAGGCCTTGGGTCTCCCAGTTACGCTGCATTGCGTGGCTGGGGTTGGTCTGTTCCTCCGCTGTTCTAAGGAATGTGGCAGGAGAGGCAGCCGGACCTGCCCGACTCTCCGTGTCTCAGCTCGTGAAGCAGAACATGACTCTCCTTCCCTTGGATTCAGGGTTTGGTTCTGTTTCTTTTCCTCTATTGTTCAGTCACTAAGTCGTATCTGACTCTTTGTGACCTCACGGACTGCAGCTCGCCAGGCTTCCCTGTCCTCCACTGTCTCCCGAAATTTGCTCAAATTCATGCCCATTGAGTCAGTGATGCTATCTAACCCTTCCTCTGCCACCGCATTTTCCTTTTGTCTTCAGTCTTTCCCAGCATCAGGCTCTTTTCCAGTGAGTTGGCTCTTTCTTATCTTAGGTCGAGTCATATTTCTCTACTCAACTTGCTAGACATCGGTCAAAACACTATTGGCCAAAGTCAGAAATTGCTATCATGCTGCTGCCTTCAAATGTCTTACCTTCAAAGACTTGCCCTCAATGACTGACTGGTATCAAGTTACATCAGTCAGCAAGTACTTATCAGGCTCCCACAGCCTGTGTAACTTATCATGTTTATAGACACAGGCCCTTAGGTTGCAAGTGTGTAATTAAGTGAAGTATGTACACAGAAGCACAATAATTAGAACAGCATCTCTAAATGGGTTAGAGACGTCGAGAGTGAGTTGAGAAAGCCTTCAGAAACAGTAGACTCTGAACATCTCAGAAGCTCAGATTATATTTAATAAACATTTGCTGGTCTCCTACCCAGTACCAGACACTTCCACATTATTTTGTTACAAGAAATAGGATTCATACTTAAGTACACACCATGTGACAAGGCAGAGTTATTACAGCAATAATTCTTGAAAATCAGTAGCGTTCCTCCAAGGCACTCTAGACTTCCATCTTTCATCACAAACTCTGTAGCCTAAAGACCAAACCCCCAATATTTGGGATAGTTCAGTCCGTGTTTGCTGATAATAATAAATCCATGCACCCAAATAGATGGACTGTTCCCATGGGAACAGTCTAATTTTCTCTTGCCCTACTGATCCTGGACTTGTTAAGCTTGCAGCATCCAAACCTTTCTTGCCTGCTTTTGTGCTAAGTCACTTTAGTCGTGTCTGACTCTTTGTGGCCCCATGGACTGTAGCCCTAGCCTGCCCGGCTCCTCTGTCCATGGGATTTCCCAGGCCAGAATACTGGAAAGGTTGTCATTTCTTTCTCCAGGGGATCTTCCCAGCCAAGGATTAAACCCATGTCTCTTAGGTCTCCTACACTGACAGGTGGGTTCTTTACCACTAGCACCATCTCGGAAGCCCAGTGCAGAGATAATGGCGCCAATCTGCTATTGAGGCTTAAATGAGATAAACTGAAATACTGAGTTTGAGCCTGGTGATAGCAAACATTCAACAAACACCTGTGACTTCTGCTTTTTCCGTTCTCCTAAATTAAATACCATCTTCACATGTTTCTAATATAGGTCGCTCGCAACAAATGCCAAAAACTTTAACAGATTATTTAAATGGAAACTATCATATATATTAATATTATTAATAAGTTTATATAATAATCATATATATTAATTTGCGTGAACTGGGAAAATGGTATTTAATTGTAGCTGAGGAGCATTTTAATTCAAATTTGTGGCACCTAGGACATTGTTAGGGGCACAGTTTGGGAACCTCCAACTGCTGTAATTCAGGAGTGCTGCCTGAATCACATAATTCCCATTGACTTAAAGGGTTTTTCCTAAGATCTTGAGAATAGTATCTTTGTAATTAATACAAACCCATTAGTTGGTCCTCAAGGCTTATGGGGCTCTAGCTCACACTTTTATTCCTTGTATCCTACTGGATAATGACTGAAGACATCATGATTTATTTATTTTGTTGGCCTCATCAAAAAGATAAATGTGGCACGTGGAATCTTACTCCCCTACCAGACATTAACCTGCATCCCCGGCACTGGAAGGCGGAGTCTTGGCCACTGGGCCTCCAGGGAAGCCCCTGCAGACCTCATTCTGGTGGAAGACACCCTCTACAGATGTAGGACTCAATCACGTTAGTTCAGGAGACGCAGCAATTGCTCATTTCTAGCGTTTCCCTACCAGTTCACAGCGCCCTGATGTTTCCTTTCCTCGGTTTGAAGATAACCCTCACTGCTGTGAACAAATCCAGGGGTGTCAGAGGTCGCGTGTGGGAAAAGTTCCATCTGGCACTAGCTTTTCAGACCAGCTAGTTGACACGTGTTCCACTTTAAAGGGAATGATGGGAAGGTTGGGGCCCGAATGTGGGGGTATGGGATAGAGATTGCTGAAGAGGGACGTGGGCATGGCCCGGTGGAATCCTGGGCTGGGTGTCCTGAGAACAGTGGGGATTTTGTAGGTAGAGCTGAAAGCCTTGGAAGAAGGTTGTCTGCTCGACAGTCTTGGCTTTCACCCCTCCCTGTGCTCATCCTAGAATCAGGGTTGTTTGAGATTAAAGGGATTGTCTCCATGGAAGATGCAAAGGATTCTTGAAGCCCAGTATGAAGAGCGCTAAAGGATTTCCTCTAAGGGTGTGTCTACAAATCAGGTGGTGCAAATCCGGGCTTCTGGGTTATGTTTGAAGATGAGGATGATTAGAAAAATAAGAACAATAACAGCAACCATAATAGCAGGAACAGCAAATCCCATCACCGTTCTTGCTTTTTAGAAGTCAGGATATTTGTGTACTGTGTCCATAAACCTCCCCTAGCCTGAGAAAGTTGACTTTGGTTTCCAGAGATGGTTATAGTTTAGTTAACATGCTTTCATTGTCTGGGTCTTTGTCTAAAATTTTGCTTGATAAATATTAGGTGCCTTATTATGGGCAAAGCATGTGCTCAGACACTCAGTCGTGTCTGGCTTTTTGTGACCCCGTGGTCTATAGCCCAACAGGCTCTGTTGTCCGTGGGGTTCTCCAGGCAAGAATACTGGGGTGGTTCACCACTTCCTCCTTCGAGGGGTCTTCCCAACCCAGAGATTGAACCTGTGTCTCTTGAGTCTCCTGCGTTGGCAGGTGGATTCTTTATCACTAGCACCAGGGGTTAAAAAAAAAAAAGTTGGCCTTGGGAGTGATAGAAACTCCTTATAAATAAATTCTTGGTCCATTGTAAGCATTCAGTGTATGTCTATTAAATGAATGAATCTAAAGCTAAGTCCTTGTGGCTGGGGTGTGGAAGGTTGAATCATGACTATGGCATTCAGTGAGGTCTTTCGACCTTGACGTTTTGGTGTGACCTCCAGTCAGTCCAGTTGTCCTCCCATTCAATTCTGATGAAATAAATGTGGCATCTCATGATCCCTCAGACCGAGAGTGAAGTTACAGAATGTCAGCACTGAGAGTTCATTTTGTCCAACCTCTTAATTTTACAGATAATGAAACAGAAGCATAGTTTTTAATCCCTTTGAAAACACGTTAATCTAGATTGCCTCATGACTATAATGAATGGGCGCTGATCCTCAGTGCTGACCCAGAGCTGGGGTAGAGATTAGCTTGCATAACTCCGTCTATCTTGGTGCATTTGTAACTTGGACAGCCACCCACCTCCTTTTTTAGAGCATTCTTCCAACTCTTGGATTTCCTGGGTCCAAGGAATATAATCTGCAAGAGTAGAATTATAGAAATCTGCACAGGTCTGTGGGAAATATCCATATTTGGAGGAGGGGGAATTTTTTCCTCCCTAATATTTTTCTAGGTCTAACCTTTACAGTCTGTTGAAAAAAATTTGTGGGTGGTGGCTGCGCGATAGGTTTAGATAAAGAGAATAGCGCTTGAGTGAGAATGGATCGAAGTCCTCCGTTTCCTCCCATATATGACCTCCAGTGCTTGAGTGAGAATGGATTGAAGTCTTCCGTTTCCTCCCATATATGACCCCCAGAGAAGACGTGTGAAGGGAGGGGTCCTGGGATGCACAGAGAATGGTGTTCAGAGTTTCGGATTCTATTAACATTGCCTGTTGCTTCCAGTTTTGCTCGTTGTGGACTCAATTCCATTTTGGCTTTACTGTGTGATATTTTAAGCCAATACATCTTCCCAGGTGGCTAAAGTGGTAAAGAACCTGCCTGCAACGCTGGAGACATACAGGTTCGATCAATTTGTGGGGAAGATGCCCTGGAGGAGGAAATGGCAACACACTTCCATATTCTTGCCTGGAAAATTTCATGGACAGAGGAGCCTGGTGGGCTAAGTCTATTGGGTTGCAAAGAATTTGGAGATGACTTAGTGACTGAGCACATTTTGATACTGTACTCACTAAATTCACTTGCCTTCTTAAAAAATTCTTCATCAGTACTCACACTCTCGGTATGTCAAAAAAGAACAATATTCAGTAAAAGGGCCCAATTACGCTTCATCAAGCTTACCTTAGCCACTGAATCTGTTGTGTATTTATTGAGCATGTTAATATGTATCCTTGACAAAAATACTTTCCCAGCCCCCTTTTAGATCCTTG
>NW_011494921.1:477586-480459 GCF_000754665.1 Bison bison bison | reverse complement strand
CCAGCCCCCTTTTAGATCCTTGAGTGGATCTGACCATATCTTCAGCTCCAATTAACTACAATTTTCCCTATTATATGAGTTTTTTCACTTTCCAATTGATTTTGAAATTGACCTTGAAGGAATTTCAGAGTAGTCTTTTACTGCTTATTTGATATAATTTTTCATTGCATTTTTTTCTAGCTAAGACATCTTAATTAGAAAAATTTTAAATGTGATGACTGAATTAAAATTTATTTTTTGTAAGACTGGTGCATTTATGCCTTTAAGGCACATTTAAGCATTGATGACAAAGGTTTCCCTTGCCTCCTCCCCCTGTTCTCCTAACAGAAGAAACACCAAGATTCTGATTTATTTGCATTTCATTATAAAAGCTTATTTTAAAAATAAGCCTTTAAGTGCAGTTTCAGATTGACCACTCTGCTTCCCTCTCAATTGCTTGGTTATAGGAGCTCATGATTTTTTGTGTCATCAAAAGCAATGTAAAGTCAATAGTAATTGATATCTGTGTTTAATGAAGACACTCATTAAAAAAGCAAACCTATGTATGAGGCCTGCAGGGATTTTCTAAATTTAATTAATTTAGTTTAATTGGAAGGTACTTACTTTACAATAGTGGGGTGGTTTTTGCCATACATGGACACGAATCAGCCATGGGTGTACATGTGTCCCCATCCTGAACCCCCCTCCCACCTCCCTCCCCATCCCATCCCTCAGGGTCATCCCAGCGCACCAGCCCTGAGCGCCCTGTCTCATGCATCGAACCTGGACTGGTGATCTGTTTCACATATGCAGATTTCAATGCTATTCTCAAATCATCCCACCTTTGCCTGGATTTTAAGTGAGAGGCCCCTGAATTTTTTATGCTGTATCCTACCCGCTTATCATACCATCAATGACTCCAAGAGGCCAGATTTTCCAACGTTACTTTTCACAGAATTGTCTTGTTCCATGAACTTTCATGAAAAAGCAGGGTATTAGCCAGCAGAGAAGAGCTAGACTTTGCTGATTTTGATTGTAAAATTATATCCTGAGGATTAAATCTAGTGGAATATGAAAGACCTTGAGATTCACAAGTTTTCCTTCTGCTTTTTCTCCCAGAGAAGCCCAGCCCAGCAAAGTCCCCAGTGATTTGTGCTCATTCATATTCCAGTGTGGTACTTCTGTACCTTAGTCAGCGAACCCGTCTTTCCAGTTGATTTTCCAGGAGTGGTGAGACGTTGCAGTAGCATTTTGGACTTGACAGGCTTCTCCTGATGTAATGACTGGGTGGCTGAGGAAGGCGAGTGCCTGAGATGAAACGTGTTTGGAAACTGAAACCACAAAACAAGGATTCATTCACATCATGGAGCCCGAGTCTCAGAAACGAGGATCTTTTTCTTAAGTGAAATTTAGATGAAAGGTTGAAGGCAGAATATAGACAAGCTAGGTTCAATCTTTTTTCTTTTTGTTTTTCTGATTCTGAGAATGGCTTCCAAGAAAGCCAACTTACAGATATAGAAGGAATACTGATTAGAAAAACGTTGTATTGAAACAGTGATAGCAATAATTGATTCAAGCAAGGATCATTAATGAGGCTGAAATGTGAAAATGCTTGATGAAGGCAGGTGAGGATGTGTCGTGGCCTGACAGGCTTCTCTGTCCATGGCAAGAATACTGGAGCAGGTTGTTATTTCCTCCTCCAGGGGATCTTCCAGACCCAGGGATCGATAACGCGTGTCTTGCGTCTCCTGCATTGGCAGGTAGATTCTTTCCCACTGCGCCACCTGGGAAGTCCCATAGTTTCAAAATATCTCCCTCTTATTTTATAACATAGAAAGGGACTGTGGTGACTTGACAATGAAGAAATCTAGAGAACACCACCCAACCAAATGATCAACGTTAAAATCACTGTAATGCTGCCCAAGAGGTATTATTCTTGTTAAAAATGCGTAACTTTAATCACGAGGAAACTTGAATCACCACAAACTAAACTGACAGACATTTTACAAAATAATTAGCCTGTGCTCTTCAAAATGTCAGTTTCATGAAAGTGAAGAAAGGCAGGGAAACTGGTTCAGATAAGAAGACAGAAGAGACCGGAGTGGTAAATGCAGCATATACCCCGGGGTTGGGTCCTGAACTGGGAAGAGCTGCTGTGAAGGGCATTTTGGATAATTAGTGAGATTGGAATAAGAACTGTAGATTGACTGCTGTATCGATGTTAGAATTTCAGATTTCAATAATTACACTGTGGTTATGTAGGAAAACATCATTTTTCTTAGGGAATATATGACTAAATATTTGGGGGTAAAGGGGTGTGATGTTTGCAACTTATGTACCAATACTTCTGAATTTATGTGTGTGTGTACACACATATATATGAGAGAGAGAGAGGGAGGGAGGGAGAGAGGGAAGCAGGGGTAGGGTAGAGATGGAATTAGGAAACAAATCAGACGAAACGTTAGTGAGTGGTAAAGCTGAATAAAGGTTATGTGGTCATTGTTTGTAACATCCTTGCAACCTTGGTAAATTTAAAATAGTTCCAAATAAAAAAACAAAAAGTTTTCCTAGAAAAGTCATAAAGAAAAAGACAGATTTGATTTAATAAAAATTTTAAATGGCTCTGCTTTGAAAGAAAAAACAATCACATTAAAAGGGCAAATGGCAGAAATGGAAGATTAGATGGAGTTTACATGTACTTATAACATCAACTGAGCATCTATAAATTAATGAGAAAATACAAACACCTCAAAGTTAAAAATTATAATGGATACAAAGAAGCATTTAACAGAAAAAATATAAATGCTATTGACTGTCTGAACAGATGATTAATCTATAATTAATCAGAGGAATGCAAACTAAATTGAAAATTTTATTTAAATTTTTTAAAAATT
>NW_011494921.1:476951-477486 GCF_000754665.1 Bison bison bison | reverse complement strand
TTAAATTAAACATTTTTTATTGGAGTATTTGATTTAGAATGCTGTGCTAGTTTCCGGCACAGGACAGTGCGTCGGCGTATACATGCACATAGAGCCGCCCTTTTGGGCAAATTAAAAAAAACCTGATTTTAGGAGAAATTTGGAACTTTTTCTTCTTTCTACTTCCACGAAGGGAGCATAGATGGGCTAACTCACCTCTTTCTGCTACCAATCATTCCACCCAATATTGGTTACTTAAATTAGTCAGAACCTGATCTCCACTAGACTAGGAAAACCATGGTCTTTTTATCCTTCATTTTTAAAAATTGGACAATAATTGCTTTATAATGTTCTGTTGGTTTCTGCCACACAACAAGCTTGGCTGCTCAGCACCACGCTGAGCTCCCCGCATTGTACAGCAGCACCTCACCGGTTAGCTCTTTTACACACGGGAGGGTATTCAGGTCAGTGCTACTTTCTCGGTTCACCCTGCCCTCTCCTTCCCTGGCTGTGTCCACAAGTCCTTTGTCTACATCTGCATCTCCATTCTTTCCTG
>NW_011494921.1:476113-476779 GCF_000754665.1 Bison bison bison | reverse complement strand
ACAGTGCTGCAGGGGACTCTTATGGGCCACTAGACCATTCAGGTATGACCTAAATCAAATCCCTTATGATTATACAGTGGAGGTGAGAAATAGATTTAAGGGCCTAGATCTGATAGGTAGAGTGCCTGGTGAACTATGGAATGAGGTTCATTGTACAGGAGACAGGGATCAAGACCATCCCCATGGAAAAGAAATGCAAAAAAGCAAAATGGCTGTCTGGGGAGGCCTTATAAATAGCTGTGAAAAGAAGAGAAGCGAAAAGCAAAGGAGAAAAGGAGAGATATAAACATCAGAATGCAGAGTTCCAAAGAATAGCAAGAAGAGATAAGAAAGCCTTCTTCAGTGATCAATGCAAAGAAATAGAGGAAAACAACAGAATGGGAAAGACTAGGGATCTCTTCAAGAAAATCAGAGATACCAAAGGAACATTTCATGCAAAGATGGGCTCGATAAAGGACAGAAATGGTATGGGCCTAACAGAAGCAGAAGATATTAAGAAGAGATGGCAAGAATACACAGAAGAATTGTACAAAAAAGATCTTCACGACCCAGATAATCATGATGGTGTGATCACTGACCTAGAGCCAGACATCCTGTAATGTGAAGTCAAATGGGCCTTAGAAAGCATCACTACGAACAAAGCTAGTGGAGGTGATGGAATTCCAG
>NW_011494921.1:456284-475871 GCF_000754665.1 Bison bison bison | reverse complement strand
TGCCTCTTGAGAAATTCGTATGCAGGTCAGGAAGCAACAGTTAGAACTGGACATGGAACAACAGACTGGTTCCAAATAGGAAAAGGAGTACATCAAGGCTGTATATTGTCACCCTGTTTATTTAACTTATATGCAGAGTACATCATGAGAAACGCTGGACTGGAAGAAACACAAGCTGGAATCAAGATTGCCGGGAGAAATATCAATAACCTCAGATATGCAGATGACACCACCCTTATGGCAGAAAGTGAAGCGGAACTAAAAAGCCTCTTGATGAAAGTGAAAGTGGAGAGTGAAAAAGTTGGCTTAAAGCTCAACATTCAGAAAACAAAGATCATGGCATCCAGTCCCATCACTTCATGGGAAATAGATGGGGAAACAGTGGAAACAGTGTCAGACTTTATATTTCTGGGCTCCAAAATCACTGCAGATGGTGACTGCAGCCATGAAATTAAAAGCTTACATAACTTTCCTTCCAAGCTTACTCCTTGGAAGGAAAGTTATGACCAACCTAGATAGCATATTCAAAAGCAGAGACATTACTTTGCCAACAAAGGTCCGTCTAGTCAAGGCTATGGTTTTTCCTGTGGTCATGTATGGATGTGAGAGTTGGACTGTAAAGAAGGCTGAGTGGCAAAGAATTGATGCTTTTTAACTGTGGTGTTGGAGAAGACTCTTGAGAGTCCCTTGGACTGCAAGGAGATCCAACCAGTCCATTCTAAAGGAGATCAGACCTGGGATTTATTTGGAAGGAATGATGCTAAAGCTGAAACTCCAGTACTGTGGCCACCTCATGCGAAGAGTTGACTCACTGGAAAAGACTCTGATGCTGGGAGGGATTGGGGGCAGGAGGAGAAGGGGACGACAGAGGATGAGATGGCTGGATGGCATCACTGACTCGATGGACGTGAGTCTGAGTGAACTCCGGGAGTTGGTGATGGACAGGGAGGCCTGGCGTGCTGCGATTCGTGGGGTCAAAAAGAGTCGGACACGACTGAGCGACTGATCTGATCTGATCTGATCTGATGCACTACATCCTGCGTGGGGTATACCATGTACACACAGTTTTTTCAACCTGTAAAACAATTCTGTAGAGTTGGTACTATTATTACTTGTATTTTATCAATGTTTAACTTTATTATATGTTGAAACTAATTGGATGGTAAGAGAAGCAATTCCAATGGAAGGAGAAGGAGTTAATTCATCAGCAGCTCTGGGGACGTTGGTGGAAGTTTGCACGCTGACATCCAGCGCACTGAGTCTTTCCTGCTAGACTGTGTGTCCCCCCGGGAGGGACCGTCTTCCAGTCTCCTGTGTCCTCAGAGCCCTGTGCTGACTCGACCCACCGCGGGTGTTCTGTCCTCTGTTTGGACAGACTGAGTGTACAGATGAGCAGGGTTCAGGTGCGGCCACGGGGGAACAATAGAGGCAGGGCGGCGTCCTGTGGACGATGGGACGGCGGGTGTGACAGAGCGGGACAGCCACAGGCTTGGAGGGTAGTTTGAATGACTGAGTTCTACACCCATATTTCTAAATTCAATAGGAATGTGGATGGATGGTATGACTACTCTTCTGTGCCCAGTAATTTGTTATGGGAAACCTGGGAGAATAAAACAAACCCATAAAGCTCTGAGTTTCTAAAGAGGCAAGTACAAACTATAAAGGCCTAGCACTATATGAATTCTGTGTGTGTGTACTTTGGAGAAGGAAACAGCAACCCACTCCAGTATTCATGCCTGGAAAATCCCACGGACCGAGGAGCCTGGTGGGCTACAACCCACGGGGTCGCAAAGAGCTGGGCACGACTGAGCGACGTGTGTGTGTGCTTAGTTGCTCAGTCGTGTCTGGCTCTTTGTGATCCTATGGACTGTAGCCCTCAGGCTCCTCTATCCATTGGATTTTCCAGGCAAGAAGACTGGAGTGGTTCGCCATTATCTTCTGCAGGGGATCTTGCCAATCCAGGGATCGAACCTGCATCTCCTGTGTCTCCTGCATTGCAGTTTGGTTCTTCACCCACTGAGCCGTCAGGGATTCCCATAACATTATACAAATTAGATATTAAATGGAAACCCCCTGGGGCTGGGTTAAAACATTCCCAAGAGAATAGGTCATATCTATGAATTTATATCTAATGACTAATCTTTAGAAGTATTTTATCACTGTTATTTAAAAGTAGCATTAGGTTTGTGTACTTTGAGGTGAGGTTAAGTCCGGGAGGAGCACATCTGGCGGAAGAGAAGGGAATGAGAACAGGTGGGAAGTGTAATGAAATGTGGGCTGTGGTGGTGCTTTTCTGATGAATAACGGAAGTTCCACCAGATGTCAGCTTTAGGTCTGTCTTTATTTCTAAAAGCATCCTTTTATTGTACAGAGCTGTTTAATGACTGCTTACTGAAGGGTACTTTGTATAAAAGCAACATGGAAAAAAGACATGGAAGAATGAAAAGATCTCAAGCACTTGGACTTCTGTTGGAAGTGTCGATCTGCTGAAAGCAATATTTCAAATACCTTTTAAAAACAGCTTTATAGAGATGTAATTCACAGGTGATCAAATTCACTCATTTAAAAAAAAATCACCTTTTTAAAGCATGTGCTTGGCGCTCATGCATACTCAGTCGTGTCTGACTCTGCGACCCCATAGGCTGGTCCACCAGGCTCCTCTGTCCCTGGATTCTTGAGTGGGTTGCCATGCCCTCCTCCAGGGGATCTGCCCGACCCGGGGATGGAAACTGTCTCTTAGGTCCTGCACTGGCAGGCCGGTTCTTAGGACGGGCCTAAGGTGGACGTTTCCTGTAGCTGGAATCACACAGTGCATAGCTCTTTGCGACTTTCTCTGTGTAGCATTATGTTTTCCGTATTTTCTATGGTGCAGTATGTGTTGATAGCTCATTATTTTGTAAGGTCTAATAAAATTCTGTTGCATGGGTAAACCTCGTTTGTTTCTCCATTCATCAGCTGGTGGACATTTGAGTTGTTCACCCTTGTTGGCTGTTATAAATAATACTGCCATCACCATTTCAATATGAGGTTTTGTGTGTACCTATGTTTCCATTTCTCTTGAGTGTATATCTAGGCGTGAACTTGCTGGATCCTATGGTGACTCTATGTTTAGGATTTTGAAGAACCGCCAGTCTTTTTTCCAAATTGGCTGCATCATTTTGCATTCCTGTCAGTTATGTATGAGGGTTCCAATTTTTCCACATCTTCAGCAACACCTGTTATTGTCTCTCGTTTTGATTATAACCATCCTAGAGGGTGAGTCAGTATGTCCTTGGGTTTTGCTGTGCGTCTCCCTACTGACTAATAATATGATTATTGGCCATTTGAAAATCTCCTCTGGAGAAATTCCTTTTGAAGTTATCTGCCCATTTGAAAATTTATTTATTTATGTTTTAATTGTTGAACTGCAAGTTCTGAATATCCTGGATACAAGTTCCTTATCTGACATGAGACTTGAAAATATCTTCCATTTAGTTGGTGGTCTTTTTACTTCTTCTTGGTGTCTTTTGTCATTCCAAATTTTTAAATTTTGATAAATTCCAACTTAGCAATTTTTTCTTTTGATGCTGTGTTTTTGGTGTCATATCTAAGAAATCATCGTCTGACCCAAAGTCACAAGGATTTACCTTTATGTTTTTTTCTCTAAAAATTTTTTAGTTTTAACTTTTACATCAATTTTGAGTTAATTTTTGTGTATGATATTAGGTAGAGTCCAACTTTATTCTTTTGTTTGCGTAATCAAGATGGTGAACTACTGACATTAAGGTAGACAGATAGATCAATGAAGTAGAATTGAGACTCTAGAAATAGACTCTTACGTTTATGGTCAATTGATTTTTTTTCTTTTTACAAGAGCATAAGACAGTTCAATGGAGAAAAAATAGTTCTTCAACAAATGGTGCAGAAATAGCTGATACATTTTTAAATTGTCCTTGAAAATAAATTAATCTCTTAGGTGGATAAACAAGTGCTTTAAAAGGGCAAGTATTAATTTTATCACCACTGGGACATGGCAACAACTTAATCCTAATATGATGAACAAATGCATACAAGAAGGAAAATGCATGCTGTGGATTTAATTGTAATAAGAAAAGATCTAATTGGTATGATGGGAGCCCTAGGAGTGAGTTCAAAGGCGAGGAATGGAAGGACAGTGGATGTATGAGCCATAGATTTTCTAAGGATTTTTTTTGAGATGTATACCTTTTAAAATTACTGTTTTTTTAAATTTATTTTAATTTTTTTTGGCTGTGCTGGTTTTCATTGTGATACTCAGGTTCTACAGTCGTGCCATGCAGTTGGCCTGCAACAAGTGGGATCTTAGTCCCCCAAACAGGGATAGAACCTGTGTCCCCTGCATTAGAAGGCAGCTTCTTAACCACGGGACCACCAGGGAAGTCCCTGAGCATAATTATTAAATTGGACTGGAACATATATTTTCTGTTCTTGGTGTTCTATCCATAACCACGTTCCCTTAGCTTCACTAGGTGCCTGGGAACCTCATACTATCTGAAACAGAAGTTCAGTTGTGGCAAATCCCCTGACTTGGTACCTAGTTCTTTACTCTTTCCTCAAAAGTCCAAGGTAACTGGATGAAGTTGCATAGGAATGAATTATCCTTGAAATTCCCCCCTTTATTTCTGGTCAGCGTTTAACCTAAGGACCCCTGCCCGGGTCGGCTGAGACACCACTTGTTCTGTCTTTGAAAAAGAGAACTGAGATCTCACATTCGCAGTCGTTTCCTCTCTCCCGGCCTTGTCTCCGCTTTATGATCATTGCTGCTGCCGATTAGTCAGTAGTCGTCTCTATTTGCCACCCCATGGCCTGTGGCCTGCCAGGCTCCTCAGTTTATGGGATTTCCCAGGCAGGAATACTGGGGTGGGTTGCCATTTCTCTCTCCAGGGAATCTTCCTGATCCAGGGATCAAACCCACATCTCTTGGGTCTCTGCTTTGTCAGGAGGATACTTTACACTGGCGCCAGCAAGTCCTTGTCAGTTTATTTTATAGACAGTAGCGCGTATATTTTGACTCCACACTGACCGTTTCTCTCTCCCCTGATTCTCCCTTTGGTAACCATAAATTTGTTTTCTGTGTTTGTGAGTTTATTTCTGTTTTATAAATAAGTTTATTGAATCATTTTGTTTTTGGATTCTACATATAAATGATATCATATGATATTTGACTTTGACTTTCTTCACTTAGTATTATAATGTCTAGGCTAATCTATGTCACTGCAGAAAAGCATTATTTCATTTTTTTATGGCTGAGTAATATACCATTGTACATATATATCACACCTTCTTTATCCATTCAACATTTAGGCTGCTTGCATACTTTGGTTACTGTAAATAGTGTTGCTATGAAATTGGGGTGCCTGTATCTCTTCAGAGTTTAGATTTTTTCTGGATATATGCCCAAGAGTGGGATTGTCAGTTCATATGGTAGTTCTATTTTCAGTTTTTTAAGGAACCTCTATATTGTTTTCCATGGTGGCTGTACCAATTTACGTCTCATCAACAGTGTAGAGGGTTCTCTTTTATCCATACCCTTTCCAGCATGTTTCATCTGTAGACTTTTTGATGATGGCCATTCTGACTGCTGTGAGGTGGTACCTTATTGTGGTTTTGATTTTGATCTCTAATATAACCACCTAAATCACATTTCTGAGATTTGTCTTCTAAGTTTTGCAATAGCATATCCTATTGGCATAGCACATGTAAGTCATTGCTGGGTCACAGGAAAAATTCAATACCTGGACACGGAGAATTACAACAGGATTTACAGGGAAGAATATGATAAAGGTGTTCCCTTAAGAATACTCAGAAAGTTAGATGGTCACTCCCTGTCCCTGCCCCAGAGAGATTAGTTGAAGGAGGCTCCAAAGCTGACTTGAGAGAATCACAGACTCTGAACAGCCACCCACAGAGTCCTGCACTGAAGTGATTAACGGAGAAGCGCTGTGGAGAGTGCTGGCCGTTTCATGCCTTTCTTAGGAGGGTGAAGGTTTGGTTTCCAGGTTTTAGAGGAGGAAAAACTGGTTAGTAAGTCACAGTGGAAAGGCAACCCCTTCTCTGCACTAGTGGAGAACATTTGACCTGATGTGGTCAAACCCCAAAATGTTCGAGTGTTAGCCATTAATTAAACACCTAGATCTCTCTGCTAAAGAAAGTATCTGAGATTCCAATAAAAAGGCTGAAACCAAAGATTAAAAAAAAAGAATTTCTGTTTATTTATTGGCTGCGCTGGGTCTTGGTTGCTGCGCTCCGGGGTCTCTACCTGCAGAGCTAGGCGGCTCTGCTCCAGGGGCGTGGGCTTCTCGCTGCGGTGGCTCCTCTCGTTGGGAGCACCAGCTCGGGAGCACCGGCACAAGGGTTGCGCCGAGTGGGCTCAGTTGTCCCGGGGTACGGAGGGATATTCCCGGAGCAGGGATTGAACCCTTGTCCCCTGCATTGGCGGGCAGATTCCCGACCACTGGACCACCAGGGAAGTCCACTAGAGATTTTTAATAGCACTATTTATAGAAATTGGAAACCTCCGAAATGTTTAATTAGTAAGGGAGTGAAAGTTGCTCAGTCGTGTCCAACTCTTTGTGACCCCATGGACTACACAGGCCATGGGATTCTCCAGGCCAGAATACTGCAGTGGGTCACCTTTCCCTTATCCAGGGGATCAAACCTGGGTCTTCCGCATTGCATGTGGATTCTTCACCAGCTGAGTCACAAGGGAAGCCCGATTAGTAAGGGAAGAGGTGACTAGTTTATGGCAGGTTCACATAACCATGAAAAGTGATTTTTATAAACAGAATTTTATAATACGGAGAAATATTTTCTTTGTAGTATTAAATGAAAAAAATGCAAAACTACAAATGTAGTGTGAGGTCAACTATGTAAAAAGAGAGAATATGGAAAAAAGGAAGTGTAAGTGTCGGTGGGCTTACAATTAGCTTTGTTTTTATTTATATATTATTTATATTACTAAATATCTTTAGCATTCTCAAATGACATGTAATATTTAAAATTCATTTATAGTCTACTGCCCCAAATTTCTTATCATCTCTCTAATTCAAAATGTTTGTCACTTTTACAGTTATATTCCTAGTTATATTATTATTACTCTGTGAGTTAATTCTGACAACTCAATTTCATATTATCAAGTTATATGTACCCTTGCCTGGAAAATCCCATGGACAGAGGAGCCTGGTAGGCTGAAGTCCATGGGGTCACTAAGAGTCGGACAAGACTGAACGATTTCACTTTCGCTTTTCACTTTCATGCATTGGAGAAGGAAATGGCAACCCACTCCAGTGTTCTTGCCTGGAGAATCCCAGGGATGGGGGAGCCTGGTGGGCTGCTGTCTATGGGGGTCACACAGAGTTGGACACGCCTGAAGCGACTTAGCAGCAGCAGCAGCAGCATGCTACTCTAAGTTCCTTTAGAGTCTCTGATTCTCTGGTTTATAGGTAAGATTTCACCACTTTAACATTCCACAGAATTTTAGGGTTTTCTTTTGTAGTGGGATAAGGTTTTCTTTATTGATACAATGCAGACAGTATTATTTACTCCTCAAATTATGATGCTCATTCAGTCATGGCTTGGGGATGATTTTTGATAGAACACTGAGTGTACTGTCCTGAAATTTCATAAAGAGGAAGAGAACATTCTATGGAAATTCAATGACCTCAGAAGTCCTCTAAGGATGTATTTTCCTTCAGATATGAATCATGCTTTGAAAAAGAGTCAGTGTTGCTATAATGATGATAGGTAATATCTGGTGAGTTGTGCAAGTGCATCATTCCTCTGAAATAGCCTAACTCTGAGAGAAAGAGAGAGCGAGAGCCCAACAAGGTTAGGGCGGGGCTCACTGAAAGACAGGGAATGAGAGACGAGGAAGACAGAGACAGAGAAGGAGCCGGGGACTTTCTGGTGGCTCAGCGGCTAAGACTGCACGGTCCCAATGCAAGAAACCCAGGTGTGGTCCCTGGTCAGGGAACCAGATCTCGCGTGTTGTAACTAAGGGTTTGCATGCTGCGATAAGATAGAAGTTCCTGCATGCTGCACCCGAGACCCAGTGCAGCCCAATAAATAAATGTTTTAAAAAACCATTCTGAAAAACCTCATTAAAAAGACGAGAAGAAACCAGGGAGATAAGGAAGAGGGGAGAGAATTTGTTCATTAGTTAGGTTCTGTCTGATATGCCACAGGAAGACAATCACGCTGGTGACAACGCCCGGTGAGTTTCCTGGACGCTGCAGTCACGGCTGGGCAGGTCACAGAGTCAGGGAGATGGTGTTTGCAATGCCCTCTCTCTCAGCTACACTTTGCTTGCTTCACACTCACTAACACTTGAGACCATAGGGTGTTGAAACTTCTCAGTCCGTTTGCTGGGAGTGGACTGGGGCAAGCTATGAAAACCATTCCCTGTGGATTTTGCATATCACATTCACAAACTGTGAACTCGCGCAGTTTCACAGCGCTTCAAGGGCTCTGTAAGGTGCTCAGGGAGAGTAAGGAAGAGGGAGAGAGAGTCCAGGAAAGAAGGTGCGGCGCAGATACACGATGGAGTACTACTCAGCCGTGTGGGAGCGAAATGACGCCGTCTGCAGCGACAGAGCTAGACCTGGAGACGGTCACACCAGGTGCAGTGAGTCAGGAACAGACAAACATCGTGTGACACCACTTACACGTGACGTCCGAAATAAGACACAGCTGATCTCACCGATGAACCAGAAACAGACTCACAGACGCTGAGAACAGACTCCTGGTTGCCGAGGGGTGTGGGGGGGAGGGATGGATTGGGAGTCTGGGATTAGCAGATGTTAGCTATTATATACAGAAGGGATGAACAGCAAGGTCTTACTGTATCCATGTTCTGTGATAAACTGTAACGGAAAAGAATATGAAAAGGAACGCATATATATGGTTGGCCAAAAAGTTCATTTGAGTTTTTCCATAACATGTACTGGAAAAAGCTGAACAAGCTTTTTGGCTATATATCACTGTGCTGTACAGTAGAAATTAACATAATATTATAAATCAGCTATACTTCAATAAAAAGAGAGAGAGAAAGTCCAGACTTTCTAGCAGCCCTTTGTAAAGGCTTCCTCTGTAATCTGTGTTTTCCAGGAATGATAGGCTGTGGGAGACTGTGTAAAGAGAGGCTGTGTTAGTGGAATATTCTATTCTAAAGGAGTGATAACACAGAATTAGAGATAATTACTGTAATTTGAAACTCATTGTTCTAATGACCACAGATGTAGGTCTCCCTCCCCCCTCACCCCTGTCTTATAGGTTAATTATTCTGATTCATGGTCATTATTTAAGACACATAGAATTACTTGTTCAACACCTATCCTTAGTCGTTTCCACAGGCTGTAAGACGTGGCTGTTTCTTCCTCTGTCTGGTCTTGAACTGACTTCATCAGAGCAGAGCAGACTTTAGCTGGAGACAGTCCTCACTGACTTATAGGTATGTGCTTGGATGGGACAAACTGTTGATGGCGGAGGTGCCTTTTGGGACTCATTGTCTTGGTATTGAAGCTGTATGTGTTTCAGATCTTAGTTTTGGGATCAGAGAAGCAGGCGGGTGCTAATACCTTCCTGCTATTTTCTAGCATCATGACTGAGCACCTTAACTTGCCTGAATCCTGGTTTTCTCATTTATCACCTTGGGATAATAATATCTCCCTCCCTGACATATTGGAAGGACTCAATGAGGTAATGAAGCTGGAAGGCCCTCCATGAATGTTCATTACTTGTAGACACAGGTCATACAGTCTGGATAATAAGCCCTTATTGCTTATTAGGGGTCATGGGTGCAGGAACAATCACACTCTTGACATTGTACACCCAGTGTCTGACATGTAGTAGGCACTCAGAACTTAGTTATTCATCAAATAAACGTCTGGGTCATTATTTTATTGCAATAGTCAAGGAGCTTAGAGTTTTGTCTGAGGTTAAGTTCAAACCAAGATGCATATTTTTATTACATTTGTTCTATGTAAGGAGAGGTTATGTATCTAAGGATGTAAGATTTTCATGGACTTTAAAAATTATAATATGTCGTCATTTAAAGTAAGGATGAGCAAGTGCTAGTCACTCACTTGTGTCCGACTCTTTGCCACCCCATGGACTGTAGCCCTCCAGGCTCCTCTGTTCAAGGGATTTCCCAGGCAAGAATACTGGAGTGGGTTGCCATTTCTTTCTTCAGGGGATCTTCCTGACCCAGGGACATAAAACACATCTCTTATGTCTCCTGCATTGGCAGGCAGGTTCTTTACCACTAACGCCACCTGGGAAGCCCCGTACCAGATGTAATATTCCAGGCAGAAAAAGACCAGTTACTAAAGGGTTAACTGATTGGCTCATACATAACTCATGATGCATCCTTACATATGTAGGGGAAGTTATCTTACTCTACACTTGATGAAACCCTGTTTTTACAGCTGCTGCCACAGAAAAACTTCTTTAACTTGCCTTGAACAGAGCACTGACCTTCAAAATTCCTTCAAACTCTAGCCTAATTCTCTGACACCATAAGTCATTGGTATTAGAGACTGACCTTCCTCAGTCACTCACATGAAATTACATATGGAAGGTTCCAAGTGGTGCTTGACACATGGTGGAGATGCTCAACGAATTCTCTTGCCCCCTCTAGTGATTTATCATAGTACCTTCATATCTAGTTACGCTCAGTGGAGGGTTTCATCATTACAAATCGCCAGGGGATCTTCCCGGCTCAGGGCTCGAGCCCAAATCTCCCACATTGCAAGCAGATTCTTTACCATCTGAGCTACTTGAGAAGCCCGTAGAACAATCGCACTACTCCAACTTTTTTAGGGTTGCAAGACACAGTCATCTGTAACCAGATCTTTGTTGGATTATTTGAAAGAATGAACAGATGCAATCCTAGATGAAAGATATTCAAACAAGCATTGGATCTGCCCAGGCACCCAAACTGGAGCTGGGCAGAGATCCAGGGAGCTGGGCAAACAAATCACCCTGTTGTGAATGTCAACAGCACACGTTTTGCGTGGCAATGCTGGGCAGCGATCTCAGGAAGTAGTTACCGATCAACTGCACGAAATAGTCATTGATTCGCAGGCTAAAACTTTCCAAGCCCTTGTAAATCAAAACCAACGACCAAACTCAACTGAGAAATGATGGTTTTAGAGGTTTATGGAAACATTTAGAGAAAAAAAATCCATTCGCATTTGCTAGTGAAAAAATGAAGGCAATTCACAGCAAAATTGAGTAAGCAAGGACGGCCACGGCAGGGCAGGTAGATGTGACCTATGGTTCACATACCCAGTTATATTTGGGTGTAAAATGTGTTCTTTTTCTCCCCAGCTTTACCGAGGTATAACTGACAAACAAAAATTGTATGTATTTAAGGTATGCAAATATTTTGATATCTGCATACGTTGTGAAATAATCACTACTATGGAGCTAATTAACATATGACCACCTCATAAAGTATTCTTAAAGTGCTGGGCATTATCTGGGTAAATTCATGTCGTTCACTTTATGGACTTACTGAAATTTTTACCTCCCTCTGTCTCACTGCTGAAGTAAACTGTCAGCAGTCCTTATTACCAAGGGTTAAACCAAAAAAGGAAAGTAACAGTACTTTTCTTTTCTGTGTTTCCCAGAGTTGAGAGACCCTGTTGATGTTGAGCTACTGATTCCCACTGGTTGATATTTTACCTTCTAAAGTGGTTTTCACTTGTTCAATTTATACATCATCTTAAGTAGCTTATGTTCTCCACGTAAGTTTACAAACACATAGAGCATATACAACAGTGTATATTCTCCTTAAAGGCAATACTCTTATTTTAAAAAGTTTTCTTTTAAACTTCCCTGTATTTAATACAATAATTGTATTTGTTGGGTTGGAGCTCACATAATACTGTTGTCTGACAAGAAGTTAGAAAAGGAAGACAAAGCTGTCAAAAAAGGAACCAAGCCATAGAGGAGTCCTTATTTTGTCCCTAACTTGTGTTGATTGCAAAGCTTTTACTGTTCCTCTCTCATTAATAGTTACAGCCTTTGTACCCTATTCAGGAACTGCCCTGTTTATGGTCATAAACAAAGCAGGGTCGTGGAATGCTAGGACTAGAATGACATCAGAAATTATTTATTTCAGTTTCAAAACTATTTTTTTTTTCAGTTGTGGAATACATTTGTCTGATAAAAGCTTTATTGGGAGCCCAATAAGGAAGAAAAAAAGAAAAGAAGGGTAAGAGGAAAGACAGAAAGAAAAGGAGGAAAGTGGGAGCAACTGGGGTCTATAGTCATTTGAGGAAATAAAAATAAAATAGATGAGCAGGTCACAGAGTGCAGGAAGGGAAGCTGTACAGGTTTTCTGGAGACACTGGTCCAGAATTGATCAGTCCTTTGTTTCTTAGCCAACTAGTTCATTTCTAGAATGTACCTCCCATCACCCTGCTCTGCCCCACCCCGTCTCTGTCAGCAGGTCTTGATAATTTCCATCTTCCCGTTGTTATTCAACTATTCAAGTAGATAAATTAAATAGCAATCCCCAACCCCCACCCCAAAGATGCTGCAGGGAAAACCCCCAAAACTTTGAAAATAACTTAAAGCGTATTTTGAAAGTCATTTGTAATAGTTAAAAAAAAAAAGTTTTGAATAAACTATAGAAATTCAAGCATAAGAGAATATCCAAGACATGGGTATAAAGTAAAACGGTTCTTTGCATCTTTATCTAGTATCAGGGTTTGGGTTGAAAGGTACAGGTCAGCTATTACTATGAGGTCTCTATAAAGAGAACCAGTTAGAAAGATCAAAGGAAATATACAAATAGTAAGTTAAATGCTTAATGTAGCTGAAGGCACAGAGTGTGAGGATTTGTTTAAAAATGTGGGACACGCATTCCTGTTTCTTTTGTTTCTTTTTTTTGTCATTAATCAATGACAGTTGTACCCCGGATGCCGAAATGGCACTTGGAAGAATGCCAGTGTGGGAGGGGCAGAGTTCATATATTTCCATTCCTGACAGGGTGTGGATTGAAACTCGCCTGGCCAGCTGTTAGGAGCACCTCTGAAGGCAAGAAGGTAAATGCTCGCATTGCCTGTTATTTTTAGTGATGGACATTGCACTGGAATTTTACATTAAACGCTCGAAACCCAAAGCTGACTTGATTGAAATCAAAGGCTGTGCAATTTTATTTTTATTAAATCAAATATCTTTTAAAACAGAGCAATTTGTTTTACGATGGTTTGAATTTTTTGTAAATGTGGCAATACCTGTATCTTTCACAAGTATTTCTTGTGTAAGAATTGTTTATCATTTACTTAATTATAACCAGGCTTTATATTTATTCCACTAAAATGGTATCACCTATGTGAACTTAGAATTTCATTCTTGGGTTCTTAATAGCTTTGTGGAAATTATAAAAAATTATAAGTCATGGAATAATTTGGGGATATAAATTTTTTCTTTCTATTCTATATAGGTAAGAATAATTTCACTCAATGTTTTGGGTTGTTAGAAAATCTGTTTAGTCTAAGCTTTAAAATTTTCACTTTAAAGGAAATCATATTTTAATAAGTGAATAATTTCTTATATATAGTAGGAAATTAATCAAAAGTTGATTCTATTGTATAATGTCTATTGATTACAGCTGCCTGCAGAATGTATACAGTTAATAAGAAATAATTATCATCTAATATTTCAAGCATTAGAATTGCTTGCAATGGAAAAGAAGTAAATGATAGCTAATACATCTATAAAAATGTAGCAAGTGCTCATATATGCCATCATTCTTTATGATGGGATGCAAAGATGAATAGAAACATGGAACCTACCCTCAAGAGCATTATGCTTTGGAAGCAAAGACATGTGCTCAGTGTGTGGTCCGGTGCTGACCGTGCTGACTGTGCTGACCATGTGGTCGGTTGCTAAGCTGTGCTGACTCTTGTGACCCTCTAGCCTGGAGGCCACCAGGCTCCTCTGTCCGTGGGATTCTCCAGGCAAGAAGACTGGAGTGGGTTGCCATTTCCTTCTCCCGGGGGTCTCCCTGACCTAGGGATGGAACCCAGGGATCTTTACTCAGTGGTAAAGAATTGCACTGCAGGTGGATTCTTTACCACTGAGCCACCTGGGAAGCCGTGGAAGCAAAGATAGAAATATAAAAAACAGACAGAGTGATAAGGGAAACAAATATACAGATGTGTGTGCTTCATGTGAACAAATATAAATATGTTTCATATATACATATGGTTGCAAGATTAGAAAGCACATGGAAAAATAAAGGCAATTGATTTGTCAGTACTGTGAGAGCAAAATTCAAATTTATTGAACTTGTTTGGCCTTGGGAACCATGTTCAGTATCTTGTAATAACCTATAATAAAAAAAGAGTCTAAGGGTTTGCTGCATTGCAGGCAGATTCTTTACCATCTGAGCCACCAGGGATGCCCCTGAATAAATAGATATATGTATATACGTAACTGGATCACTTTGGTGAACTTCTGAAACTAACAGAACATTTAAATTCACCTATATTTCAATAAAAATTAAACAAAAATAACAAACAACCCCCCAAAGTGTATTGTGCAGATGGAAGTACCTCATTACTGATATTCCGCCATTTGTACAGCAGATTTGAATTGGAGAATCAAAGTTCTTCTACTTCGTTACTTGTTAGGTAAATAACAAGTCACTTACCTGGGAAGTACAATAGGGAAAAATATGATACTTTGTTACTGATATCAAAGTGATATCTTTTTTTCCCTGATTAAACTTGCTCAGTAGCACCAGCGATGGCTGGCTTCCCTGGTGGCTCAGCAGTGAAGAATCTGGCTGCAAGTACAGGAGACATGGATTGGATCCCTGGGTCAGGAAGATCCCCTGGAGGAGGCCATGGCAACCCACTCCAGTATTCTTACCTGGAGAATCCCCGGGACAGAGGAGCCTGATGGGCTGCAGTCCATGGGGTCACGAAGAGCTGGACACGAGTGAGGCCACTTAGCAAGCGAGCGTATATGTGTGTGCACCTGGCTCACTTTGCTGCACACCTGGAGCAAACCCAACATTGCACATCAACTACATTCCAGTGAAAAAACCATTTTTAAAAATGGCCACACCAAGTGACCCACCACACACCCTATGGCAGGGAGATGCCTCCAGCGGGTATATGTTTTACTGATGTCTCTGAGCGGGGACCTGGGCTGTAGAAAAGGACCACCCAGCATGGCACCCATCAGGGCTGTTCTGAACTGACCTCTCTGCCCTTGGGCAACTCAGGCATTCGTTTGTCTGTCCTTCCAAGACTCCTGTGATCTACCCAGGAGTTCTCCTCTAGATTGAACATTTGCTGGAAAATCTTTTCCACATTGCATTGAAATCTGTGTAAATGCATCATAAATGTAGATTGGAATTGCAAGACTGCAAACCCTTTTATCTCAAATCCAGACTGACTTACATAATTTAATATTTAAGTCCCCAAAACACCTCCTGCCAGCCATGGTGGTGGTGTTTAGTCACTAAATCATGTTCGACTCTTTGCAACCCCATGAACTGTAACCCACCAGGCTCCCTTGTCCATGGGATTCTCCAGGCAAGGATGCTGGAGTGCGGTGCCATGCCCTCCTCCAGAGGATCTTCCTGACCCAGGGACCGAACCCAGGTCTCCTGCATCTCCTGCATTGGCAGGTGGGTCCTTTACCACTAGAGCCACCAGGGAAGCCCCACATATACTTATATCTACTCTTTTTTTAGATTATCTCCCCATATAGGTCATTATAGAGTATTCAGTTTTGCTCTGGAGCAAGAGTGTTATCTGTGACCGTGGGCAGCGAGGTGCAGGCGGAAAGAGGGAGGCTTTGAACTTGGGCTGAATTGACTGGTGTGAACATCAGCTGCATCACTTAATGGCTGGATGTACAATGAAGATACTTTCTAGACTTATGAGATGTTTTGAGAACTACAGACAACGTTTATGAAATGTGGGTCACATTGAAGGCTCAAATGAAGTGGTAGCTGTTATTACAAAGTCATCATGGGTGAAGGTAGTACTAATTTTTTGAGCTGAATAGATTTTTGAGGGACCTTTCTCTCTTAAAAAGTTGTTTCAAGTCTAAAGATAATGATGACTGAGGTAAATTATGTACAAGTTTTTCAAGTTGTAGTTTATTAAGTGGCAGCTTACATCAGCAACCAGCCTTTAGATTTAGACCTAGCCAAACAGAAGCTTCGTGTGTGGTGGATCTTTTCTAGATTAGATATAAAGTACTTCCTGTTAATGTTTGGGGAACATATCCTATTTGTATCTGGAGCCAAATTTCACTGTGATAAGTTACTCTTGATGTTTGAGTATAATCTTAGCCCTTGTGTTAAACACAAACTTGCAACGCCTAAAAATGAATTGCCATGTTTAGTGATATATTTAGAGCATATTTTAAAATTATATATAACTTTAAAAAGTTATATATGTATATACACTCCTACATATAAAATAGACAACCAACAAGGACCCAATGGGGAAATATAATGAATATTTTGTAGTTCAGTTCAGTCACTCAGTCATGTCCGACTCTTTGCGACACCATGGACTGCAGCACACCAGGCTGCCCTGTCCACCACCAACTCCCTGAGCTTGCTCAAGCTCATGTCCATTGAGTCAGTGAGGCCCTCCAACCATCTCATCCTCTGTTGTCCCCTTCTCCAGCCTTCAATCTTTCCCAGCATCAGGGTCTTTCTCAGTGAGTCAGTTCTTTGCATCAGGTGGCCAAAGTATTGGAGTCTCAGCTTCAGCATCCAATGAATATTCAGGATTGATTTCCTTTAGGATGGACTGGCTGGATCTCCTTGCAGTCCAAGGGACTCTCAAGAGTCTTCTTTAACACCACAGTTCGAAAGCACAAATTCTTCGGCGCTCAGCTTTCTTTATAGTCCAACTCTCACATCCCTACATGACCATAGGAAAAACCATAGCCTTGACTAGACAAACCTTTGTTGGCAAAGTAATGTCTCTGCTTTTTAATATGCTGTCTAGATTGGTCATAACTTTTCTTCCAAGGAGCAATTGTCTTTTAATTTCATGGCTGCAGTCACCATTTGCAGTGATTTTGGAGCCCCCCAAGATAAAGTCTGTCACTATTTTCATTGTTTCCCAATCTATTTGCCGTGAAGTGATGGGACTGGATGCCATAATCTTAGTTTTCTGAATATTGAATTTTAAGCCTACTTTTTCACTCTCCTGTTTCACTTTCATCAAGAGGCTCTTTAGTTCTTCTTCACTTTCTGCCATAAGGGGGTTGTCATCTGCATATCTGAGGTATTGATATTTCTCCCAGCAATCTTGATTCTAGCTTGTGCTTCATCCAGCTTGGCATTTCGCATGATCTACTCTGCATATAAGTTAAATAAGCAGGGTGACGATACACAGCCTTGACGAACTCCTTTCCCAATTTGGAACCAGTCTGTGTTCATGCCCAGGTCTAACTGTTGCTTCCTGACCTGCATACAGGCTTGTAGTAGTAGTAGGTTTGTAGTAACCTCTAAGAAAAAAGAACCTGAAAAATAATTCACTTATATAGCTGAATCACTGTGCTATCCGCCCAAAAGCAATACAGCGTTGCAAACAACTACACGTCAATTTAACAAATCAAGAGAATTAAAATAAAATATGTAATATGTATATGTATGCACATAAAGTGTTAGTTGCTCAGTCGTCTCTGACTCTTTGTGACCCCAAGGCTGTAGCCCGCCAGGCTTTTCTGTCCATGAGACTTGCCAGGGAAGAATAATGGAGTGGGTTGCCATTTCCTTCTCCAGCAGATCTTCTCAACCCAGGGACTGAATCTGAGTCTCCTGCATCGGCAGTGGACTCTTTACCGCTGAGCCACCAGGGAAGCCTGTTCTGCAATAGAGTGTGGATTTCTCAAAGGCAGAAACTGTCTTGTTCAGTTTATCTTTTCATACTCAGTGACTAAGCCAGTGGGAGAATTTCATAAACGCTTGTTTATCAAAGCATTAGATTATTGTCAGATTTAGCCAGTTTCTAATTGTAGAATTAAAAAAAAAACCCTCAGAAGATGATTGCCATTTAATTAAGTTATTCAGTGTTCATGTTTTCCATAGTTTAGAGTTTTGTATAAAGACAGGTGGCTCAGAGGGTAAAAGTGTCCATCTGCAATGTGGAAGAGTCGGGTTTGATCCCTGGTTTAGGAAGATCCACTGGAGAAGGAAATGGCAACACACTCCAGTACTTTTGACTAGAAACTTTCATGGACGGAAGAGCCTGGTGGGCTACAGTCCTTGGGATCGCAAAGAGTTGCACAGGACTGAGCCACTCTTGGGCTTCCCTTGTAGCTCAGCTGGTGAAGAATCCGCCTGCAATGTGGGAGACCTGGGTTCGACCCCTGGGTTGGGAAGATCCCCTGGAGAAGGGAAAGGGTACCCACTCCAGTATTCTGTCCTGCAGAATTCCATGGACGATGTAAGTCCATGGGATCTCAAAGAGTCGGACAGACTGAGCGACTTTCACTTCACTTTCACATGAAGCCAGAAGGATTCTCCCTATTATAGATGCTCACACAGAGTCATCAGTATGCACTGCCACTCTCAGGGCGCTCTGCTCTTACTACGCTTTCATCTCTGCCTTGGGAGGGGAGGTGGTGCGAAGCTATGCTGCCTGCTGTGGAGGCTTAGAACTAGCCTACGGGGTTGATGCTATTCAGTCAGTCCTGTCCAACTCTTTGGGACCCCATGGACTGCAGCATGCCAGGCTTTCCTGTCCTTCTCTATCTCCCGGAGCTTACTCAAACTCATGTCCATTGAGTCAGGGTTGGCATCCAACCATCTCATTCTCTGTTGTCCCCTTCTCTTCCTGCCCTCAATCTTTCCCAGCATGACAGTCTTTTCTAATGAGTCAGTTCTTCGAATCAGGTGGCCATAGTACTGGAGCTTGAGCTTCAGCATCAGTCCTGCCAATGAATATTCAGGACTGATTTCCTTTAGAATTGACTCTTTCAATCTCCTAACAGTCCAAGGGACTCTCAAGAGTCTTTTTCAGTGCAGTTTGAAAGCATCAACTCTTTGGCACTCAGCCTTCTTTATGGTCCAACTCTCACATCTGTACATGACTACTGCAAAAACCAGAGCTTTGACTAGACGGTCCTTTGTTGGCAAAGTAATGTCTCTGCTTTTTAATATGCTCTCTAGGTTTGTCACAGTTTTTCTTGCTATCACAGCTAACTCGGTTAATGCTCAGGGAAAGAGGACAAGATGGTAGTTGGAGCCACATTAGGGAACTTATGCAAAGTTCACAAAATTGAGTGCAGATTCCATGTTCTTTTCTTTTTAAATATTTCTTTCTTTATTTGGCTGCATTGTGTCTTGGTGGTGTCAGGTGAGATCTTTCACTGAAGCACATGGGCTCCCCACTTGTGGCCTGTGGGCTCCGCAGTTGCACAAGGGCTCAGTTGCTCCGTGGCACGGGGGATCTTGGTCCACAGCATTGCGAGGCAGGTTCTTAGCCACTGGGCCACCAGGGAAATCCAGATTCCTTGTTCTTTACGCACAAATGGGCAGAGAGAGTTTGGTGGTGGTGGTGGGGTGGGGCTGGG
>NW_011494921.1:442071-456038 GCF_000754665.1 Bison bison bison | reverse complement strand
GGTTCCCTCACCTCTGCCGGCCTGGTTTTTTTTTTTTTTTTGAATCTGGGGAAGAAGGGAGTGGCCGGCATGAACAACTCTGCTCTTTTTAAAGCAGGTAAGACACTAATTGTTGAGGTCTGTGCGTTGTCATGCCAGAAAGCAACGCCCTTTCACTCTGGGCCACATCCACACCAGGGAACAAGGTGAAGCTGTGCAAACAGCTGGGAGCCAAGGGCTGGGCTGGGATCATTCAGTCGTTAATCCAAGTCCATTTTCCTCTTCAATATTGTCTGCATTAAATCTTCTTTTCATAGCAGGGAATAAATAGCCACAATGGCCATGGCCTTCCCCTCCCTTGATACCAAACTTTTTTTTTGGCCAGGCCATGTGGCATTTGGGATCTTAGTTCCCTGATCAGGGATTGAAACCATGCCCTCTGCGTTGTGAGTGCAGAGTCTTAACCACTGGACCTCCAGGGAAGTTCCCATTCCAAAGATTTTGATCAAATATCAACATTGGTTGTACAGCCAAGGCTTTAAAAAACATAAGGCTATTTTTTATCCAAAATTTTATGATTTAACAAAAGCCTGTGAATCCCCTCAACTCAGATATTTTAAAATTTATTTGATTTCTCTACTCTTTTAGTCGACTTGTCACTACATGAGCTGTGCTTATAGGCAGAATGTGTTGGAGGTGAAGATATTTTTCAACACACCAAGTTTAGCTTTCTGAGGTGTGAGGCATTACTGAATTTCCAGACGCACCAGGAACATATGTTTCTTGGAAAGTACCTTACCGGAACCCAGTATTAATAGCACAAAATGAGAAATACAGTTATGGACAAATTTGGCAGAAAAAAAAATGTGACATTAAACATGGACCAAAGCCAGACCGAGAGGAGGAAGCGCGTGTGCAGTGGGCGTGCGTGTGGCCAGCAGGCCGAGAGGAGGAAGCGTGTGTGCAGTGGGCATGTGTGTGGCCAGCAGGCCCGACACTGAGGGGCGACTCAGCAGAAATAGTAAATATAGTAGAGGGAGCACTTAATCTGGATAAATCCGTGGAAGTTTTTAAAAAATCGATTAATTTACTTTTGCTGTGCTGGGTCTTCGTTGCTGCATGCAGGCAGTCTCTGGTTGCCGTGCGTGGAGGCGGCTTCCTGTGTGGGGCACAGGCTCAAGGGGCAGAGGCGCAGTCATTGCCTCTCAGGCCCAGTTTCTCGAGGCATGGTGGATCTTCCTGGACCAGGGACCGAACCTGTGTCCCTGGCACTGATAACAGAATTCTTAACCACTGGACCACCAGAGAAGTCCACAAGTGGGATTTAATTCCTCAGTTTCTTCATCTCTAAAAAGGGAGTGATAGTATCTAACTTCAGAGAAGGCAATGGCACCCACTCCAGTACTCCTGCCTGGAAAATCCCATGGACGGAGGAGCCTGGTGGGCTGCAGTCCATGGGGTCGCTAAGAGTCGGATATGAATGATCGACTTCACTTTCACTTTTCACTTTTATGCACTGGAGAAGGAAATGGCAACCCACTCCAGTGTTCTTGCCTGGAGAATCCCAGGGACGGGGGAGCCTGGTGGGCTGCCATCTATGGGGTTGCACAGAGTTGGACACGACTAAAGTGACTTAGCAGCAGCAGCAGTAGTATCTAACTTGCAGAGTAGGATTAAAGCTAATATATATAAAACATACATCTGGCACAGTTTTAAAAAGTTGCCTAATGCTATCTTTTTGAATTAGGGTTTATAGACTAAAAAGGTCCATACTTGGGACTTGCCTGGGGGCCCACTGGTTGGGCTTCAGCACTTCCAGGGCAGGGGCTCGGGTTCCATCTCTAGTTGGGGAACTCCCAAATGCCGCATGGTATGGTCAACGAAATAAAAATGCAAAAAAAATTTTAATAAAGGTCTAAACTGGGAAGATGCTAAAGATGCAGTAACTATTGCCTAACACTTACTGTGGGCCTCATGTCTAGTGGTAAAAACACAAATAAGAGGGCTTACGTTTCCATCCTGGAACACCACAATAGTCACAGGCAAAAAGACAGAAGAAAGGACAGCTCATCTGAGAGGGATGGGTCCAAGCTGAAGGCTTCGTAAGAGTCTCTTGAGTCTTCTGGAGTAGACTTTTGGTGGGCAAGGTTTAGAACCACTAATGAATTCTAAACCTCCAAGATCTTTCAAGGCTTATTATCTTGAACAATGCCAATGACTGACTTCAGAGCCCCATGTCCTGTAGGCTGCATGTGGAATGAGTCAGGAGGTGAGAATTTTCCAGTGGACACAGCCCCGGATGACCAGCTGGGCGTTTCTGACGTTGTAGAACACAGAGGGGAGGGAACTGAGGAAACACTTAGGAGAAGGAGTTGGAATGACCTTGGTGGTCAACTTGACCTTGGGAAATGGTAGCCTTTGACTTTATTTACCTAATTAAAGGCAGTTCTACAACAGTAAGTAGAATTCCTCTAAAGATATGTTTAAATTCTAATCCCCGGTACCTGTGAATGAGACCTTATACGAAGTAGGGGGTTTGCAAATGTAAACAAGTTAAGGTGAGTTCGTGCTGGATTAGGGTGAGCCTTAAACCAAAGGCGAGTGTCCGGATGCGACACACAAGGAAGACACGGGGAGGAGCACGATGCGAAGCTGGGGGCCGAGGTTAGAGTGATGTCTCTGCAAGCCGAGGACTGCTGCCAGGGGAGCTGGGAGAGAGGCATGGGACGGATCTTCCCTCAGAGTCTCCGAAAAACTCCTTGGTTTTGGACTTCTGGCCTCCAGAACCGTGGGAAAGTCCATTTTTTGTTATTTGAGTCACCCGGTTTGTAGCGATTTGTTACGGCAGGCCCAGGAAACTGATCACACCGCTTAATGAATACAGATCTCTATCTGAGTCAGTATCAATATCCACATCTCCATGTATATACCACGAGGATAATGACCTTAGTTTTCCAGTTTTTAATGACACGGTGACTAATGGTGTATGGTTGTATCTTGGGTGTTTAAAACGACAGCTGTTTACCTACTGTGCCCTGAGGATCGTTTCTCTCTCTCTTTTGTTTTGTTTTCTTGTTGGTTTCAGAGTGTCATCAGATTCACAATGGACTCTCTCATCGCAGCAAATACCAAGTTTTGCTTTGATCTGTTCCAAAAGATCAGCACAGATGACTGTCGGAAGAACATCTTCTTCTGCCCGCTGAGCCTCTCGGCCGCGCTCGGCATGGTCCGCCTGGGGGCCAGGAGCGGCAGCGCGCGCCAGATCGACCAGGTGCGGACCGCGCTCCGCGTCCGGGCGCAGAGTCGGCCCCGATCCCTTGGCAAGCCTGACTGTTCCCTGCGCCCCGGGGTTGCTGGGAACTGCATTTTCATTTATGGGGCACGCCCTGCTTTCTCTTCAATCCAACCGTACTTCCAGGCTCAGGGGCGCCCCTGGCTCCCTGAGGACGCCTGCTGCGTCTCACCTGACAGCTGCTCTCCTGTCTCTGTCTGTCTGCGTGCGTGCTCAGCCACCTCAGTCGTGTCTGACTCTTTGCAACCTCACTGACTGGAGCCCGCCAGGGATTTCCCAGGCAAGAATACTGGAGTGGGTTGCATTCCCTTCTCCAGGGGATCTTCCCGACCCAGGGATCCAACCTGCATCTTTTATGTCTCCTGCATTGTAGGCAGATCTTTCCCTACTGAGTCACCAGGGAAGCCCTTGTCTGTCTACATGTCTGGTGCTTTTTCTCTATATAATTATTGATACCAATATTGCCAGTATTTTTTAATATGTGCGTGTGTTTTCTCTCTCACTCATTCCATTAAATAAAAATGTATTAAGCACCAGTTATGTATCCAGTGGTGAAAGATTCTGGTGTCCTCCTTGACTTTCTCTCTCACTTCACATCCAGTTTGTCAGGAAGGACTGCTGGCTTTTCTTTTGAAATACATCTACGACTCCGGCCCTCCCCACCACCTCCCTGATGCCTGGATCCAGATTCCTCACGAGTGGCCTTGCTTCCACTGTCAGGGTTCTCAGCCCTGGTGCCAGAAAGATTCTTTAAAACCAAAGTCAGATCTTGTTTCCTGTTGGCTCAAAACCTGGACTTCTATTTCCCTAACGACAGAAGCCTGAGTTCTTGCAATGGCCTGTGAGGGTTTGGGGGTCCGGGTTCTGGGTGACCTGGTGACTCTCTCTCCCTTGCCTCCCCTCTCTCTGGCCACACCGACCCCCCACCCCTTCCTTGGGAAATCCACACCCACTCCTGCTTTAGGGCCTTTGCTCCATCCCATGCCCCTAGGTGACTGATCCAGAACTTAATCTCCACTTCAGGACTGTGATCAGAGTTCACTTTCTCAAACAGATTGACTTTGATTTCTCAATTTAAGGCTACATGTGTTTGTGTGTGTGTGTGTATGTGCGAGTGTGTGTTAGTTGCTCAGTCCTGTCCTACTCTTTGCGACCCCATGGACTATCGCCCTCCAGTCTCCTCTATCCATGGGACCCTCCAGGCAAGAGAATACTGGAGTGGGTAGCTGTTCCCTCCTCCAGAGGATCTTTCTGACTCAGGGATTGAACCTGGGTCTCCCATACTACAGGCAGATTCTTTACCATCTGAGCCACCAGGGAAGCCCCTTAAGGCTGCATACTGACCCCCAACACTGTGAGATTCCCTCTTGTCCCAGCTGCTTTCCCCACATGCATTTTCCATCTTCTGACATACCACCTAGAGTAATTAATTACTATTTCATCCCTCTCCCACTAGAATGTAACCTCTCAGCGGGCAGGACTCTGTCCTAGAGCAGCAACCCAATACAAATGTGTAGAACGAATGAATGCCCTCCAGTAAACCACAGGCTCCTGAGGCCGGCCTTACAATTGCCTGATCTAGTCCAGAGTGCAGAGGCTAAGTGTGAGCACAGCTGTGTCCCTAAAACGGAAGAGTGAATTATTGGATTGAGGCAGCAGGTGTGTGGGGTCATTCTACTTTATTCATGTGCTTTATTTGGTGTGTTACTCCGTCCCAGGTGGCGCAGTGGTAAAGAATCTGATTGCCAATGCAGGGGATGCAGGAGATGCAGGTTCAATCTTCTCCAGAAGATCCCCTGGAGAAGGGAATGGCAACCCATTCCAGTGTTCTTGCCTGTAAAATCCCATAGGCAGAGAGGCCTGGCAGGCTACAATCCGTGGGATTACAGAGTCGGACACGACTTAGCGTGTCCATGCGCACACACACACCCCCCTTATTCCATTAGCCACACTCGGCTAGATTGCAATCGGCATCCTCCAGGCCAGGTTTCGGATGCTCCTTCTCCAGGCTCTTGAGTGTCACAGCAGACCTACCCTGACGATGCCAGATGCCCCCCTTGTCTCCCATCTTTCTGCAAAGCTCTGGATAACTTATCTTCTGCTGTACTGATTTGAAGCTCTAGGTCAGCACAGTCTAACACAAATATAATCTAAGCCACACATGTAATTAAAAACTTTTTAGTAGCCATGCTAAGAAAGTATAAAAATAGATGAGACTAATTTTAATAATATATATTATTTAACCCAATACCTTGAAAATATTATCATAGCAACATGCAATCAGTTAAAACATTTAAATAAAAAATTTTATGTTCTTTTTTTTTCATATTAAGTCTTCAAAATCTGATGTGTATTTTATACTTCTAGTCAATCCAGGCCATCTCATAGCCAAGTGTGACTTGCGGATGCCTTGATAATCTTTTAGCTTGGCTACATTCTTTCTTAAATGCAGGGGCATAGCATTCTGTTTACTTCCCATCCTTCCACTTCACAGCCTGAGTCAAAAGAAACATGTACCTTTCTTTTTTTAAAATTTATTTTTAATTAGAGGATAATCGCTTTACAATATTGTGCTGGTTTCTGCCAACATGAGTCAACCCTAAGTATACATATGTCCCCGCCCTCCTGAAACTCCTTCCCACGTCCCAGCCCATCCCACCCCTCACGGGTGTGAGTGCCCCAGGCTGAGCTCCCTGCGTCAGACAGCAAATTCTCACCGGCCGTCTAATTTACAGGAGGGGATGTACCTGCCTCCATGCTGCCCTCTTAGTTTGTCCCACCCTGTCCTTCCCCAGCTGCCACCTTTCTTTAAACCGTTATTTAAACTGTTAATGATTATTTTGTTTAACTCTGTAATCCTTATCATTGCCACGTTATAAAAATGTTTCTGAAGCTGTTCAGACTTCCTGCTGTTTGTGTGGTCTGAAAGACCCCATCTCCACTCTCGCGCAGGTACTGCACTTCAACGAATTTTCCCAGAATAAAGGGAACGAGCCGGATCCCTGTCTGAAAAAAGCAGAGCAAGAAGTGCCTGCTGACAGCAACCTGGAAGGGCAGAAGGAAGTGACGGGGTCCCTGACCCTGCAGGTGGGCCACCATGAACTCTGCCCCTCCGTCCAAAGTGCTCCTCTGGCCTGTCCTGTGTGAGACCACAGTCTTTTCTCCTCCTGAGATTCTGGCAGACCTCAGCAGCCACAGCCGCAGCAATAATCCCAAATGACCCAATTCCTTTCTGATTATGCGTCTTATGTGTCCTTGGCTGTAAAGAGTAGGATCTAGAATCTTCTGCTTAGGATCAAGAAGCTCAGACCATAGTCCCAGCACTTACCTAGGTTTACAGGCCACGGTTCCCCAGGGTGGAGCTAGGCTGAGGAGGATGGGGTGGGGGAAGCAGCTCCCCACGACTCTCTCTCCACTTCTGCTGTTTCCTGCTGGAGTCTGTACTGACACTGAAGGTTTGTATGGGTTGTCTTATACCAGGAACTGTAAAGATATTCTCCAGTTTGTATATCCTCCTACGTTAGGAAGTTTAAGACTCTTTCTTGACTCTTTTTGAAAACAGAGGAAAACAAGGCACACTCATCCAAAATGCAGTGTGCTTTGTGGAGTCCCCGTTTTCGGATTTCCCGCCTGATCTTGATCCAACGTGGGAGCCAGGACAGGGACCACGCCCACCCTCCGTCCCTCGCTTCTTCTCCGCTTGCTCCCCCACCTGGTAACAAAGTGAAATGACAGCTTGCTTTATGAGGCTTTAACACGTTTTAGTTAAGATCACGTTTTATTTCTTCCTTTGTTTAGACCGAGTCTTCAAAGGATGAGAGTGGACTGCTCAGCTGCTATTTCGGGCAGCTTCTCTCCAAATTAGCCAGGATCAAAGTCGATTACACCCTGAGTATTGCCAACAGGCTTTATGGGGAGCGAGAATTCCCAATCTGCCCGGTGAGTTAGGCGTGGCTGCTGATTACAACCACCCTTTGACTTATATTTCAAAACCATCAGGGAGCTGGATTTCTCCCCTGCTGTCTAGAGCCCAAACCTCTGGCAGGAGGAGGTGGCGCTGGGATGTCCAGGACCCGTCTCTCTCTCCCCCACACCTTCTGTCGCCCTCCTCCCAGTTTTCCACTTGCACACTTCAGGAGGCCCCCTGACGGATGGGAGTGGGCGGGGAGCGGAGGGCCACGTGACGAACAGCCTCTGCAGGCCTGGAGCTCGTGTGGGTTTGGTAAGAATGCTCTCTCCTGTGACCTTGACGGTCTTTCCCACTCACGGTGCCCGGTAGAGGCACTGGTAGCTCCTCTCCCAGCTGGTCCCTCCCTCACCGCTCAAGGCGCTTCTCTAAAACCCCCTTTTATGCCACGATCAGGCCACATGCCTATGAAATTGTACTCATTTTAAGATGCGGTGCAGTGTGGCCGAAGGAGACTGACTGGAGCCAAAAGGCGCAAATCTTGTCTCTGTGGCTAAAGGCTTTGAAACTAGAGAAAGACACTGCTGAATCCGGGCTTCAGTTTCCTCTCTCGCCACTAGAGAGAGCGAGTGAGCCGCAGTGAGCGTGAGTGGGCGTGACCAATGCACAGGCAGGCCACGAGCGTCAGGGGCGTGTTTCAGGGGCGGGGTCGCGTTCTTGGACCAAAATTAGTATGTTCTCTTATAATGGAAATGAGATTTTATATGTTTTTTTTTTTAAAACTAGCTTTATTGAAATATAAATTCATATAAAACACAACTCACTTATTAAAAATGCTCACAGCAGTGATTTCGGTATATTACGTTACAAAATTCTTTAAAATTGTGGTAAAATATCTATAGCATAAAAACTGCCATTTTAACCTTTTCTAAGTATGCAGTTCGGTGGCATTAGTTGTATTCACAGTGTTGTGTAATGATTACCTTACTTCCAAAACGTTTTCATCACTGTGAATAGAAACCCTGTACAGTACCATTAATCAGTGTTCTAATTCTTAAAAACTTAAAGCATTTTACAGCAAAGGCTCTAAAGTTACTTGCTATTTGTCCTGTGCTGTGCTTAGTCGCTCAGTTGTGTCCGACACTTTGTGACCCCACGGACTGTAGCCCACCAGCCTCCTCTGTCCACGAGGATTCTCCAGGCAAGAATGCTGGAGTGGGTTGCCATGACGTCCTCCATTCCAACTCAGGAATCGAACTGGGGTCTCCTGCACTGCAGGCAAATTCTTTACCAGCTGGGCTGTGAGTCTCCACAAATGGGATGTCCAGGTCTGGTGGGAAACCTAGTGTCCTTTTAACCGTGGACTGCTCCCTAATAAGCATTCTACACCCTCAATTAACACTACAGGAAACGAAATGTCTCTGTGTAATTAAGTCTGGGGGTAGATAGAGACCCCACGCACCCAGTATAAATGACTGGGCACTTCTTTCTCATTAGGCTTCTCACGACTGCTTCACTCCTAAACTATTAGCATAATTGTATGGTTTTATGTCACTGTTTCCATTTATCTCAATTTATCAGGGATACTTAGATGGTGTGATTCAATTTTACCACACGACGGTCGAAAGTGTTGATTTTCGGAAAGACAGTGAAAAATCCAGGCAAGAGATTAACTTCTGGGTTGAATCTCAATCCCAAGGTAAGAAAGACTCAACACATTGGAGGTGATGTTCTTTTCCATTTAAAAGAAAAAGTCAGCCCAGCTTTGCAGATCACCGGTCTGTCGGGATCCGATGCTCACGTGTGTGGATTGGGTCCAAAGCTTGTTGTTCGGGTGTCAAACAGTTAAAGTGCTTGGATGCTGCGGGTACTTATTTCTGGCCCTTTGCTCCATCATAAAGGTGAGATGCCTTCCAGCCAAGTACAGTGTCAGCAGGAGGTCAATTAGTTCCATGTTTCTCTAAGGGTCAGTAGAAAGATGGTGAATAGAACCTGTTTATTCAGAGGGAAATAGAAATAAGATCCTAATTCTTGCCAAATTTTACCTAGATTTACAGATATTTTCTGAGTGAAGGAATGGTGGTGATGTGTAGTGAAAATTTGAGTTCAACAAAAATGGAAGAATATTTTCAATCTGAAACTGCCCTGTCTGACTTTTTTGGGGGTTTAGTTTTCTTGGATTAGGCTTCCCTGGTGCCTCAGTTGGTTAAAGAATCCACCTGCAATGCAAGAGACCTGGGTTCGAACCCTGGGTCAGGAAGATCCCTGGAGAAAGAACTGGCTTTCTACTCCAGTATGTTTGCTTGGGAAATCTCATGGACAGAGGAGCCTGGCGGTCTGCAGTCCATGGGGTCACAAGAGTTGGACACGAGAGCAACTAAACCACCACCAATTTTCTTGGATTACTTCCTGGATGAGACATACTTTAGTCTTGGGAATACTAAACTGCACTTAAAAAATCTGTCTACTTGAATACTTTTGCTACAATTCATATTTGGGATGTTCTCTGGAAACTTTTTTTAGGTAAAATCAAGGAACTCTTCAGCAAGGACAGTATCAACAGTGAGACCGTGCTGGTGCTGGTGAATGCTGTCTACTTCAAGGCCAAATGGGAGAAATATTTTGACTGCGAAAACACAGTTGATGCCGTTTTCTCTCTAAGTGAGGTACCAGAGCACTGTTTTCTAGATATTCACTCAGAATTTCCACCGAATGATGGGCAGTATGTATACTCACATCTAACTTAGGTCTCTGGGTTACAGCTGGCGTTTACAAGAGCATTTGGTTATTAATGAAAATCAGTGCCTAAAGATTACGAAGCATTTTTGTGCTAGGTGCTGCACTGAGCATTTTTCCTTCATTATTTCATTTCTTCCCCAAAATGACATTATGGAAATAGGTGTTATTAATAGTCCTACTTAGGAGTCCAGGGGGAAAAAATGCGTAGGTTACTCAGCCAAACTCATGCGTTACGATTCACGTGTGTATTTGCCTCAAAAACCTGTGTCCTCACTTCAAAAGAGCAAATATACATTATCAGTATTAAATATATTGTATTTTGTATATTGTATGTGACTTATGACTATATATGAGTATCATACATGCACAGAAAGAGACCCAGTAGGGAACATACATTTAGCTATCAGCATAGGTAATGCCAGGAGAGAGACATGGTGTGTACAATTGTTTATTTTTCTACATTTTCTAACTTTCTGCACAAGAACAGCTGTGCTCTTCTCTCCAGCATGGCACGTGCTCCTCTGTCCATTGGCGACCTGCCGCATACTGTGAGGCTGTCATGAGGCTTACGGTGCCCTTTCCTCTGGCAGAAGCCCAGGTGGCAGGAGTTGTTATTTAGTACCTAGAAGCTTAGCATTTAACTAAGTTTCCCACTGATGCTTCTGTGGGGCCATCCAGGCCAGTAGGGATAGAGCATCCCGGGAGGCCAGAGGCTGGGGTGGAGCAGGTAAGGACGAGGAAGCTGGCAGGGCTGGTTTCAGCTGGAGAGGCTGTGGGTAGACACCTGGATGGACATCCTACCAACAAGGGGTCTTAGGAGCTGAAGAACCTACCAAAACCATGGAAAGATGGGATGTTGGCAAAGTAGGGGCCACCTGGTCAGTGGGCAGAAGGCTTTGTTAGACTGGACCCCTGTGGCTCTGAACTTTCGGGGGAAGCCCCTTCTCACCTGGACTGACCGTGATTTCAGGGAAGTTGGGGACTGTGTGGGTTTGTGAGCTTCTTGTGGCCATGCTGTGACTTTCTACCTTGTCTGCCTCAGAGTGAAAAGAAGAATGTGAAGATGATGAACCAGAACGGGCTGTTCAGAATCGGCTTCGTGGACGAGCTGAAGGCGCAGATCTTGGAGCTTCCGTACACGAAGGGGAAGCTTGACATGGTCGTGCTGCTGCCGTCCGGCTCTGCGGACAACCTGAAGGCCCTGGAAGAGGTAAGTCTTCATTTGCACATCTCTGCAGCTGCAGTCCAAGGGGGCGCAAAGAGTCTGACACCACTGAGCGACTCAGCATCAATGACGACAGCATATTTTGGGGCTCCCCTTGTGGCTCAGATGGTGGAGAATCCTCCTGCAATGCAGGAGACCCAGGTTCAATTTCTAGGTCGGGAAGATCCCCTGCAGAAGGGAATGGCACCCCACTCCAGTACTCTTGCCTGGAGAATCCCATGGATGGAGGAGCCTGGTGGGGTACAGTCCATTGGGTTGCAAGTAATCGGACACGACTGAGCGACTAACACACACACACACACACACCATATTTCATCATATCATCTTGAGGAAGGATGGTATCTGGGCTATCAGAGAATCAGAGAATACATACGAATCTGAATTCATGAGATATTTATTTCTCATTTGTCGAGAACTAAAGAACGAATGCCAAAAATATTGGATAGGACTTTTTTTGCTCATCTCGTGGTTCTCTGCAGTTATTTTTCCAGACCAAGGGATCTGGAAGCCGAGGAACTTGAGAATTGCAAAAATGAAGTAACTTTTCCTTTTTCCTGAATATCCTGACGTCTGGCCTCTTCTCACACTATTTTGCTGTAGCTCAGTTAGCGTTCCTTTAGCTTAATCCTCTTCCTCGGTCCTCGGGCTTGGACAGAAGTGGAGATGCTGATGTTGAAGCAGATTACTTGTGAAGTAGGAATTAATAACAAAGGTCCAGCTTGGTGGGGTGGGGGTGGGGAAGAGAGAAAGTGAGACAGAAATACAGGGATATGGGAGAACAGGGAGACAATGAGAACCATAACTCTTACTCCAAGTTTATCACGTGCCAGCGCTACGTGAGGGCTTCCCAGGGCGCTCAGTGGTGAAGAACCCGCCTGCCGTGCAGGAGACACGGAAGACGCGGCTTCCATCCCTGGGTTGGGAAGATCCCCTGGAGAAGGAAATGACCCTCCACTCCACTGTTCTCACCTGGAAAATTCCATGAACAGAGGAGCCCAGTGGGCTGCAGTCCATGAGGCCACAGAGAGCCTGACATGACTGAGCGACTGAGCACAGCCGTACTATGGGAAGTACTTTACATACATTAGTTTGCTTAATCCTTGCAAAACTCCAGTGGTATTACCTCTGTTTTATAAAGAGGAGGTTGAACTTCAGAATATTAAGGATTGGCCAAGCTCACCTGATGTAATCTAATGAGCTTTGCTGAGCATTGAACACTAACCTGTCAGACACCAAAGAACAGAGGAATCCAAATTTTCTGGTATCTTTTAAAGAGGAAAGAGATTTTCTTGGAGGACTTTTAAATGAAATCAGAGGATTCTGAGGCAGAGACCTTGAGGATTGTTACCAGCGGTGGAAATAGATTCAGGCCCCCCTTTGAAGTGTATAGAGCATCCTTTGCAAGCTCATCATCTGACCTTGAATATGATTTTCTTCCTCTTGTAGCTTGAAAGGAATATCACCTACGAAAAACTCGTGTCCTGGAGCAGTTCAGAAAATATGTCAGAAAAAAGAGTAGCTGTCTCCTTCCCTCGGTTCACCCTGGAAGACAGCTACGATCTCAACCCTATTCTACAAGACATGGGCATCACGGATATCTTTGATGAAACAAAGGCTGACCTTACTGGAATCTCTCCAAGGCCCAGTTTGTACCTGTCAAAAGTCGTCCATAAAGCTCTTGTGCAGGTGGATGAAAACGGCACCCAGGCAGTCGCAGCCAGTGGGGTTGTCGGCATGGAAAAGTCCTCACCATCCTGGGAGACATTTAATGCTAACCGCCCTTTTCTCTTTTTCATCAGACACAACAAAACCCAAACCATTCTCTTCTATGGCAGGGTCTGCTCTCCTTGAAAGGGGAACACGGTCTGGTGCTTGGAGCTGGGAGAAAGCGATGATACGATTCACCCCTGGTATCACAGGGGCATTTGCGTTTCGCTAGCATCCAGAGCTGACTGAATTTCATCACGACTCCACGCTCGCCACCTCCGGCCGTTGGTCCGCACTTCTCCTGACCTTTCTCTCACCCTGTCGCAGGTCTCATCTAAGTCTTTTAGTACTAAAAGGTCCTGCTTCCTCCCTGAACTTTCACCACCCTAAGCTTTCAAGCATATAAGTTTACCTGCTGTGACCTGAAGGTCAGCATCATTGAGGACGATATAGATTCTAAGTTACAGACCTCCTTATAAAGGAATCCTGAAAATTCAAGTCATTAGTCCGCTTCTAGGAACTGGCAGACGCAGGAAACACTTTTCCACGAGTCGCAAGAGAAAGGTTTCCGTGGGATCTGTTTTGGAAACTCAGCCGTGCTCCTGCTGCGACCCTGTGCCCCGGGCGGGGCGCTCCTCCTCTTGCCGTCTGTCTTCTGCTGCCTGGAGGGTGTCCTGTGGGGCTGGGCTTGGTGGCGGCTCAAGGGAGTAAGACTCCCCCAGCAGCGAGCATTTTGCAGAGAGCAGGGTGGCATTTGTCTTGTGAATCTGACATGGACTCAGGAGAGTAGCCAGTGAATTAAAGAGAGACGTAGTCTCAGTTTTCCTTATAGAGCCATCACCATGAGGCACTTCCTCTGTCTCTTCTTCACACCTGTCCTCAGAGAATTCTCCTCTGAAGTTGCTCCTAAGGGCTTCCCTGGTGGCTTGGACGGTCAAGAACCCGCCTGCCAACGCAGGAGACCTGGGTTGGATCCCTGGGTTGGGAAGATCTCCTGGAGAAGGAAATGGCAACCCACTCCAGTATTCTAGCCTGGAAAATCCCATGGACAGAGGAGCCTGGTGGCTGCAGTCCACGGGGTCGCAGAGTTGGACGCGCCTGAGCGACTGAGCTGCACC
>NW_011494921.1:431870-441963 GCF_000754665.1 Bison bison bison | reverse complement strand
GCTGGCCCCTCCTGTGCCCTCCCTCCATCCTCTGCCACGTGGCCTGATCTGTCCTCCCAGAGGGCTCCTAAGAGCCCACCGGGGCCTGGGCACGATGCTCGTGGAAACCCTTTCCCATCAACTGCAAGCCAGATACCAGAGCGTTCAAGACCCCAGGACACAGGGCCTTTGTTCTCGGAGGTGTCGATCTGAGTTCTTGATCTCTGCCTCAACTGCATGGTCTGGAGTGACCACTGACACTCTCCGGTAAAGGTGGATTCTGGTCTGGCTTGTGGTCCGGTTTCCCTGCCCTGTGACTGCCCTCCTCCCGGCTGCCCCTGTGTTGGTGAAGTGTGGCTGTAGCTGTTTCTACAGGAGGAGGCGGGTTAACTTCACCTGCCCTTGTGCTGGGCCTCCCCCTGGTTCTGTCTGTGCTCTCTCTCGTTCTCTCTCTAGTTCTCTCTGAAGAGACAAGGGTCATGCCCTTTATACAGGCGTCTCATGGTTTAGACTTGCTCACAGAATAAAAGATTCTCATTGGTAACATGAGGCTGTTCTTCCAAGTCATTTACCCAGAATACATCTCCCACGTGTCAAATTTGTCTCAGATAATCAAAAATCGTCTCTCCCGTGTTCCCTTTTGAGGGTAGGGTTTCCAGGGCTGGTTCCGTACTGACCTGACGGTGCGGCTGGACACTGACCTTGATCTGTATTATGGGTCTGGCATTGCCTGGTGTTGCTTTTGTTCTTATTCTTTTCTTTGCTGTGCATATTTTCTCATTTGCATTGGGGTTTTTCAGAATTTTAATCACGAAGGGAAAATGAATCTATTTACAATAAAGAGAAGAGTGTGATTCTTAAATCTGTCTGAAGTCAGTAAATGCCATCTTTACTGACCTTTCACTGATCAAAATGTTTCCTAGTGAATAAAACATTTTTGTCATAAAATATGTATTATGTGTTACCAACTGACTTTTTTTAGTGATATAAATACTTTTAAGCTCTTCATCCAAAAATGCAATAATACATACCCTATAAAGCTAACAATTCTTTTCAGTTATTTAGGAATAACACATCTTGTGCCAGCAATAATTCTTTTCCCAGCTTTCCACCCTAAGTACATATAAAGACATGCCAAAAAAGATGAAAACTCTCAGTAATTCTAAAATCTAAGAATGATGGCCAGTGGATCATCAGAATAAGGAAGACACCTCTGCTGATCGCACGTCGATGTGGCCGGGTGGAAAGACACAGCTGAGAGGGGACCTGGGAGCTGCCTGTGTGCCAGCCTGCCTCATTTTCTCCCCCCATGCCATCCCCTGAGTTCAGAAATACAAGACAGCGCCAGTCTAAACCAGGCACCCATCTCTCTACTTCGTATTTGTTGCTGTCTCCCAGCCGGAGTCTGTGTGGGATGGACGTGTACACACTGCTGTGTTGAAAATGGATCACTGACAAGGACCTATTGCAGAGCGCAGGAGCTCTGCTCAGTGTCACGTGGCAGCCTGGATGGGAGGGGAGTTGGGGGAGAAGGGATACTCTTATATGTATGGCTGGGTCCCTTTGCTTTTCACAACACTGTTAATCTGCTATACCCCAATACAAAATAAAAAGTTAAAACAAATCTGTTTTCTTTCTGAAACCACTGAAGACTGGATGAAGCTCCCCGAGTCTGACTCAGAGGAAGGCGAGGGCAGGAGCGTGCTCTCCCGTCCAGGCAGTGTAGTCATTCCAAGTGAAGTCCTTCTGGGGGAACAAAACCAGAAGAGCCCTGGTGGAGATGTTCCTGGGTTTGTATGGTACCTCTCTGCTTTGCGTGTCAGAGTCAGGCCATCTGAGGAAACAGAACCACAGAACCACAGTAGATGGAACCCCTGAGACCTGCGGAATTAAGCTCAAAATTAGAAGCCCTCTGACTCTCTTTTCTACTCTCAAACCAGCATGAACGACCCTTCAGTATGTCAGCCGGAGGCAGTGAGGGCCCGGTGGTTGTTGGGCTGCGGTGGGGGCCAGAGAGCCAGCCAGGGCTGGCGAGTCCGGAGTGGGATCAGCACTTCTGGTCCAAGGTCTCCTCCGTCCACAATGCTGCAGGCCGACACATGAGACAACATCGTCAAAAATGTACTCACTCACGTCTACTCTCGATGTTCTGGCAAGAGAACCACGAGCACAGTAACTAACAGCATCCCTGGCGCTCCCTGCTTCACAGGTTCTGTCTGTTTCATCTTAGTGCAACTCAAGTTCTCTTTGACTGCATACATTTTTCTTACAGATTTCTGCCTGAAGTTGCTCTTCAGTTTCCCCTTAAACTGGGGTGAGCCAGAACTTCTAGTGCTTCATCCCCGATGGCTGTTTACTTCTTTTGCACGTGTGGCTTTTAATAAAACCACCATGTCCTTAATCTGTGCTGCAGGTCCTGTAAGTGGTGACAGGGAAAGGAAGCTGAGCGGTTGCCTCCGTGGGTTTCTTTGCTCCAAGGTTGAATGCCAGCTTCAAACTTGTTCTTTCTTCACATTGCTAACATTGTATTCTTGCTTTTCCGAATCTACTGTCTTATTCTTTTCTTCTTAATACCATCTCCACAAAATTTATCCCCATATTTGCACACCTCTTACCAGTATATTCTCCATATTTAATATCTGATTTAAAAACTCTCTTATTCTAATGCACAATTTTGCTTATAAGTAATGATATCCATATTAGTGCATCAAAGAATGTTTTAACTACAAATGGCAAAAAGGATTTAAGAAGCAACCAAATGCATGACAGTGAGGCTGATGGAAGTCCACGCAGGTTTTGTCAATTGACGTGGGTTCTGAATAAACCAGCCCACGTCCAAGGCTGAATACACGGGGAAAACCTGCAGGGTTATAGGAAAAAGTAGTGCCAGATACGGATGGGCCACATCAAGCTATGAGGCTTCAGGAAATTCCTATGACAAGAGCCAGAAGAGGGGTGTAGACAACTTGGGCCTGAAGAGTCAGATTTAAGGAGGCATCACCTTTATGGAATTGGAGCTGAAGTCAGCTGTGATAAGATGTGAAAGAATGGAATGAAATGTAAGAAGACTACTAGGGAGCTAAAAATATAATGTGTGTGTTAGTTGCTCAGTTGTGTTTGACTCTTTGCGACCCCACGGACTGTAGCCTGCCAGGCTCCTCTGTCCATGGGATTTCCCAGGTAAGAATACTGGAGTGGGTTGCCATTTCCTTCTCCAGGGAATCTTCCCGACCCAGGGATCAAACCCATGTCTCCTGCAATTAGAAGCCCACACACTGAAACTACAGAGTAGCTTCCGCTGGCCAAAACCAGACGAGCCAAAAAACTAGACATGGCTAAAAAGCCCATGAACAGCAGTGAAGACCCAGCACAGTCAAAAATAAACAAATAAATCTTAAAAGAATTGTTGCTGTTGTTCAGTTGCTAAGCCATGTCTGACTCTTGGTGACTTCATGGACTACAGCTCCCCAGGCTCCCCTGTCCTTCGCCATCTCCTGGAACTTGCTCAAACTCATGTCCATGGAGTCGGTGATGCCATCCAACCATCTCATCCTCTGTCGCCCCTTTCTCCTCCCGCCCTCAGTCTTTCCCAGCATCAGGGTCTTTTCTAATACCAGGCTCCTGTCCACTGAATTCTCCAGGCAGGAATATTGGAGTGGGTTGCCATGCCCTCCTCTGTTCTGGCCTACCCTTTGCCAAAACCACATTTAAGTATTTAATGACAAGTCTTGCCCTCCAATAGAACAGGCCTTACATTCTTCTCCTTCAAGAGCACTTGGGCTATTCTTGGTGCTCTGCTATTCCATATAAATTTAGAATCGGCTGGTTAATATTTTGAAAAATGAAACCTCTTGGGATTTTGATTGAAATTATAATAATCAATTTGAGAGAATTGAAAGTTTTACAGTATCGAGTCTTCCAAACCACAAAATATTTCCCACCATTTGCTTAAATCTTCTTAATATTTTTATATTATGTTTGATATTTTTCTATTTACAGGTTTGCACATTTTTCAGTTTTAATAAATATGAGATGCTTTTTTGATAATCTTTTAAATTGTACATTTAAGAAATTTTCAATTTCTAACTGTATGTTGCTAGTATATTAAAATATTTGATTTTTTAAATATTGACCTCACAGTCAGCAATTTGCTAAACTCACTTTTCAATTCTTATAATGTATGTGTGGGTTCCTCTGTAAATGATTATTCTGTTTTTTCATTTTGAGCCTTGAGACTTTAATGATTTGATCTATCAATTGTTTGTGGTTAAAGTTTCTTTACTTCAGTTTTTAAAATTAATTTTTATGGAGCTGATTCACAATTTTGTGTTAGTTTGTGCTGTACAGCAAAGTGCATCACTTGCACACACACACATCCACTCTTTTTAGACTCGTTTCCCACATAGGTCATTACAGAGTATGGAGTAGACTTCTCTGTGCTGTACGGTAGGTCCTTACTAGATTGTGTGCATATACATATGTGTGTCGTGTTCTTGTTCAATTGCTAAGTCAAGTTCTACTCTTTGGGACCCCCATGGACTGCAGCAGGCTAGGTTCCTCTGTCTCTCACCGTCTCCGGGAGGAGTCTGCTCTATTTCATGTCCATTGAGTTGGTGATTTTTTAATATATTAATAATAATGTACATATGTCAGTCCCAACCTGCCAATTTATCCTTCCTCCACACCTCTTTCCTTCCTTGGAGACCATAAGTTTGTTTTCTACATCTGTGACTCTTTTTCTGTTTTGTAAAAAAGTTAATTTGTACTTTTTTTTTTAAGATTTCACATATAAGTGGTATCGTATGATTTGGTTCAGTTTTGAACGGAAGCAGTGATAGCAGACACACTTGTTTTTTGTTTGATCACAAATAGAATACTGTTTTTTCCTCTCTCTCCATTTCTTTCTGTGTATTGACTCCATTGAAGAACATGTAGTATGAGTGTGATTCCTACTCAATGTGTGAAGACTCCAACGTTCGAGCCATTAATGTGCCAGTTCTGAGAAGTCCCCGGAGGATTCTTCACAGACCTTGATAAACTGATACAGAGTTTATCTAAAGGAGACTATATATAAGATTTGCCAAGGAATTTGGGGGAAGCAAAAAAGAGTGAAAGGGCTTGGCTAGATAATTAAAACAGGCTTGCCTCAGGTGAGCTGTCCTATGGGTAGAACCAAAGACAGAGAGGCTTATTCAGGTCCTCTGGGGGGTGGAGGTGAGGGGAGTGGTCCTCAGAGAGAACCAGGGCAGGGTAAGGGGCAAGTTAACCACCCTGAGGTCTCCAGTGGAGGCCGGCTTCTGTGACCCTCTGGGGGCTCTGGAGGACAAGCTGCACTAGAAAACTGGCCTCATTCTGACACAAGGGACCCATCTGTCCTTTTTACCCTTCTGCAGGTGAGTCACATCTGAGGTGTGGCTTGGCTGGGGGCAGGTAGCTTCCAGTGAGCTGGAAGTCATTTGACTGACAAAAGAGTGACTATGAACTATTAGGCAAAACAGCAGCTCGGCAGCAGGAGCAGTGGGGGAAGCAATCTGACTGGGACCCCAGGAGCATCCATGCCTTTTAATGAAGAATGAGAATCTTATAGGCAGTATCAGTAACAGACATGTGGAAGTTGTGCCAAAACTTGAGGGGCGGTGGGGAAACCATTAGTGCCCTGGTTTGGGGCTTAATTCCTTCCTCTCCTCACTCCTAAGCATAGAAAGCATTCTCCTATTTTCTAATCATCCACCTATTTCCTACCTTTAGGATCATTTTGATACAGGAAGGAAGAAACCGACAGAAAAATGGGATTGGGGCAGGGTCTAACGATTGGAGGTTGTGATGACATTGACAATTAGGTTTAGAGAAAACAATAACGAGATCTCTAGCCAAAGAGAGGAGGGCTTCCCTGGCGGCTCAGTGGTAAAGAATCCACCTGCAAAAGGAATCTGCAGGAGACTCGGGTTTGATCCCTGGGTCCGAAGATCCTCTGGAGGAAGTCATGTCAACCCACTCTAGTATTTTTGCCAGGATAATCCCATGGATTATCATGGGATCGCAGAGTTGGACACAATTGACGGTACTGAGCATGCGTACACACAACCCAAGGGAGGAATTGCAGAGTTTAGCAGTTTATAGCAGGAACAGTTCCTGCTGATGGTAGCATCCAAAGCGTGACCCTGTGCATGAGCTACAAGCCAGAGGGAAGGTGAGGGTCACTGACACACACGTGAAGACACAGAGAGGGGTGGTGGCAGGCAGGGGGACAGGAAGACATGTGACAAGGACCAAGGGGGCTTCTGGAGGGGGAAAGGATGCCACAGCAAGATGGGGGCCATCTCTAAAGGACACCCTGAAGGTGTCACCCTGAAGGTGACTGAAGGAAGAAAGGCTTGGGAGAAGCAGAAGTAAGCAGAGAGGCAAGGAATGGGGACCTCACCTCCTGATTGCAAGATGAGAGTGGTTGTCCCCAGGCGAAGACTTTGTGGTCTGTGGTGGTCTTCAGGGTAAAGCCAGGTTTTCCTGTAAAAATGAGGTGGTAGAAAAAATGCTTTAGGAGAAAGAAGAGGGCTTATGGAGATAAGTGGGAACTAGAACCGAGAGTCCAGGGTCACAGAGAAAGGGATTAGGAGATATCAACTGATGGACATATTAAAACATAGAACACTATGGCCAGCTCAAATATTTTTTGCTATTTTATTTATTAAAATAAAAATAGTCATTTTATTTTATTTTTTAGTGTCTTTTTTTTTTTATTTGTTTGCATTGAGCAAATTGTGAACATTGAGATTGGTACGTACATTATCCACGGTCTTAGCAGCTGCTTCACTAAGCTGCTTCTTTAGACAGTCAGGTGAGAGGGAAGAGCTGAGATGGACTTCTAGGATTCGCTGCTTGGCAACGGCGGCGAATCCTCACACACTTTACCAATGAGAGTCATCTAAAGAGCCAACAGAGCCAGTAGGAGTGCCCTGGGGTGGCAGGAAAGGCTGGGATTTGGAGGTGTGGTTTCCGAATGCGTTTTCAAAAACAACGTTGTTTTCCTGAAATCAGTGAGCTTGTTGGATGTTCATGAATTATTGGCACTTGGGTTTTCTTTGGAGGGAATGATGCTGAAGCTGAAACTCCAGTACTATGGCCACTTCATGCGAAGAGTTGACTCATTGGAAAAGACTCTGATGCTGGGAGGGTTGGGGGCAGGAGGAGAAGGGGACGCCAGAGGATGAGAAGGCTGGATGGCATCACTGACTCCATGGACGTGAGCCTGAGTGAACTCCGGGAGTTGGTGATGGACAGGAGGCCTGGCGTGCTGTGATTCATGGGGTCGCAAAGAGTCGGACACGACTGAGCGACTGAACTGATCTGAACTGATTCCAGTGTCTGGTGGGCTAGTGGTAAAGAATCTGCCAGCCAATGCAGGAAACGCAGGAGACTTGGATTCGATCCCTAGATCTCGAAGACCCCTGGAAAAGGAAATGGCAACCCCGTCCAGTATCCTTGCCTGGGAAATCCCGGACAGAGGAGCCTGGCAGGCTACAGTCTATGGGGGTCGCAAAAGAGTTGGACACGATTCAGTGACTAAGACAATAACAACCCGGGTCTGGTACACAGTGAACTCTCGACAAACGTTCGGTAAGTGAATTAAAATGAGACGTTTCATAATGAATGGGCAGAATCCTTGAGAACGGGAGTGGTGTGTGTGTGTTGCCTCTCCAGTTTTCCTCAGTACCTTTTCTCTTTCTTTTCTAGGAAGTTAGCTTTCATACTTTACTTCTTCCTTTGCATTTGGTAACCCCAAGTCACGCAACTGAGAAGTTAACTTTATTGCAGGGTCTGGTCTTGTCAGGACAGCGCTCTGTACGTCTGACGTTAGGAAGTACGCTCTCAGATGTTCACCCAGCCTGTAAACCAGCGCTTCCCGGCCTTGGCTGCACACCAGGATCACCTGAGGTGATAAAAATTCTGACGCCTGTTCCTGCCTTAACGATGCTGACTCAGTTGTCTGGTGGTGGGTGGCGGGGGGCGGCGGGGTCACTTGGCCACAGATTTTCTTTTTAAGTTTCCCAGGGGATTTTGCTGTGCATCCAGGGTGAAAACCAGTGGACTGAATGGTTCTTTTCAGAGGGTCCCCCATAGTATCAGGGAGGGAGGCCCCCTTATCACTGTCTGCTCCCACCCCCAGCATGGGGCGTAATTCATTTCTCTTGGTCATTCCAGTCCCTTTCGTCCCGGGGTGTATTCCTGCTTTTAGTCTTGTTTTGTCATCTGGTTAATTTAGATCTCTTTATGCTTGGGCCCCTAAAAGAATGTCTGAGAGACTTTGGAGAAGTGAGAATTGAAGCTCTATTCCTCTATGTCGAGGTGTGTATTACTCACCACACAGTTGCTGACAACTTCAAGTGCAGAACTTCGCAATCATGAAGGAAAGAAACAGAAAATTCAATCCTCAGTTTTGTTGTAACCCTTGCATGCTAATTTTATTAGGGAAATAGCCATTGAGAAACCAAAGCTTGTTTCACGGGAAATGCGAGCCATGATGACTAGGGAGAGGCAGAGAGAGCTATAAATTAAAGACTTCACCTGCTCATTTAGCACATGCTTCCTGGTTCCTTGCCCTGTCACTTCTGTCTTTCCAGAAACCAGGTAAGTTCCTTCTGCACCAACTTGAGATTTCTGTGTTATGAGAGCCCCCATGTTTGTTATTTTGAAAGAAGTACTTTTCTTGTACTAATCCCAAGTACCTAACTCGCCTTGGGGTGGTTTTGTTTAATTCAGTGTTTACTCAGCTGTGACAACGTTATCTTGTCTGTAAGTTAATTCATTTTATTTCTGAGTGAACCTGCAAGAAATCCTTGCAAGGAAACATGGGGTTGACATGGAAGTTTAAACAGCAGATATAAGATGCCTTTGCAGGGATGGGCCCTTGAGAGCAAAAATCCCTCAGAGTAGGCTTTTGATTGGCTTTAATCTCATTTTTGTTTTAAGATTTTTCTTTATTAACTAGTTGTAATTTGGCTGGTGAAAGTGAAAGCTTTAGTCACTCAGTCGTGTCTGACTCTTTTCGACCCTACAGACTGTAGCCGGCCAGGCTCCTCTGTCCATGGAATTCTTCAGAAAAGAATACTGGACCGGGTAGCCATTTCCTTCACCAGGGGATCTTCCCAATCCAGGGATGAACCCGGGTCTTCTGTATTGCAGGCAGATTTAGCTGGTGAAGAAGAAAATACAAAGCATGTTCTAGTTATTTTTGGTAAATGTTAATTGCTCTTTAACTTTTGTGAGATAAGCAAAAGTAATATGAACTCACTGCATAAGCTTGAAACAATATAGAAAGCTATATAAAAAAAGCTCTTTTGCCCCCAGTTAATAATCCATGACCAGAGACGTGTCACTGCCCTTTAAGGAGCATTTAGCCTGGGGTCAGGTTTGCATGCAGCTAGGGACTGGGGTTTAGGAGCTCTCGTGTATCTGGTCACTTTGTCCTGGATTTGAAGCAACTGAGAAATCAGCGTCAGAGAAGGCCACTTTGCTTTTGTTGAGGCTGGATCTGAGAACTCTGCTCAGACTCGAGGCCAACCCTTCCTACAGAACAAGCCCCTGGCCTTGTTCTCGGCAGTGGGACACGCCCGACATGGGAGGGCCAGGCTGGGCCAGCCCAGGAGGGGCGGCGAGCAGGCAGGTGCTGGTGTGGGCAGTTCCGACAGAAGGAGAGAGAGCAGAGCCTCTAGGGGATTCAGCCTGCTCCCTGGGACCCAGGAACCCAGAGTGTGCGGTGACACCCTGTGATTCATGTCCCCTCAAGAGCAGGGCTGGGAAGTGACCTTTCGCTGCGAGGGTGAAACTCCCTACGTCCTGGCTCAGTGCCCGAAGAGAAGCGGGAGAGGGTGCCCCGACACGAAGCCCTGTGGCTAAGTGCCGGGTTCTGGTTGCTGTTGTTCCAGGTCCTGCTGGAATCATCATGGACTCACTGGTCCCAGCAAGCACTTGGTTTGGGTTGGATCTTTTCAAAGACCTGAGTAAAACAGATGAAGGCAATGTCTTGTTTTCCCCTGCGGGCATCTCAACCACCATTGGAATGCTGCCCCCCATGACCCGAGGAGCCACCGCCACCCAGGAGCAGGAGGTAGCGTGG
>NW_011494921.1:418738-431770 GCF_000754665.1 Bison bison bison | reverse complement strand
GTGGGTTTTCCTTGCTTTCCAGCCACAGGCTTGTCTCTAGGGCAACACTCTGGCATTACCTCGAAAACCTGCCTCCCTTGATCTGGGGCCAGGAAAAGACAGCATCTGACTGGGGCGATTTCAGGCCTATCAGCGAAGTTCTTTCTCCTCTTCCAATACCATCATGCCTTCTGCTCCCAAATGCTTGAGATTCTTTTGGGTAAGTGTCTTTGTCCAAAGCAATTCAGTTCAGTTCAGTCACTCAGTCGTGTCCAACTCTTTGCAACCCCATGAACTGCGGCACGCCAGGCTTCCCTGTCCATCACCAACTCCTGGAGCTTACTCAAACTCACATCCATCAAGTCAGTGATGCCATCCAACCATCCCATCCTCTGTCGTCCCCTTCTCCTCTTGCCTTCAATCTTTCCCAGCATCAGGGTCTTTTCCAATGAGTCAGTTCTTTGCATCAGGTGACTAAAGTATTGGAGTTTCAGCTTCAGCATCAGTCCTTCCAATGAATATTTGGGACTGATTTCTTTTAGGATGGACTGGTTGGATCTCCTTGCAGTCCAAGGGACTCTCAAGAGTCTTCTCCAACATCACAGTTCAAAAGCATCAATTCTTTGGCGCTCAGCTTTCTTTATAGTCCAACTCTCACATCCATACATGACTTCTGGAAAAACCATAGCTGTGACTAGACAGACCTTTGTTAGCAAAGTAGTGTCTCTGTTATTTAATATGCTGTCTAGGTTTATCATAGCTTGCTCCTTTTCTTCCAAGGATCAAGCATCTTTTAATTTCATGGCTGCAGTTGCCATCTGCAGTAATTTTGGAGCCCCCCAAAATAAAGTCAGCCACTGTTTCCTCATCTATTTGCCATGAAGTGGGAAAGCCATTAAGCTCATAATTATAGGTAGAGCTCCTGGGGGAAACGACATGGTGTGAATGCCACGTCGAGGAGGGATGAATGAAGGGACTAACCAGTAGGGGTAAGAGGGGCGCACAGCCCGGAACTTCTCAGGGTTTTGCAGGGACAGCCCTGCTCCTTGTGAACCAAGGAGGCCTGTTTAACAGCCATCCATTTTACCCGCACTGGGTCCCTGTGAGCTTTTCTCTGCTCTCACCACGGCCATAGTACTTTTTTTTTCTTCCTAGGTGCCTTTCTCTGAAAAAGACACAGAAAGCTCAAGAATCAAAGCTGAAGAAAAAGAGGTGGAGAGACATGGGCTTCCTGGTGGCTCACTGGTAAAGAACCCACCTGCCAATGCAGGAGACGTGGGTTCGATCTCTGGGTCGGGAAGATCCCCTGGAGAAGGAACTGGCAACCCGCTCCAGTATTCTTGCCTGGAGAATCCCATGGACGGAGGAGCCTGGTGGCTACAGTCTGTGGGGTCGCAAAAGAGTGACTCAGCGACTAAACACCAAACTCAGGACGCGTCCTGGAGCGTCCAGTGACGCCTTGGCAGATGTGGCTTCCCTGGGGAAACGGGTAGAAAGGTGTGATACTTATTGTTAAGCAATAATAACAACGGCAGCCAATAATGTGGCTTATAGAGTACCATACAATAATAAACCCCAGTGTTAAGAGGAGGCCTCAGCTTTAATGCTTACTAACCAGTAGGGTACATATCCATAGAGGCAAATAGACTGAAGAGTCCCTGTAGCAGAGGGAATGTGTTTTGGAGTTAGCAGCTGTGTGTGCCAAGTCACTTCAGTTGTGTCCGGCTCTTTGTGCCCCTGTGGACTGTAGCCTACCAGGCTCCTCTGTCCATGGAATTTTCCAGGCAAGAATACTGGAGTGGGTTGCCATTTCCTTCTCCAGAGGATCTTCCCGACCCAGGGATCTAACCCGTGTCTCCTATGTCTCCTGCATTGGCAGGGGAGTTCTTTACTATTAGCACCACCTGGGGAGCCCATTTTGGAGTTAGAGTTCAAATCCTGGCTTCGTCACTTAACAGCTGTGCTAGTGTGTGCAAGTTGTTCATCTTTAAGCCTCTGTAAAGTGTCTAGTAGAGCAACCAGAACACCCTGGTGACTCACCCCATGGGCACTGTGGTAGTAGTGGGTGATAATATAACTACAGACTTCCCTGGTGGCTCAGATGGTAAAGAATCTGCCTGCAATGCAGGAGACCCAGGATTGATCTCTGGATCAAGAAGATCCCCTGGAGAAGGGACTGGCAACCCACTTCAGTATTCCTGCCTGGAGAACTCCATGGACAGAGGAGCCTGGCGGGCTACAGTCCATGGGGTCACAGAATCAGACAGGACTGGGTGACTAACACTTTTATCACATTCTATTTTTATTTTAAGGAACTCTTCCTACTCTGATGATGTTTTACTCAAAAAAATATTAGGCCAGAACCAATGACTTCTTGAGATCTCTTCCGGCTCTAGGGTTACAGTATTCCTCACTCATGCGGCAGTCTGTGCACACGTGGCAGAATCCGTAGGGCAGGGCTGGCACTCAGAGGTGAACAGAGCTCCCTGGCAGGTCACGTCTGCCATGACCGCTATCACAGCCCTTTTCCCAGGCCCTCATTAAATTGTGGCTCAAGTCCCCCAACAGTATGAGCCATTCGGTCCACGATCCCACGTGGCCAGGTTGTCTGCACGGCTCAGCTGCATATATGAGGAGTCAGGCTTCCTTGCGGAGTGTGTACAACAGAGTTGGGCCCAACGGCCGCTCTGTTATCTCGTCGGTCTATCAGTGCTACAGCTGTTTTCAGGCACTTTCTCTCCCAAGCATAGTCCTGTGCAGAGTCTTTGTGCAAACTAGAAAAAGGTTCACCTTGGGTGACAGATGCCTACTCCTGGGTGAAAAGCTTTTAATCTTTCACCACTGAGTGTGATGTTATCTGTGGGCTTTTCACATATGGCATTCTGTCCATGGGATTCTCCAGGCAAGAATACTGCAGTGGATTGCCATGCCCTCCTCCAGGGAATCTTCCTGACCCAGGGATCGAACCGAGTCTCTTTTGTCTCTTGCACTGGCAGGCGTGTCCTTACCGCTGACCCACCACAGAAGTGCAGTAATGACCTCACTGCTTTGCGGGGTTCTACTCAGGAGCGCCCCCTGGTGTTTGTTTGTAGTGCTGCAGACCAGGGTGTGTGTTGATGGCCTTTGTGCTCAGGGACCAACCTGGTGCCTGTTCCTCTTGACACTTAGATTCAGGCAAGACACAAACCAGTCCCTCAGGCAGCCTCTGAAAAGTCAGAGTGTTGGACACGCATTCCACACGCTTCTCTCCTCAGGGAGTTGGGGTTGCGAGTTTTCCCCCAATCACACCATGAGGTGTGGCAGGGAGAAGCATGGTGGGGGGAACATCATGAATTGTCCTGGGTTCATGCTTCTCTGGGCTACAGGAATCTCTGAGCTGGTTCCTGGGTTTCTTGTATTGTTGTTAAGTTGGTGTTTCCAGTGGAGGAAGAATGGCATCCAGAACCTACACCAAGCTCATGGACGACCCCCAAGGCTGCCGTGTCTTCTTGGTGTGGGAAGGGTGGTGAATCTAGGTTTACTTTTGCCAAGATAACTCACTGAGTTTTTGTTTTGATTTTGAAGTTAGAGAAGACAGAAGAGATACATCACCAGCTCCAAAGGGTTTTGAGTGAGATAAGCAAACCCAATGATGATTATGAACTGAAAATAGCCAACCGACTGTTTGGAGAAAAGACATACCTCTTCCTTCAAGTGAGTTTTGCTGAGTTCACAACATCTGTGAGTGGTACTCAGGAATGGCCAAATGACTCTGTTAAGACTGGGATCTTTGAGGCAAGATGCCTAATTTGAGTGCCTGACTCAACCCACATCACTGGGGGTGTCCCTCCCATCTCTCCCTCTCACCCTCCACCCCACCTGCCTCTTGACCTGTTCTCCAGATACCCAGACCTTTTGGGAGCTTCTTTTTCATCTTGAAATCTGATTTTTGCCTTAACTGTATTGAACCTGCACAAAAATATGCATGGAAGTACTCAAAGTGATTCACCCAGGCCCTAAAAAGATCTCTTCTTACAATGTTAGTCATCTTCCTGTACAGATAAATTTGTTTAGAAATGATGGTAATGGATGAATTGAATTTTAAAGCTATTTCTATTCCTTCCCTGTTTCTCCTAAAGAAATACTTAGATTATGTTGAAAAACATTACCATGCTTCTCTGGAACCTGTTGATTTTGTAAATGCAGCAGATGAAAGTCGAAAGAAGATTAATTCCTGGGTTGAAAGCCAAACAAATGGTAGTGTATGGATGAATTGTTCATCATAAAAACACTTCTGAGTATCTGCTGTGAGTGAAGCCCTGTGCTGGACGCTGCATAGGGTATAAGCGTGTACAAGCTTTGGGAGGGGCCTGAGATGGGTATTTCAGCTTGGAGGGACTGGAGCCAAGGAGTGGGGGAATCCACTGCAGACAGTGGAATGGCCTCAGCAGACGTGGAGAGAGCCAAGGGAATTGGGCAGGGGACCACAGGAAGCCAACTTCGTGGAGACACGTAGTGGAGAATTACTTGCGCATAGCTGGGGATCCCAGTGACTTTGGGGCTCCTGATACCTGGCTCATGTCTGTCGTGAGGTCACATTTGACTTTTACGTGAGCACCTTTCTTTCTGAGTCTGGGTCCATAAGTAAAAACGTCAGAGGGCTCCTTTCTCTCGGTCAGTGAGAAGCATCAGCCCACTAAAGACGCGCCTGGGCCGTCCGCGGCTGGGCTCCTGGCACGGAGGGCGGCAGCCTTGAGCCTCGTCCGCAGCAGGGACTCGACAAAGCCCCGCCTCCTCCGCCCCGCCTCACGCCCCGGTAGGAGCCAAACTCGCAGGAAATAGCAGAGAGCAATGTTAAGATTTTGCAGAGCAGTGCTGATACTTTAGTGTTAGTATTTCAGAATACATTAAAAAAAAAAAGGGGGTTTATTTAAGGATTTGGCTGTGCCAGGTCTTAGTTTTGGCTTGTGGAATCTTCCGTGGAGGCACGCGAGGTCTTTAACTGCAGCATGCAAACTCTTAGGTGCGGTTTGTGGGATCGCGCTCCCTGACCAGGGAGAATACATTTAAAAAACAAAATTCCAGTTATCAGAGAGACAGCTGTCATTTCAGATTGCATTTTTTCTTCATACTCAGTTCAAAGGAAATGAAAATTTTAAAAGGGGGATAAAAGAGGATCTATCAAAGGGTTGGTTGAGGGCAGTATTCTTCAGAATTTCAGTGGGATGGGCTGAACCCAGAGATAAAACATCAGCTCCTTTGCAATAAAATAAGAGATCTCTAAACCTCAGGTAGCTATAATGAATGGGTTAAAAATAATAATAGCTAACTCCGAGTGCTTATTATGAGCTGGATAATATTCCAAGTGCTTCTCTACATAGGGAATCATTGATTCCTTTCAGCAGCTCTGTGAGGCAGGTTTTATTCCTGTTTTACAGGTGTGGAAACTGAGGCTCAGAGAGCTTAAGTAACTTACCCAGGACCCCTCAGCTGATGAGAGGCAAAGCTGGATGCCAGCAGTGGCAATCTGACTCCAGAGCCTGAGCTCTTAGCCCTCACACCTCAGTTTATCCTATGGGATAAATTGGAGATGGGCAAAGTGAGAACCTCCTATGATTTCTGCCAGCGAACTCTTTATTGGCTAAGCCTTCAGGCGCTGACCTGGCTGAGGTTTGAACGGTTGGTCAAGTCCGTGTTCATCGTATCTGACATGTGTAGATCTGACTTGTAATTTTGAAGATGGACCCATTTTGTTCTTGTGGCTGTTCATTTGCAGAAAAAATCAAGGACCTGCTTCCAGACGGCTCTTTAAGCAGCTCCATCAAGCTGGTGGTGGTGAATGTAATTTATTTTAAAGGGCAATGGGACAGGGAGTTTAAGAAAGAAAATACCAAGGAGGAGGAATTTTGGCTGAATAAGGTATGTTCTTTAATTAATTTATGTGATATGCTTACAGATAAAATGTAGAATCTGGAGTCATCTTTGAGCAAATGTACATGGTATGTGGCTTCCCAGGTGGCTCAGTGGTAAAGAATCTGCCTGCTAGTGTAGGAGACACAGGTTCGATCCCTGGGTCGGGAAGATCCCCTTGAGGAGGAAATGACAACCCATTCCAGTTTTCTTGCCTGAAAAATCCATTGGACAGAGGAGCCTGGCAGGCTACAGTCCAAAGGGTCACAAAGAGTCAGACACATCTTAGCCACTACACAGCAACAGTGATATATGTGTATATAAATAAAATGCTGATTCCCAGGCTCTGGTCTTTAGCATGGTCGAAGGTTGAGCGAATTATTCTGGGGAGCCCCCTTGGTGGCCTTCCGCCCCTTGACGCCTCGAGCTCTGCTGACTCATTGCAGAGCACAAGCAAGTCTGTGCCGATGATGACACAGCGCCAGTCCTTTAGCTTCAAGACCCTGGAGGACGTGCCGGCCAAAATTCTGGGCCTTCCGTATCGAAGCCATGACCTCAGCATGTTCGTGCTGCTGCCCAATGACGTCGACGGTCTGGAGAAGGTAAAGCCTTACCTCTTCCTCGTTCTGCCTTCACCTCCCGAGGCTCTCTGTCCCAGAGCTTGTTTCTGGGTGAGTCTGGAGTTAGGGCTCTGATCTGGAGCTGGTGAAATAGAAAATATTTCTGTCTCTGCAGCAGGTAAAGATGGGTATCTAAAGAGGAGCATTACATGGTGTCAGGTTTATTGAGAAGAACCAGTACTAAAATATTTGGGGATGAGATAACATGAACATTTGAGGTCATAGAGGAGTTCTAAAGATAACCCACCATTCTCCAAAGTGGTTGATCTCTGTAGACCCTCTTCCCCAGGGAAGAAAACCACCTATGCACCTGGACAGCAATTTTGAATTCTATTCACAGGCTATTGGACTTTCTGAGTTCCTTTTTTAGACATTTCATTTTTTAAAAGACTTTTTTAGGGCAATTTTATGTTTACAGCAAAACTTGGAGGCAGGGACAGAGATTTCCAATACACCTTGTGCCCCACATGCCACAGCCTCCCCATAATCGGCATCACTCACCAGTGTGTTTTTTTTAACCCCAAATAAACCTACCTCCACTCATAATAAAAGTCCATAGGACCCTTAATCATAAATCCCTTGATTTAGTCCTGCCCACTGGTTGCTCAGACAGTAAAGAATCTGCTGTAATGGGGGAGACCTGGGTTTGATTCCTGGGGTGGGACGGTCTGCTGGAAAAGGGAATGGCAACCTGCTCCAGGATTCTTGCCTGGAAAATCCCATGGACACAGGAGCCTGGCAAGCTATAGTCCATGGGGTCGAAAAAAGTCAAACACAACCGAGTGACTAACACTTAAACTGAAGCTGCTTTGTAGTTAAAACACTGATGTGGCGAGAAGCCTGTGCTGATGTGGCGAGTAGCCTGTGCTTTGGAGAACAGGGAGGTTGTTTTAAGTCCCTGTTCTGTTTAGTGCCTTTCGACCCTTTGACGTTTCTTCATTTCTTGGAACCTCAATATTTTCTCATTTATAAAATGAGTTCCACAGTTCTTAATGTGTGTGTTGTAATGATTAGAATACACACACACACACGCGCACACACACATACATGTACATCCTGGACCAACTCTAAGGGATCTCCTAGAATGTATCTGAAAAATGAAGTTGCTCAGTCGTGTCCCCGCGGACAGTAGCCTACCAGGTTCCTCCATTTCCTTCTCCAGGAGATCTTCCAGACCCAGGGATTGAACATGGGTCTCCCACATTGTAGGCAGATGCTTTACTGTCTGAGCCACTAGGGAAGTCCAGAATGGATCTAGGACATGAAGACTTGCCTAGAATGGTTCCAGTTCTTGGAAAGTGCTCGATAAATCGATGGATGCTGTATTATTAAGATACTAGAAGCTCTCCTGCTTCTGTGAAACGTGTTTAGCTGCTGCTAAGTCGCTTCAGTCGTGTCCGACTCTGTGCGACCCCATAGATGGCAGCCCACCAGGCTCCCCCGTCCCTGGGATTCTCCAGGCAAGAACACTGGAGTGGGTTGCCATTTCTTCTCCAATGCATGAAAGTGAAAAGTGAAAGTGAAGTCGCTCAGTCGTGTCCGACTCTTCTCGACCCCATGGACTGCGGCCCACCAGGCCCTCCGTCCCTGGGATCCTCCAGGCAGGAGCACTGGCGGGGGGGGGCGCCATCGCCTTCTCCATTAGCAGCATTATATGTTGGCAAATATTTTGGGAAAGCAAAATGGCAGGACGAATGCAAGCTTTATGAGACTGACACACTACTTACTGTTCTAACAAGGCACTTATCTGCAAGCTTAAAAGTATTCATAATCTGACTCAAAAAGCCCAGTTGTGGGGATTACTGTAGGGAAATAATTCAAGAATAAAATTTACTTTCTGAGCCAAATCAGCAGCATCTTCCTTAAATCCCTGGTGGCTCAGACGGTAAAGAATCCGCCTGCAATACAGGAGACCCGGGTTCTATCCCTGGGTAGGAAAGATCCCCTGGAGAAGGGAATGGAAAGCCACTCCAGTATTGCTGTCTGGAGAATTCCATGGACAGAAGAGCTTGCAGGCTAGAGTCTACGGGGTTGCAAAGAGCCAGACACTAGGATGCTCGGCTTGAAATTTATATAATAGTAATCATAATTTATTATTAATAGATGCTGCATCCACAGTATCTATCAGCATCCACTTGATACATATTTAGATGATTGTAAAATGAATGAGAGGATGAATGTTAGGTGGAATTTATCAGCTTGATGGAAATATCTATCAGTCTGAAGATACTTAGAGATATGCAGTGCTGTGAAATATATTTACTTTATAACAAGAAAAGTGGATATTCAATGTAATTGCAACTATATAAATATACATTATATTAATATAATATAAATTACATTCATTATAATTTTATAAATTAAGTTCATTATAATATAGTAATATATAAACTATATTATAATATTCATTATATAAGATAGTATATAAATTATATAATACATATGTAGACAAAGATTATGGAGAAGGCAATGGCACCCCACTCCAGTACTCTTGCCTGGAAAATCCCATGGATGGAGGAGCCTGGTGGGCTGCAGTCCATGGGGTCGCTGAGGGTTGGACACGACTGAGCGACTTCACTTTCACTTTTCACTTTCATGCATCGGGGAAGGAAATGGCAACCCACTCCAGTGTTCTTGCCTGGAGAATCCCAGGGACGGGGGAGCCTGGTGGGCTGCCATCTATGGGGTTGCACAGAGTCGGACACGACTGAAGCGACTTAGCAGCAGCAGCAGACAAAGATTAAAGGGGAATAGTAAAAAATGAAATAATATATATTAAATTGATAGAATAAGAAATGACTTAAAAATTTATTTACATGCAATAGAGTTTTCATACATACACAGATAATTTAAATATAGAAATATAAGACAAGTAGCTGGTATATGTATATATATAAACAGCAGTTGAGTGAAATAAAATTTCTGGTTTCATTTGTTGCTAAAGTTAATATTAATAATTTCTGACTGACTGACATTAGTATTGCACTGTTTTGAATTTGCACTGATGATCAAGCCATTCTTCCCTCTTTTTCTCCTTACCAGATTATAGATAAAATAACTCCTGAGAAGTTAATAGAGTGGACCAGCGCGGGGCGTATGGAAGAGAGGGCCGTGGACTTGCACTTGCCCCGGTTCCGGGCGGCGGGCAGCTATGACCTGGAGGCCGCTTCCGCGGGGCTCTGCGCCGCTGGCCTCGCGGGGAGCCCCGTGGGCGCCGGGCTGCGCGCCCAGAGGCTGCTGCACAGGTCGGTGCTGGAGGTGACCGAGGCGGGCACGGAGGCTGCGGCCGCCACCGCTGTGGGCTTCGCCGTCACGCCGGCCCAGGACTGGGAACGTTTTCACTGCAATCACCCTTTCCTGTTCTTCATCAGGCACAACGAGTCCGACAGCGTCCTTTTCTTTGGCCGATTTTCTTCTCCTTAGTACAGTCCCTGTCTTGGCGGAAAGCGACCACCACCGCCGGTGCCGGGGTGTTCACAGGTTTATGGAAATAGCCCGCTCTTTAAAAAATTGTTTTACTTGAATTCCAGCCTTACCATCAAAATCAATGATTAATGATGGCAATACTGTTTTCTCTGAAACGGAAATGTTTTGTTTGTGACGTGCAGATATCAGGTCAAATCAAGGCTCCTTAATAACCTTCCACTGATTTCCTCTAGGAGATCAATGCTTTGTAGTTTCGTGCACTATGGAGAGAAACAGTCTCTTTGCTGAAGACCATGGACTAGTGCTTTTGAGACTCCCACCAGTTCTAATATTTTGGTAGATTATAATACAGGAGTCAAAGAAAACAAACATTTATATTCAGTTCATGTGTTGCTTTTTTCTTTCTTAGCATATAGTGTGGCAAACTGAACCTAGGAAAGAGAATTGAGAAACACATTAGCAAAACATAAGTTAAAACTCAAAAACCGAAACAAAACAAAACAATCTACCAGGCAGAGAGGATTCCCGTATTCATCCTCTGTTCTAATAGTAGATTATCCATGGTCAGTTACATGAACACTTTGATATTGTGAAATAAATGTGATCATAAAATCCACCCTTTTAAGCCTAGAACCTGACACATTTTGACAAATGTGCCGTGAAAACGCTACCACACCCGGAACACAGAGCGCTTCGTCATCCCCCAGGGTTCTCTGCTCTGCTTCTGAGTCAGCTGTCCCTGAACAAGCCCTGCCAGCCGGCGGCTGCCCTGCCTTCCGTCAGTCCAGGGTAGACCTGCCGTCTCTAGCTTCACACAAACGGATTCCGACCATGTCCTCTTTCATGCCTAGCTTCTGTGGCTCGGCACTGTGTTTTCAGATTCATGAGACTAGGTGGGATATCAGAAGTTGATTACTTTCTACTGACAAGCAGTGTTCCATCATCTGGATAAACCACATTTGTTTATCCATTTACTCATTGACGGGCATTTTTGTTGCTTCCAGTGTGTGGCAGCTATACATAATAATTGTTGTCTAGTTGCTCAGTCGTGTCCAAATCTTTTGTGACCCCATGGACTGTAGCCCGCCAGACTCCGCTGTCCCTGAGATTCTCCAGACAAGAATACTGAAGTGGGTAGCATTTCCTCCTCCAGGGGATTGCCCCAACATGGAGGTTGAACTCACATCTCCTGCATTGCAGGTGGGTTCTTTACCACCGAGTCACCAGGGAAGCCAGTGAATAATGTTACTATGCCCAGAAGTTTGTGTGAACATATGTTTTCACTTCTCTTTGAGTGGATAACTAGGAGCGAAATTACCGAGTCAGACGATAAATACATGTTTAATTGTATAGGAAACAGCCAGTATGTTCTCCAAAACGCCCATACCATTTTCTACTACAAGCAATGAGTGAGCATTGCAGGCGTCCTGAAGACACACCAGTGGGTGGTGTGGCCGGTCTTCTTCATTATAGCTGTTCTCGTGGATGTGAGGTGGTATCTCATTGTGGTTATGCATCTTCCTTTTGACTAATAATGTTGAGCATCTTTTCATGTGCATATTGACCCTGTGTATATATTCTTTTGTGAAATGTCTGTTCAAATCTTTTGCCCATTTTTATTAGATTGTTTGCTTTCTCATTATTGATGTGTAATTGCTTTTAATATATTCTAAATAAAAATTTTCTGTCAGATATATTTTTCTTAATGGTGTCTTGAAAAGCAGTTTTAAATTTTAATGGGATCCAATTCATTAATTTTTTCTTTTATAGTTTCTATTTTTCTGTCTTATTTGAGAAATCTTTGTCTATCTCAAGTCTGCTAAGACTTTCTCCTAGAACTTTTATGATATTAGCTTTTGCATTTAGATCTATGATCTATTTTTTTTGGTATACCCAATAGTCTTTGTTTTATTTATTTATTTATTTTAATTGGAGGCTACTTACTTTAAAATATTGTAGTGGTTTTGCCATACATTGAAATGAATCAGCCATGGGTGTACATGTGTCCCCATCCTGACCCTCCCTCTCACCTCCTTCCCCATCCCATCCCTCAGGGTCATCCCAGTGCACCAGCCCTGAGCACCCTGTCTCATGCAGTGAACCTGGACTGGCGATCTGTTTCACATATGATAATATACATGTTTCAATGCTATTCTCTCAAATCATCCACGCACAGGTTTCATGCGTGGGGACAGTGGTCAAGATGGGGAGGGGGATGTCTGGTCTTTATATGGACGGGCACGATTAAGCAGGTTTGCAGGGGCTGGGCGATTGCAAAGAGCAGGACAAGGGTGAGTGAGATAAAGTCCATTTCCCAGTATTGCAAGTCCCCACTTTCTGAGACTACGTGACCTACGTGATCCAGACTTTGCAAGGGGCAAGCTGAGTTACAGAGGCAGAAGGAGGAGGAGGTTATGTAGAATTCTAACTTTTCCTCTTCAGTGGCTCATTATTATTAATGTGGACATTCAGTCGTTCCAGCCACTTGTATTCTGAAAAGACTACATTCATCCTCAGGTGATTTAAGTGCCTTGGAATCCTTGTGACACGTACACATGCTGGATCTGCTTCTAGACCCTCTTCTGGTGCCCTGATCTGTTTCTATCACATGTCACCACCTCTTTATCCCTGACAGTAGCCCCCTCCTGCGGTCTAATCTGTCTAATAATAATGTAACCAATTAGGCTTTCATATGGCCAGTGTCGGCAGGCTGTGCCTTTTGCCATCCTTTCAGTTAACCTGTATGTGTTCCTAAGTGAGGTTTTTTAAAAAAAGACTTATTTATTTATTTTGTTTATTTTTGACTGCTCTGGGTTTGTGTTGCTGCACATGGGCTTTCTCTAGTTGCTGTTCTTGGGCTTCTCACGCGGTGGCTTCTCTGGCTGTGGAGCACAGACTTTTGGGGGCAGGGGCTCAGCAGCTGTGGCTCCCTAGCATGCGGGGTCTTCCTGGACCAGGGATTGAAACTGTGTCCTTTGCATTGGCAGGCAGATTCTTGACCACTGGACCACCAGGGAAGTCCTGATTTTTGTTTTAAGTAGACATCGTAGACTGGGATGTTGTGGTTATCCCATGGATGTAAAATGGACTCCCCATCAAAAAAAAAAAAAAAAAAAGG
>NW_011494921.1:414380-418544 GCF_000754665.1 Bison bison bison | reverse complement strand
AGATACCGGGGGAGGGAGCTCCAGGCCTTTCCTTGCCAGCTGGCTTAGTTTTGTGTGTGTGTGTGTGTGTGTGTGTGTGGGTGTGTCTAGGGTGGGGGTGGTTAGAGGGAAACAAAAAGGGGTGGGACTAGAATGTTGTCAGGAGAAGGCAATGGTAACCCCACCCCAGTCCTGCCTGGAGAACCCCGTGGACAGAAGAGCCTGGTGGGCTACAGTCCATGGAGTCGCAAAGAGTTGGACACGACTCAGTGACTAAACCACAGAATGTTGTCAATAGTCAATTATCAAAAATGAGTCACTCTTTATTACACCCTTTATTCTCGCTTTTAAATGTAGTCTGACAGTTTCTATCCTTTTGTGTGTGTTTGTGTATCAGTCGCTCAGTGCAGCCTTTTGTGACCCCATGGACGGAACACCGCCAGGCTCTTCTGTCTATGAAATTTTTCATGGAAGAATACTGGAGTGGGTTGCCATTTCCTACTCCAGAGGATCTTCCCAACTCAGGGCTTGAACCCGAGTCTCCTGCATTGCAGGCAGATTCTTTACTGTCTGAGTCAAACAAGTTTGCGTGCCCCATCAGAGAGAGCTCAAACAAACTGAAATGTCAGAGTTTGGAGCAGAGAAAGGTTTATTGAAGGACTAAGCAAGGAGACGCTAAGAGTTGGACACGACTGAGCGACTTCACTTTCACTTTTCACTTTCATGCATTGGAGAAGGAAATGGCAACCCACTCCAGTGTTCTTGCCTGGAGAATCCCAGGGAGAGGGGAGCCTGGTGGGCTGCCGTCTATGGGGTTGCACAGAGTCGGACACGACTGAAGCGACTTAGCAGCAGCAGCAGCAGCAAGCAAGGAGAGTGAATGGCGTGGGCTAAAAAAACAAAAAACAAAAAACTGAACTCCCCGGTGATTTGGAGGGAGAACTTTTTGTAAGCAAAATTTGGGGTGAGCGCTGCAGGGCCTGTGATTCTCTTCCAGTTGGTTGTTAGCAGGGTGGTGCTCTAGGACAGTTTTGCTCAGCCAGAAGGAAGTTACCATCCCCCAGTTGGGAGGGGGCGGGGCTTAGTTCCTGCAGAAAAGCTCAAGCGTGTTCCGTGTGTATATCCCTTGAGGGGAACCAGGATCCCATTTTAATGTTGCGCTATAGTTTCTTAATTGTCCCTTCTTCGTTTCTGCATTTCCTCCCTTGCCTGATCAGCAACTGTTTGAATCTGCCCTTTGTTACCCAAGGGCTTCCTCTCAGAGCTCAGTTGGTCAAAATTCTGCCTGCAATGGAGGAGACCCCAGTTCAATCCCTAGGTTGGGAAGATCCCCTGGAGAAGGGAAAGGCTACCCACTCCAGTGTTCTGGCCTGGAGAATTCCATGGACTGTATAGTCTGTGGGGTCACAAAGAGTCAGACACAACTGAGCGACTTTCACTTTGGTACTCAGGAAAACCTAGGAGACTAAAACCTTTTTCTTACAAATAACAAACTGGGACAAGAAAAGGATTTTGTGACCAGGAAGGTCCCACATGGTCCTACTTGTTTTCACTTCCAAGTTACGATTGCACGCTCAGTCACTCAGTCATGTCCAACTCTTTGTGACCCCACGGACTGTAGCCTGCCAGGCTCCTCTGTCCAGGCAAGAATACTGGAGTGGATTGCCATTTCCTTCTTCAGGGGATTGAGAGGGTAACAGGCAGGAAGGCCAGGGGTCTCCAAACGCAGGAAATAGCCTACAAGTGTCAGACATTTTTCTCTCTCTTAAGGGGCAGGAGGAAACAAGCTAGCGATACTTTTTCCTTCTCTATACAAATTTAAAAAGAGGTTTCTCTTAAAATACTGTGTTGCCATAATGACACCTGGTTTCACCTGAAGTTAACTATTCTCAAACCTTGAGTTAACCAATGCCATTTTCTTATGGGAATGTTTGTCTTAGGCTATGCTAATGTACTACACATTTACCCCAAACTCTTGTCTTCAAGTTCCGCCTCTTGGCTCAGAACCTACTTGACAAACCAGTATGTTATACTCAGATATTGTTCCCCTAATCTATGTAAACGGAACTATTTGTATGGTGATCTGCCCTTCTTCAAGATTCAAGTTAATCATTTTATGGCCCAGGATGAACCATTTGGTGCCAAGATTATCCCAAAATGCATCTTATGGGTGAGGGGCCTGGTGCCATTCTGAGTTTTAAGACATTCCTTTCTTTCATTAACAGACTGCTAGTGACTATATAACGTCCAGCTGAAGACTAGCAGGGGGGTACTCTTTCTGCCCCCTTCTGATGCCTATGTCAGAAGCTTCCTCTATCTCCTTTATACTTTAATAAAACTTTATTACACAAAAGCTCTGAGTGATCAAGCCTAGTCTCTGGCCCCGGATTGAATTCTCCTCCGGGGGCCAAGAATCCCAGAGTCTTTGCGTGATTCAACAACAACCTTTCAGGATCTTCCCGACCCAGGGATCAAACCCACGTCCCTTGCGTGTCTTGCATCACAGGCGGATTCTTTCTGCTGCAGCACCTGCGAAGCCCGTCTCACTCTTGTGTCCCCACCCGTGAGGCAGGAGAGTTTTCCTTGGTTCACTTTCCTTCCAGTGTTTGAGGCGGCCAGATCTTAACATGCGCTATAATCCTTTCATATTCTGGTTCCAGCCTACTTCTGCAGGCTTATCATGCTCTACTCTGGTTTTGAATTTTTCTTTTTATAAATTCATATGTTTCCAAATTATCTTTCCAATGTGTGGCAGGCCACTTGCCCTTTGTTGAAAAGAAAGAAGGAAGAAAAAGCAAAGCACCAAGTAAACTGAAAAAGTACTGTTTTATTGATCATCTGTTTCATCAGAGCAAACATTTTCAGCTGGTAAGCGTCCCCCATATCACTTAAACTCAAATAAATGTGGAGGTCTAGCTGAGTAGATTTGAATAATAGATGTGATTTTTGAAACAGCAGATATATTATGTCAAAGTTAGGTGAAGATAGAATATTGATATATCCTTTTATCTTATGTTGAACATTTTGTCCAAATGGGAGCTTCCATGGGGAAATAGAGTAGGTTTACATGTGTTTGTGGAAAGAGAGGGAGAAGGACAGACATGCTCTTTCAGAGATTATTTTCTTAGAGATGACTATGAGGTTGGAAAGGAAAATGAATCCAAGGGAACCTGTTACACCAGCATTCTAGCTCCGGGAACAGCTCTCTGAATGTCCCCGAGTGTGGCCGCTGCCCAAGGACGTCTAAGGGGAAGAGACTCGGCCACAGAAGAGGATGCTGTTGGTCTTGATGTGCTTGATGAGGAACAGGAAAGGGTGATTACAGCGGAAACTCTCAGAATTTCTTCCTGCTCTTTCAATAATTTCTACATCAGTAGCAGCTGCGGCCTCCGTGCCCTCCTCAGTCACCTCCACAAAGCACTTGTGGAAGACCTTTGACACCACCAGATCGCGTCCCCCGGTCATGCCCGAGAAGTCGGCCACCCCATCACGGAAGGCGTCCACCATCCCCAGGGCTTGCAGTGTGGCCACGAGGTCGTAGCTCTCTTCCACTTTAAACCGAGGCAGGTATAAGTCCACTTGTCTCTTCCTCATATTCTGTGGGCTCGTCCACGCTATTAACTTCTCAGCAGTGAGCTGGTCTTCAAGCTGTAACAGTGGAAAAGGAACAACTGTCAGGATTCTCAGCGGTCATGGAGCCCACCTAACCTAGGATTGAATTGTCTGGAAAACAATTATCTTCACAGTAAACATGAATACAGGAGGTTCAGTTATATTATACATATAAACTCACTATACTATATACATATATTTATATATAGCATGTAATCTCATTGTATAAGCTGAATATTTTGTAATAGTTATATGATAAACTGAGCCTTCTGTATATATATGTGTATATATATCCATACATAACAGCAGAACGGTTAAATAAATTTATTTTGTAAAAGATGAACTATATATCTTCACTCTTAAGTTGCCAGATCACTACATGTTTCATTTTCAAATAGTCTTGTCTTGTTAATGTCTTTTTGTGCATAGTTTTTGCATGATATAATTATAGTGTACAACCCATTATTATTCCTTTTACTTGCTTGACCTATTTGAAAATGTTTTCTGTATAGATATGTTTCTCTGATCAAGTTTAAATTGTTGCATAATACCACCATTAAGAAGAGATTCAGT
>NW_011494921.1:413829-414280 GCF_000754665.1 Bison bison bison | reverse complement strand
TCCCGTGGCTCGCACACTGTAGGCGGATTCTTTACCATTGAGCCACTGGCACCTACTCCAGTACTCTTGCCTGGAAAATCCCATGGACGGAGGAGCCTGGTGGGCTACAGTCCACGGGGTCGCTGAGGGTCGGACACGACTGAGCGACTTCACTTTCACTTTTTCATTTTCATGCATTGGAGAAGGAAATGGCAGCCCACTCCAGTGTTATTGCCTGGAGAATCCCAGGGATGGGGGAGCCTGGTGGGCTGCCGTCTATGGGGTCGCACAGAGTCAGACACGACTGAAGTGACTTAGCAGTAGCAGTAGCAGTAGCAGATGTTATTATTATTATTATTATTTTTTGTTCTATGCTGCCAGCCAGTACTACCAATCTATGAGCAGCCCACACAAACACTGAATCACTGGAAATGTGAGCAATGGCATGGAGACTGTGAATACCAGGTTTTAC
>NW_011494921.1:409084-413276 GCF_000754665.1 Bison bison bison | reverse complement strand
AAAATGTTTTCTGTATAGATATGTTTCTCTGATCAAGTTTAAATTGTTGCATAATACCACCATTAAGAAGAGATTCAGTGTATGTGTTTACTTAATTAACATTTTTAGGCATCATGTGTTAGTCCCTAAGCTACCGCATATATATTTTACGTGTGGCAAGTTCACTGCAAATTCAGCATCATTGGCTATTACAGTAATTGCAGATGGCCATTTATGGAATGACTTTTACATGCCGGATATTGTTATTGGTTTCTTTACAAATTATCTTGAACCAATATAACAATGCTAAAAGGAAGATCCACTTTTTTTTAAATTCCCAGCAATGAGGCTCCAAAGAACTCTGAGAGAATGCGTCTGAATAGAAAGTGAGCATCAAGATAGGTTGGTTTGTCTGCTGTCTACGAAGCACGTGATTCAGTCTGCAGAATGGAGCTCAGCAGTGTTTTACTTTGTTTGATGTTGTTCATGAGTGAAAGAGTCACCTACATTTGACTCTTAGTCTCCCCTGTCTTCAAATGAATAGACTGGAGTAGGTGAAGTTTTGACGGTTGCAAAATATTAACATGTGAGCCAAGCATATTACTTTTTGAAGTGGCATTCTAGTTTTCTCAGAGTATTACTGGGGCCTGTGAAGTTAAGATTTTCTACATATTCTTCCATATCACACTATAAGGTCTATTTTTTTGGAAAGTGACAGGATGCCAAGTTCTCCTTCATGATTTTCCATTAGACTCAACAGAGAAGAAATGACACACTCCAGTATTTTGCTCTCCTGGCACATCACCAGCATTCTGTGAGCACTGCTTCTGTGAGCAGCCCGCACAGGCGCTGTGTCGCCAGCAATGTAAGCAGCAGCATGAAGCGCCACAGGCACCAGGTTTTACCTCCTGCAGACCGTCTACTTCATCGGGCAGCAGCACCATCATGCTTAGCTCGGAGCCTTTGTACGGGATTTCCAGGATCTTGGCTTGCACGTCCTCCAGTGACATGAAATTGAAACTATTGGTTTGTTTCATCATCTGCACAGGTTTGCTTGCATCCTGCAATAAATTCATGTGGCCAAAAATGCTAAATGGGCATTAGTCCAAAAGAAAAAAAAAGATAATCTTATTGAGATACCAAACTCATCTTCCTTCTAAGACATGGTCTGGGAAATCTGTGAATTAGAGACAAGAGTTTCTTCACCTATACCAACTAAATAAAGGCAAAAAAAGACAGCCTCGATAGATCCTACTTCTACTCGCAGTTATAAAGGAAATGATCAAATATGTATTTAACTTTCACATTGTACAGAGAGCTATGTAACATTATTATATATTAATTACAGACAACACCTTGTTCAGCCAAAACTTTTCCTCCACAGTATTTTCTTTCTTAAACTTCTGGTTCCACTGCCCTTTGAAATAGACGGCATTCACCAGAACCAGAACAGTAGAGCTGTCGAGAGAGTCTTTGGGAAACAGATCCTTGATTCTTTCTGCAAAGACAGAAAATCAAAAGTCTGTCATGAAAGGCACAAGTGGTTTGTCTGGAAGATGTTTAGAAAGTTGCAACTGATGATTAAATATTCATACAAGTCAGCCCGTGAGGGACTCCATGCCCAGCGGTTCACCAGGTGAGCCTTTGCTCATGGCCCCAGCTTGATGGAGTCACCCTCGTGCAGACGCCCCTGCTCCTGACTGGGAAGGTGTTCAGTCTCTGTGTGTGGGAGCATCAGTCATGTCACAAGAAGCCCCGATGGCCTGATTCTAGATACAGTTTCCACGAATCACATTTCTGCATCCTTCCCTCACTGCCCGCCCTGCGTCTTCTCCTGTTTCCTCCAGCCTGTGTTCATTCTCCTGTTCTTCCTTCCTTTCTCTCTCTCTGTCTTTTGAAATTTGAGCTCAATATTCTGAAGAAGTAGCCAGAATACTCTTCTGGACAATCAACATGCACCCAGTAATCTAAAGTACGTGGCAGACACCATTCCCTGAGGGGTCTTCATCTTCATTCTCCACGTTGAGTTGCTGTAGGTTGGTCCTCTGTTTTGGACAGGGAGACTTTGCCCAGCCACCTGCCCTGGGAGGGGAGGACACCTATGACAATCCTGTGGGAGGGGGACATGGGCCAGACACCTCCTAATGCAGGTGGTCATTTCTGCAGAAAGGGTGGTTTGGGGGAGAGAAGGTTGTTTCCCAATTAGCAAAGGGACCCTTTCTAATATCTTCTCTTAGGGAATCATAATCCAGAAGTTAAGCCTCTAATTAAAAGAAACACTGACGAATTAACCTGAAGTCTGAGCAGAGACTTGGGATCCACAAGACACTGTCTTCCAGACCCAGCTGTGCCTGCAGGGGGCTGGCCCTGGGAGCCCCACCTGCCCGTTTCTCTCCGCATGACGTGGACCGTCCACCCCTGCAGGGCCTCCCCACCCTCTGCAGTCTCGTCTCACCCCGCTCCTGACAGCCCGGTCAGGGTCCAGCACCGTGTTCACACACAGCGGGGACTCAGCCGGGATTTGTAATGAGTGACTCTCTCATAACCTACCATTGGTTTGGCTCTCCACCCAGGAATTGATCATCTTTCGACTTTCCTCTGCAGCATTTTTAAAATCAGCAGATTCCACACTGGCTAGATAAAATTTCTGAACATTATCCATGTATTCCTATGACATGAGCAGGAAGGAAGCAGGAATGAAAAGTAATTTATCAGTAACTATGTAGGTATTCCCAAATTAAATGTGTTAAATCCTGATCAAGCAGAGTTCACAAGCCAATCCCTAGCCTCCCCTCACTGGTGTGCTATCAGCCTCTGGACACTCCAGCTGGTGCGGTTGTGGTCGGGGAGCCTGGCGCCCCTGGGAGTAATGCCCCCATGTGGGTCCCCAGGCTCCTCTGCACCCCCCGCCCCCATTAGGAGATGTGGCCCGAGGACCCGGGATGCAGACCAAAGGCGTGACAGACCAGGAAACTCACCTGGAGAAACCGAAACTCCTTTTCTCCGTAGAGCCTGTTGGCGACACTCAGATCATAGGCATCAGTGGATTTCTTTAATTCCATCAGAAGCTTTTGAAAGTGATGATGAACATTTCCTGGCCTTTCAACCTTCAAATGTCAAAAAGTGAGCTCATTGGATTCTCTGTCAATGTAAACTCTACACCCCCAGGGGTCTGTTGGATCCCTGTCTAGAGGGAGGTATCCCCAGGGATGATGGTTGTGGTTATTTCCCCTAATTGGCGCGTGTTACTGGAATTAGCTTTCCTAATCTTTACATTAAATCTTTCAGGTAACTCTCTCTTCCTGCTCTAACACACTCCAACCTTTTCTCTGTTGAACTAGAGATGTATCAGCATTCCATTATTGCACTGTCTCTCAGTCATCTCCAACGGTTAGGGTAAAGGTCTCAGCTAAACATAAGCTCCTGGAGGCCTGGAGCCATAGAGAATTTCTAAGTCACCAGCTGTGTGAGAACATGAACTCTGTATGTCGTCCTATGTTGTGATTCGATGCCCTGTTATATCCTTTGGGGGATTACCTTCTAAGACCTGTTGACTGTGATCTGTGGCTCTTCACTGTGATGGCCACACTTCCCAGTGTAGGAACAGTGGGTGCCAGATAGCCTGGGAACTGCTGTACCTCAGCATCTCTAAGTCTTCAGTGCCATTCGCATGAAGACAGGAGAGCTCAGAGAGCTTAGAAACTTCTCCAAGGAGATACAGATAACTTTTTCAAACGTCTCAGTTCAGAATCTCTCACTTTCTGGCTAAGAGTTTTAGACTATTTAGATAAACCGTAGCTCTCATTCATTTTCCAAAATACTCCATAATACACTTGATCCTATGCTTATTGCTCTTAATCTAAGAGCTAATTAAGTCTATGCAATTATAGGAACATATTGTGATTAATATACTCATTTTTATTCTATATAATAATATATAACCTTTATGAGAGTTTACCAGCGTTTACCAGAGTTTCCTGGCCCTGCTGTCCTATTTGAATGTATTTGGGTGCGATGCAGCAACCCTTTTATTGCCCCTGGCTAATTGGGATGGAGTCACTGTGGCTGAGAGCCATCGTATTTTTGCCATGTTCCTCATTCCTGAAGAGCAGATCACTATTTGAAGCTCCTTCAGGTTTCAGAGTCCCTGATGTTAAGCATATGCTTCTCTCCTTTCAGAAACACAAAGATATGAAGTAAATAAGTGAAGGGA
>NW_011494921.1:407341-408407 GCF_000754665.1 Bison bison bison | reverse complement strand
AACCTGGAGGGTTACAGTTCATGGGGTCACAATGAGTAGGACATAACTGAAATGATTTTCCACACGCACACATGTGAACTGAGAAACAACTCTCTCCAGTTTGCCTAGCATGACCTCTAAAAATGGACTTTTCCCAGTCTATCTGAAATCCCCAGTTTAAGCTACGGCCCTCTTGGACATATGACCCTCTCTACATCCAATGCTCTCTGCCTCACGGGATTTCTTGTCGCTGTTCCTCTTGGCTTCTCTGTGATTTCATTGAAGTGAAGGACCTGGAGAAGACAGGGAGTCGGACAAGGAGTCTGTAATGATCTATACACATCAGAGTAAGTAAAAAAGAAAGAACGGAAGGACAAAAGAATACCCACAAACAAAACTATATACCAAATAAACACCCCTCATGAGACAAACTCAAGAGGAAACAAAAAGCACACAGAAATGTTGAGTGAAAGCTTCATCCTTAAAAAACACAGTCTGTGTGTGGAAAACACAAAGCTGCTTGAGCGCTGTCCACTTTAAAGAACCGTGTCTCGTTTCTCATTCATCATTGAGGAAACATGTAAAGAGGTCTCCCGTGGATTTTAGTCAGGGCCTCACTTCCAGTGAACTCTTCCATTAAAGCCTCACCTCTGGTTGTTGGGCAACTGGAGGGCTTCATCCCAGCCCCCAGAGGAAGTCCAGGCACAGGAAGCAGGTTGGGAGCCCTGCGGGAGAGTGCGTGCCCCTCTTTGTGCCCACCCAGTCGTGGGGCTGCTTGAGCTTCCGGTGGGACCCAGGGACAGCCAGACCTGTGGTCATCTGCACAGCAGCCAGCAGACAATCCATGCAAACCTGTGACGGAAAGGCAGCTGCCACTGCATTTGTGATGCGGTGTTTTCTTGGACCCCTAAGTAAGTCATGGCTAAGGCTGACGAGATACTTAAAGGGGAATAGAAGATATTTTCCTTCTTTGATTGTCTGATCTGATGGAACAGATCAATTCCAAGGTGGATGATTGCTTCACCGAGGGAACTCATGGTGGCTGGATGTGGTCTGGGATTCCTGGAAGAGCATCAGACGCATTTTA
>NW_011494921.1:406886-407241 GCF_000754665.1 Bison bison bison | reverse complement strand
GGGGACAGCAGACCTGTGGTCATCTGCACAGCAGCCAGCAGACACCCCATGCAAACCTGTGCGGGAAAGGCAGCTGCCACCTACCTTCTGCATTTCTGATGCGGTGTTTTCTGGGCCCCTAAGTAAGTCATGGCTAAGGCTGACGAGATACTGAAAGGCGACAGGAAGATGTTTTCCTTCTCTGATTTTCTGATCTGGTGGAACAGATCAATTGCAAGGTGGATGATTGCTTCACTGAGGGAACTCATGGTGGCCGGATGTGGTCTGGAAGTCCTGGAAGAGCATCAGATGCATTTTATCATCACTCTAGGGAAGGAAGGTAGTCTGTAATGAGAATTTCTAAAAGAAATGCCTT
>NW_011494921.1:405389-406786 GCF_000754665.1 Bison bison bison | reverse complement strand
TGTGCTTCCAAAGAAGCAAGGTTTTTTGGGAAATAAATAAATAATCTAAGAACTAAATCAGGAGAAAAAAAAGGTGTTTTACTTTTGCTCTGGGAGAATAAGTGAAGTACCACCATACCAAAGAAATATTAATAGAAGCAGCATTAAAAAAAGACCATGAAAGTGAAAGTGAAGTCTCTCAGTTGTGTCTGACTCTTTGAGACCCCATGGACAGAGTCCATGGGATTTTCCAGGCAAGAATACTGGAGTGGGTTGCCATTTCCTCCTCCAGGAGATCTTCCTGACCCAGGGATTGAAGCCAGGTCTCCCACATTGTAGGCTGCTGCTTTATCATCTGAGCCACCAGGGCAGTCATAAAAAAAGACCATAATCCTTATTATTTTCAGAAAGGATTCCTGGAGTTACACAGAGCTTCTGGAAGCACTTACCTGTGTTCCTGGAGGAGGTGGGCAGGCGGTCTGCAAGCCTGTGTGCCGGGAGCGCTCAGCCCTGGATATATCCCTCTCTATCCGCCTCCAGTGCCTCAAAGCAGCTGGTATTTCAAGTAGATCAGCTTTTGATTTCTTTACCAGGTACTGTCGCATTCATAAGCACAAAGTCTCTGTGAGTGAAGATTAGATGATTGTGCAGTTCCTGTACTTCCTTCTCATCCCAGAAGAAACTGAGAACTGTAGTCACTAGCTCCTGTGAAATACCTGTAGGGGCCTAGGACCACTGAGAGTACAGGCAAGCTCCGACCTCTTTACATGCCTTGAGCTGCCATTTCCAAACAGACATAACCCATAAAAACCTGTCTTCTCTTACATGTTGAATTTTCCTTAAGACCACTTCTAACAAAAATGATTAAATAGCTTACATTTTCTATTTTATGTTCTGAGAGCTGGTCCAACCTGACGATGTCCTTGAGATTTATTCACATAACTAGAAAAATATTTCAAACTCTCAGTTTAAGAGATACTGGCAAAGTGTCTCAGCCATGTGTGGAGAATAGGTATCAGTTGCCTTTCCCAAAAAGCGGGACCTGGGCTGCGGTCCTGCCTGTGACCCATCCTCCTGACACCCCCCAGCTGGTCCCCGAGTTCTATTGTCAAAGGGAAGCTCTTTTTCCTGAGAGAGTTGCCTGCTCTCAGGAGGAACAAGATGTAAATAAACGGGCCTTTTGGGGGGCAATTTTCTCATTCTTACACAAAGATGTATCAGAAAAATAAATTGAGGTCCATTATGAAGAGATGGGAATACCAGACCACCTGACCTGCCTCTTGTGAAACCTATATGCAGGTCAGGAAGCAACAGTTAGAACTGGACATGGAACAACAGACTGGTTCCAAATAGGAAAAGGAGTACGTCAAGGCTGTATATTGTCACCCTGCTTATTTAACTTCTATGCAGAGGACATC
>NW_011494921.1:404003-405289 GCF_000754665.1 Bison bison bison | reverse complement strand
TTCACTGAGGGAACTCATGGTGGCCGGATGTGGTCTGGAAGTCCTGGAAGAGCATCAGATGCATTTTATCATCACTCTAGGGAAGGAAGGTAGTCTGTAATGAGAATTTCTAAAAGAAATGCCTTATGTGTGGGTTGTGGATTTCTGGCAACGAAGATTTTTCCTTTGTATACATTTAGTAATTAGAAGGCTTGAAATTAGGAATGCCGGAGTGGGTTGCTATGCCTTCCTCCAGGGGATCTTCCCCACCCAGGGACTGAACCCACATCGCTTACAGCTCCTGGACTGGTAGATTTGTTCTTTACCACTAGTGCCACCTGGGAAGCCGTATTTATAGAAAATGTTTCTTAAATAGAATAGAAACTTGATGTTATACATTTCATAATTGAGAGATGTACCTGTATCCATCTCATAATTAGACGACTATTGAAATTAGTATTTAAAGAACATTTTTCTAAAAAGTAATAGCGTATCTTTACTGTTTCTTCCTTACTGACTGTACAAGAGTGGGTAAAAAGTGCTTTATAACAGAGGTAAAAAGCAAGAGAGTTCCAGAGAAACATCTATTTCTGCTTAATTGACTATGCCAAAGCCTTTGACTGTGTGGATCACAATAAACTGTGGAAAATTCTGAAAGAGATGGGAATGCCAGACCACCTGACCTGCCTCTTGAGAAATTTGTACGCAGGTCAGGAAGCAACAGTTGGAACTGGACATGGAACAACAGACTGGTTCCAAATAGGAAAAGGAGTACATGAAGGCTGTATATTGTCACCCTGCTTATTTAACTTCTATGCAGAGTACATCATGAGAAACGCTGGACTGGAAGAAACACAAGCTGGAATCAAGATTGCCAGGAGAAATATCAATAACTGCAGATATGAAGATGACACCACCCTTAGGGCAGAAAGTGAAGAGGAACTCAAAAGCCTCTTGATGAAAGTGAAAGAGGAGAGTGAAAAAGTTGGCTTAAAGCTCGACATTCAGAAAAGTAAGACCATGGCATCCGGTCCCATCACTTCATGGGAATTGGATGGGGAATCAGTGGAAATAGTGTTAGACTTTATTTTTTGGGGCTCTAAAATCACTGCAGATGGTGACTGCAGCCATGAAATTAAAAGATGCTTACTCCTTGGAAGGAAAGTTATGACCAACCTAGATAGCATATTCAAAAGCAGAGACATTACTTTGCCAACAAAGGTCTGTCTAGTCAAGGCTATGGTTTTTCCTGTGGTCGTGAATGGATGTGAGAGTTGGACTGTGAAGAAGGCTGAGCGCTGAAGAAT
>NW_011494921.1:403343-403800 GCF_000754665.1 Bison bison bison | reverse complement strand
GATCGATTGATTGGTTGAATTTCACTCTCTGATTGATTTAGAAGAACTACCAGACTGCCTTCCCCAGCAGCTGCACCATTTTACTTCCAGCAGGTTAGGAGAAAGCACGTGTGTGTGGGCTCCAATCCTCTCCTCACCAAGCACTCAGTACTGCGCCTGCTCCAAGTCTGCAGTCCCAGCACAGCGCCCACTCACAGGAAGCCTCACCCACCTCAGAGTCCCAGAAGCACAGGGATGGAGACACGAGCTGGAGGAAGGGGAGACCTGTGTGCCTAAACCGGAAAGATGATTCCTGAGCTCAGCCCTGCTGCTCTTAGGGCTCCTCCTGGTTATGTGTCCTGACCCCCGAATGACACTGGAGGTCAAAGACCCCAGAGCTGAGACTGGGTGGGCTGAGCGAGGATGGAGTCTGCTGGAGTCTAACGGCAGAGCTGAGTCTAAAGAAGAAGGAAATAAG
>NW_011494921.1:393683-403243 GCF_000754665.1 Bison bison bison | reverse complement strand
GAAGGAAAGTTATGACCAACCTAGATAGCATATTCAAAAGCAGAGACGTTACTTTGCCAACAAAGGTCTGTCTAGTCAAGGCTATGGTTTTTCCAGTGGTCATGTATGGATGTGAGAGACTGTGAAGAAAGCTGAGTGCCAAAGAATTCATGCTTTTGAACTGTGGTATTGGAGAAGACTCTTGAGAGTCCCTTGGACTGCAAGGAGATCCAACCAGTCCATTCTGAAGGAGATCAGCCCTGGGATTTCTTTGGAAGGAATGATGCTAAAGCTGAAACTCCAGTACTGTGGCCATCTCATGTGAAGAGTTGACTCATTGGAAAAGTCTCTCATGCTGGGAGGGATTGGGGGCAGGAGGAGAAGTGGACAACAGAGGATGAGATGGCTGGATGGCATCACTGACTCGATGGACATGAGTCTGAGTGAACTCTGGGAGTTGGTGATGGAGAGGCATGCCTGGCGTGCTGCAATTCATGGGGTCGCAGAATTGGACACGACTGAGTGACTGAACTGAAATGAACTGAACTGATGAAGACATTTCTCGGTCATCGTGCTCTGTAGCTCACCAACTTCTGATTCATGCTCAGGAGGACAGAGTCAAAAGCGTGTAAGAGAAACGAGACAGGGAATTGTGTTCTTTGAATGTCATGGTTAAGTCTCTTACCACTGGAGCCACATTCTCTTCATGTGTTCAGCGTTCCAATAACAGAACGATTCCATAAATTGTTGACTTTTACTAAGGGGGGGTATGTATTCACCCATTTCCCCCTTTCACGCCATGTTCAGGCAGATCCGTTGTTTCCCCCATTTCTCAAAGACAGAAACAAGGCACAGCATGGTGGGGAGGAGAAGCCCAGGTGTCTAAGGCAGTGAATTGCCCAGGTGAGCTCTCCAGGCAGGTACATGGCTCAGGAGACTACGTGTGTATCCACTCCCCAGAGGGAGGTGTGGAGACAGACTCTGGGCCTTTACTGACAAACTTCCTTGTGTTCAGATGAAAAGAACCTGCATCTTCTGCCATCTCAAGAGAGATCATGTCCTTCCACAAAATCTGGAGGGGTGGAAGTGGGTCCTCAGATTTTCCTCCGTGAGTCTCACAGTCACTAGGAGTGAAGGCTGGGTTTCAGATGCTGTCTTGGGGCTGCGTAAAATTTAGAAACTTCACTGTGGACATTTGTTTTAATATCTCAGGCATTTACCCAACAGTGAAACATCTGGGTCACACGGAAAGTCGATTTAGAGCCGCCAGACTGCCCTCCCCAGCAGCTGCTCCGTTTATTTTCCCACCAGCCTGTGATGGAAGCACGTGTGTGCGGTACTGATTCTCTGCTCGCCTCCAGGTTTGTTACTGTCCTTGCTCCTTTTTTAACCTCTGCCACCAGCAGAGTCTGCTGTCACTCACTCGCTCACTCACTCACAGGAAGACTCACCCACCACAGAGTCCCAGAAGCACAGGGATGGAGACACGAACTGCAGGAAGAGGAGACCTGTGCGTCTAAACTGGAAAGATGATACCTGAGCTCAGCCCTGCTGCTCTTAGGGCTCCTCCTGGTTATGTGTGTCCTGAGCCCCGAATGACACTGGAGGTCAGAGACCCCTGAGCTGAGACTGGTGGGCTGAGTGAGGATGGAGTCTGCTGGAGTCTGATGGGGGAGCTGAGTCTAAAGAAGAAGGAAATAGCAGGAGAAAAGACCCAGGATGGAAAACAACAAACACGAGGAATAAGAGCTCCCAGTCAAGGCTGGGTCACGGGCACTGTCAGAGAGCAGGGAAGCCCCCCGGCCGGAACACGGTGAACGTCTTTGGGTTCAAAGAAAGGGCTCTGAGCCCAGAGGCAGAAGCAAGGAGCCCCAGCTGGGCCTGGAGGAAGCCCAGGGGACAGAGCAGGAGACGTGGACTCAAGGGAGCCACTGACTGAGCTGATTCCTCCTGTGAGTAAATTACCGAGGCTTGTGGTGCAGAGGCTGGCTTTGAGGAAGAGCAACTAACTGATAAGGATCAGGGTTTTGCTAAAATTTTAGAGTGAACCTGGGTTAGTTCAAATAAGAAGCCGTGTGATACCTTTCTCTCCCTCCTTTTGAAAAATGCTCCTGGTGTGTAATAGACAAGGTTAAGACACTGTGATATCATACAGTGTCACAGGAGACTCAGCAAATCTCAGAGGCTTTTGCAAGTCAGTACTTGCCAACCTGTCTTTGGGTATTTTCTAAATACGCTAACCTCACTGGCATCGTGAGTCCAGGAACCCAATAAAGCTGAAGAGGAAGTGATGCTTTGAGAATCCATCCCATTATTTCTAGTGGGATGGTGAGGAATAGCTCCTGTTTTCCTATTGTTTTCTCCTTCCTTGTGAGGTGTGCGGTGATTTGTCAGCATCACTGAGCTGCACAACCTCGGGGGCATGGGTACGGTTGTGCCCACCTGCAGGTAAGTTGGTTACTTGAGGAGATCCCCCAAGCATCCAATAACAGGGTATCTGCCGATCGCAGCTTTCCCCTAGTCAGGGAATGCTCTCGTTTGTAGGTGTGCCATGGGAGACTGAGACAATTCGTTCATCACCACGGTTCCCCCAACACCCATGGATCTAATTCCACCCAAGACAGCCATTCTACTCTCTGCTTATCACCATTCCACCCTGTCGCTTGCGGATCTCTCTCAAGTCCCACTTCGCTTCATCTTGGCTTTCCTGTTCTGCTGCCAGGAAATCTGCTAGGTTCTCCGTTTTCCTAGGACTGTCCCTCTTCCTCCTTGCTTTATCTGAAATGTGGATTTTCTCCAGGATTGCATGTTTCCTGATCTTTTCTTAGAGGCACCTCCTCATTCTCCTGCTTCATATTGTGAAGCCAGAAAACATGGTCTTCTCTTTCTCTTGTTTCCACTCATTTCCAGCCATTGTTCTTTCTTTGTCTTGATGTCCCTTGTCAAGTTTCTGACATGCATCTATCTTACCATGTGCCTACCTGTCATCTTGTATATTACTCCTTAATATTCACTAATTGATTGCCTCTCCCTCGTTTCAGATTTTGCTCTTTATCCTCAATGCGTTCAGCTTTTTCAGTGTCTTCCAACCTTGTATTCCATAGGTAACAGATGGAATCCATGCTTATTCAATGTTGCAGCTCTGTTCCAGTTCAACCTCCTTGTTTGTGAAAATGTAGTCATGTCTTTTGTTCTTTTGCAATTTGGATCCATGGTCTTCCTTATCTATTTAAATATGCACTTTATTTAAAGCAATGTTAATTATTGATAATTCCTGTCACTGGAGCATTAATGAAGTGGTAAAGTTCCAGAGGGAAGAATAAATTTGATTACATGGGAAATCGTGCGTATGCGCGGGATTTTGTTTTGCTTCTCCAGTTTCATCTTTCACTGTCTCAACCTCCTGTGTCCCCAGGAGGCAGAGATGCAGGGAGACATAATCAGGGTCCTGGTCCTCTGGGGAGTGTTGCATCTGGTCTGTGGGAGGCACCAAGAGTAGACCTGCAGCTGGTGAGGTCGGGCTGCTCAGTCACCCTGCTCCTCTCAGCCTGGCTGCCGAGAGATGGCTGCATTTCTTTGCCAAAGCCCGGGAACCTTATTGGGCAGCTTTTCTGCAGCCACAGCTCCCTGCTCCTGATTTTGCCACCATTCCTGCCCTTGCTGTGGGTCTAGGCGTGGCAAGGTCTCCTCACGCTTGCTGTCCCTGCACGCGTCCCCACTCTTCCTTGGTTTCTTTTAGCCCTGGCATTCTTTGTGCATGTGTGCATGCATGCTAAGTTGCTTTGGCCATGTCTGATTCTTTGTGACTTCTTGGACTGTAGCTCGCCAGGCCCCTCTGTCTACAGGGTTGTCCAGGCAAGAATACTGGGGTGGGTTGCCATGCTCTCCTCCAGGGAATCTTCCTGGCCCCGGGATTGCACCCAAGTCTCTTACAGCTCCTGCATTAGCAGACTGGTTCTTTACCAACAGTGTCACCTGGGAAGCCCTGAGCATACTTCGTATAGTCCCCTTATTCAAGTTTCCTTTATCACCTACTTTGACTGGAGTCAATTGTTTTCTGCTAGACACTTGACTAGAATAGTGAGCAAATAGCTTTAGAAGAAACATCTTTGACTGGGATTTGGGGATTGAATCTGTCCCATATTGAGTCAGGAAACAGCTGACTCATTGGAAAAGCCCCTGATGCTGGGAAAGATTGAGGGCAGGAGGGGAAGAGGATGACAGAGGGTGAGATGGTTGGATGGCATCACCGACTCAATGGACATGAGTTTGAGCAAAGTCTCTGAGATATTGAGGGACAGGGAAGCCTGGTGTGCTGCAGTCCCTGGGGTCACAAGGAGTCAGAGACGACTTGTCGACAGAGCTGCAGCAACAGCTGCCCATACTGAGAGGCACGTGCCGAGAGGCACTAGGGCACAGGACTGGGGCACACGTAGCATCAAGTTATCAGCGATGGAGGCGGGGCATGAAGTGCAAGTGCAAGACAGGTGTAGGGCCTCAGCTGCTGTGGTGCTAGTTGCTGCTGTGACAATGTGTGGGCTCAGCTGCTTTCTTATGATGGGATAGGAAAGTCATCCAACAGAAATCTGAAAGACATTTTTCATGGATCTTGACCAGGAAATCCTAAAAAAAAAGATATGTTTACAGCAGTAAGATTCTTAATCTTTCTAGGTCAGCAAAATGCACTTACTACGACAGTGAGATTAATAGCAATAAAACTGACATTAAAAAAATTCTAAGTATTGGTATCATGTAGGAAACAGTGTGATGTAGAGGAGACTTACTGATACAGTGCTTGTAAAAATGCTAGATAGTCCAAGTAACTTGGGAATATTTCATGATATGTGATTGTTGGAGGGAGAACAAGATGGTGGAGGAGTGGGTGAATGTGGACTACGTCTCTCTCCATGGACACATACACCTTCAGACACAGACGTGCATGCAGAACACCAGCTGAGAGTGGACGGGAGGACCTTGCCGGGGGAAGAGAATATATAGAACCATGCAGAACTCGGCAGGAGGACCGAACCAGGGGGAAAAACCGGAGTGTTAGCAGGACTGCACCCGCCTGGATCTCGGTGGGTGGGGGCACTGAAGCAGGGGTCCCATCCCCACATCGGGGCGATTGTCTGAGTCAGAGGAGACACATTTAAGGCTAGAGTGAAACAGCGGATCTGGGACAGCTTGAATGGAAGGAGAATCAGACAGTCCTTGCCACAGCCATACACACCCCAGACAGGGATGCAGATCCCCTGGAAGGCGCAGCAGCTGGGAGCTGGAGTTTAGGGATTGTGGGGCAATCCCAGAGCGAGGGCTGCTCTTGACTGTGGAGAGACGGATCGAGGGGATGTGAGGGAGGAGATCGTGGTGGAAAATGCCTGTGAAGGAAAGCCAGGCAGCCATGGAAGCAAGGCGATACTCCTGAGTCACACGTAGGGGGTGGAGCCATCACCATAGCCTCTCTCTGGCCACAGTTGGCTCCTGAACAATAGAGAGGCTGGACCATCAAATGCCTGACTCACTGAACTACAGAGTAGGACCCCACCCAGGGTGCCCCTTTAAGTGCCTGATGTGCTGAACTACAGAGAAGGACCCCAGCCAGGGAGCTGTCTAAGTGCCTGAAGGGTGGAGCTATGAAGAAAGACTGGCCAAAGAGGCCTTCTGATCACCAGCTACAAGAGGCTCGAAAAAAGACTCCGAAGGACTCTGATAGGGCTTCCCTGATAGCTCAGTTGGTAAAGAATCTGCCTGCAATGCAGGAGACCTGGGTTTGATCCCTGGGTTGGGAAGATCCCCTGGGTTGGGAAGATCCCCTGGAGAAGGGAAAGGCTACCCACTCCAGTATTCTGGCCTGGAGAATTTATGGACGCTCTAGTTCATGGAGTTGCAAAGAGTCGGACATGACCGGGCAACTTCCACTTTCACTTTCATGGCCATAACTCCTGCGGCTGAGGCAGTCTGTGTCCCTGAACACTTGGCGCTGCCAGGGCCCCCGAAAGCCAAGCAGCCGCACCACCTTCACACTCAACTCTCAGCAGAGCTGACACAGGCAAAAAAATCTTGCATCTATGCGTGCAGGCTTGCGTCGTGTCAACTCTCTGCGACCCTGTAGACTGTGGCCTGCCAGGCTCCTCTGTCAGGAGGGTTCTCCAGGCAAGAATACTGGAGTGTGTTGGCGGATACTGGTTGCCATACCCTTCTCGAATACTGTATTTCCTGGTGCCCTAGCCGCAAACTCCCCTGAGTACCTGGTGCTGCCAGAAACCCTGCAACCCAAGCAGCTGCACCACCTCCACACGTGGTCCTCACAGGGGCAAACCCAAGTTCTCTAGGGAAGCCTCAGGGACAGACCCCACATTTGAAGACCACAGGGGCAGTGTGACTAAGGAAGAAGACCCCAAAGCCTCCCACCGGCTGTACAAGCTGCAGATTAAATCCACACGATCAACTAGGCAGACTCTGTGTCTATGGAATATATAAAAGGATTTTGAGAGCTCCCATGAAAGAAAACGTACTATTTCTGATAGGTGGGGACATTGGAGGGAAGAACACACAGGAGTAGGACCAGGTTAGAATCTGAGCTGCCCCCACAGCAGGTCTAGAGATCAGTACAGTGTTGGAGGGCATCCCAGGGAGGTGAGGTGGACTGACTCCCAGCGAGGGAAAGGACTCTGACAGCAGTGAGTCAAGAATTTATTATTATGTTTATGTTATTCTTATCTTTTGACTTGCTCTGTAGATTCTGTTTTGACTTGTTCTGTAGATTCTTTTGGATTCTTTTTTCTTTTTTTTTCACCCGCTGTTTTGTTGATTTTATTGGCACCATGAAATCTAATTAAGCTTTTGAGTTTTTTGTTCCTCAGTCACATTTTTTATTGTTGTTATAAACCTCTGCCTCTACATTGGGCTTTTGCAGTCTATGGAGTTCCCCCCTACCCCTGTTGTTTTTTTTTTTTCTTTCCCCTTTTTTTTAAAATTTATTATTACTATTCTTATTTTTATACATTTATTCCTTTGTTTGCTTTTCCTACTGTTCTTTTCCCCTTGCAGTTAATCTTCACTGTATATAAATCCTATCTACCTCTATTTAACTTTGCATATCTATTTTTTCTTTCTTTCCTTTCCTCTCAACATATTTGCTAGTTTTATTTTCATTGCTTTATCCCCATTTGGCACCTTGCTTTAGTTTTGTTTTCCAGTTTGTGCTTTAGTCAGTTTTGTCTTAACTGGTAAATATGATTTTTGGTTTCCTTTGTTCACCAGGTCAATTTACTTTATTTTTGTTGGACTGTTTTGACTTTGCTTATGGGTGTAAATGTATTGTGCATATTCCATCATTTTAATTATTATTTGCCTGATTTTGTAACTGCCATTTGCTGGGGTTCATCTTTGCTTTCTCGTTTTTGGGTATTTGTTTTTATCTCACGTAATGCCATAACAAACCACTTGTGGAATCTTTGTTCCTGACTAGAGATCAAGCCCTGAACCTTTGGAGTGGGAGCACTGACTCCAAGACTATAGACTACCAGAGAGCTAACCCCAGGGAGTATCAAATAGCGGGAACTCACACAAAGGAAAGCACTTGAAAAGGACCCAGCGTCACCCACCGCCAGTAGCACCTGTGCAGGCTGCCTCATCCAGTCAACAAACAAAACAAAATACAAACCCAGTCATCAGCAGACAGGGTGGCCACCTCACTCAGCCTTGCCCGTTGGAGGAAAACAAGCAAACAAAAAAGCTCACACCAATCTCACCCTATATGAAGCTTACACAAACCACTGGACCGGTCATAGGAGGGCAGAAACCAAAAGGGAGAAAGAATTCAACCTTGAAGCTGGGGAAAAGGAGACCTCAGACACAGTAAGTTAAAAAAAATAATGAAAAGGTAGAGAAATACCACACAAATTAAGGAACAAACCAGAAACACAGATGTCCAAATAAATGAAGAGGAAATAGGCGAACTACCTGAAAAAGAATTTAGAGTAATAATAGTAAAGATGATCAAAAACCTAGAAAACGAAATGGTGAAAATGCAAGAATCAATTAACAAAGACCTAGAAGAATTAAAGAATAGACATACAGAGACAAACAATACAATTACTGAAATTAAAAATACTCTGGAAAGAATCAATAGCTGAAGCAGAAGAACGAATCAGTAAGCTGGAAGATAAAATGATGGAAATAACTTCTGAAGAACAGAATAAAGTAAAAAGAATGAAAAGAACTGAGGATAGTCTCAGAGACCTCTGGGACAATATCAAACACACCAACATTCAAATAATAGGGGTCCCAGAAGAAGAGAAAACGAAAGCATATGAGAGAATTTTTGAAGACATTATAGTTGAACATTTCCCCAACATGGAAAAGGAAATCAAGACAATCAAGTCCAAGAGGCACAGAGAGTCCCATACAGGATAAACCCAAGGAGAAACATGCCAAGACACATACTAATCAAACTAACAAAGATTAAACACTAAGAGAGAATATTAAAAGCAGCAAGGGAAAAGCAAGTAACATACAAGGGAAATCCCACACATTGAACAGCTGATCTTTCAGCAGAAACTCTACAGGGCGGAAGGGAATGGTGGGATATAGTTAAAGTACTGAAAGGGAAAAATCTACAACCAAGATTACTGTACCCAGCAAGGATCTCCTTCAAAATTGATGGAGAACTAAAAAGCTTTTCAGACAAGAAAAAGTTAAGAGAATTCAGTACCACCCAACCAACTTTACAACAAATGTTAAAGGGACTTATATAGTCACGAAATACAAGAGAAGAAAGAAGATCTACAAAATCAACCCCAAACAATTAAGAAAATGGCAAAAGGAGCATATATATCAATCATTACTTTAAATGGATTAAATGCTCTAACCAAAAGACACAGACTGGCTGAATGGATACAAAAACAAGACCCATATATATGCTGTCTACCAGAAACCCACTTCAGACTTAAACACACATATAGACTGCAAGTGAGAGGATAGAAAAATATATTCCATGCAAATGGGAAGCAAAAGAAAGCTGGAGTAACAATCCTATATCAGATAAAACAGACCTTAAAATAAAGAAGATTACAAGAGATAAGGAAGGACATTAAGTAATGATCAAGGGATCAGTCCAAGAGGAAGACATAACAATTGTAAATCTCTATGCACCCAACAGAGGAGCACCTCAATACATAAGACAAACACTAACAGACGTAAAAGGAGAAATGGACAGTAACACATTAATAGTAGGAGACTTCAACACCCCACTCACTCTAATGGACAGATCATCAAAACAGAAAATCAATAAGGGAACACAAGTCTTAAGTGATAACATTAGATGAAATGGATCTCACTGATATCTTCAGGACATTCCATACAAATGCAGAAGAATACACCCTCTTCTCAAGTGCACATGGAACATTCTCCAGAATAGACCACATCTAGGGTCTCAAATCAAACCTCAGTAAATTTAAGAAAATTGAAATCATATCAAGCATCTTCTCTGACCACAATGCTATGAGTCTAGATATCTATTACAAGGAAAAAAAAAAAAAACTGTAAGAAACACAAACACATGGAGATTAAACAATAAG
>NW_011494921.1:392080-392588 GCF_000754665.1 Bison bison bison | reverse complement strand
GCAACCAAGACAAATCTCCTTTACTGATGGATCAAGACTGCACAGGCCCACTCACAGGGCTTCTGCTTCCCTGGCTCATAGAGATTCCTGTACGCTGTGAAGATTGCAGCATCCGAAGGGCAGTAGTTCAGCTCAGAATGGCTTGTTCTGAAGATAAGATAAGGCAAGGTGATGGAAGGAGCAATGACAACTTTTCACTAACAACATAACTTCTCAAATCTTTCACTGTTTTCAGATTGGGATCTTTTGGAGACCCAACCAGAGGAACGTCTGGAAATCTTCTCAAACTAAATGTGATATTTCTACCTATGAGTTTACACTGGACACATTTTTATGTTATTCCTGATACTTATTCAAACACAAGGAAATACCAAAACTCTGGAGTGTTTCATGGTTATATAGTTTTAAGATACGTTGAGTTAAACCCATGAATGAAACTTATAAAATTTCTTGCCAATACAGTGTGTAGTATTCAATTAATATACAACCTTTGTGTTATTAATCCGAT
>NW_011494921.1:391638-391980 GCF_000754665.1 Bison bison bison | reverse complement strand
TTATGACGGAGAAGGCAATGGCACCCCACTCCAGTACTCTTGCCTGGAAAATCCATGGATGGAGGAGCCTGGTAGGCTGCAGTCCATGGGGTCGCTAAGAGTCGGACACGACTCAGCGACTTCACTTTCACTTTTCACTTTCATGCATTGGAAAGGAAGTGGCAACCCACTCCAGTGTTCTTGCCTGGAGAATCCCAGGGACGGGGGAGCCTGGTGGGCTGCCGTCTCTGGGGTCACACAGAGTCGGACTCGACTGAAGGGACTCAGCAGCAGCAGCAGCCGTTATGAATAAAATTTCAATGAACATTTGTATGCTAGTCCTTTTGTGATGGTGGTATTCAC
>NW_011494921.1:387161-391538 GCF_000754665.1 Bison bison bison | reverse complement strand
CCTTTAGGATGGGCTGGTTGGATCTCCTTGCAGTCTAAGGGACTCTCAAGAGTCTTCTCCAACACCACAGTTCAAAAGCAGCAATTCTTCAGCATTCAGCTTTCTTGATAGTCCAACTCTCACATCCATACATGACTACTGGAAAAACCATAGTCTTGACTAGATGGACCTTTGTTGACAAAGTAATGTCTCTGCTTTTTAATATGCCATCTAGGTTGGTCATAACTTTCCTTCCAAGGAGTAAGCGTCTTTTAATTTCATGGCTGCAATCACCATCTGCAGTAATTTTAAGCTAAGCTAAGCTAGCTAAGTCACTGTAGTCGTGTCCGACTCTGTGCGACCCCATAGACGGCAGCCCACCAGGCTCCCCCGTCCTTAGGATTCTCCAGGCAAGAACACTGGAGTGGGTTGCCATTTCCTTCTCCAATGCATGAAAGTGAAAAGTGAAAGTGAAGTCGCTCAGTCGTGTCTGACACCTAGCGACCCCATGGACTGCAGCCCACCAGGCTCCTCCGTCCATGGGATTCTTCAGGCAAGAGTACTGGAGTGGGGTGCCATTGCCTTCTCCAGCAGTGTTTTGGAGCTCCCCAAAACAAAGTCAGCCACTGTTTCCACTTTTTCCCGGTCTATTTGCCGTGAAGTGATGGGACTGGATGCCATGATCTTAGTTTTCTGAATGTTGAGCTTTAAGTCAACTTTTTCACTCTCCTCTTTCACTTTCATCAAGAGGCTCTTTAGTTCTTCCCTTTCTGCCATAAGGGTGGTGTCATCTCCGTATATGAGGTTATTGATGTTTCTCCTGGCAGTATAATTAAGATTCACCAAGTCTCTATTTAAATATGCACCCTGTGATAACGCACATGCTGTGCTGAAGGAGACATATTTGAGGAGGTGCATTCCAGAACTGTTGACCATGACAGTAGAAAAAATATGTATATTAAAGAAGGGAAATAAAGGTTTATACAATATCCAGCAGCTGTGAACATAAATAGGCTTCCCTGGTGGCTCAGATGGCAACGACTTGGTCTGCAATGTGAAAGGTTTGATCCTTCGGTTGGGAAGATCCCCTGGAGAAGGAAAGGGCAAAAATTAATCTGAACATAATTGTTCATTTATGTTCATAAATGAAATGAACATAAATGTGTCAGATATTCATGTGCCAAAGAGGATACATCCTCAAACAGAGTGCCCAGTGAAGAAAAAGCATGTTGCAAAGTGATGAGTAGTTACCATTTTACTTGTGGGTGGGAAAGAGGGACAGTTGATCACTGAAATGTAATTCTGGGAACGTAGGTGACGTGCTTGCTGGAGAAATGTAGGGATGGGCTGGGTGCTATATAACGCCTGTTGTGATAGATGATTTGCATTGAGAATCATCTGCTTTACATGTGGTTTGTCTACAGAAACACCGAGACACTGACAGCGTCTGTGCTTTGTCTTCCAGGCTGAGGCTAACCCAGGTGGGAGCGGATTCCTCGCGTGCCCCTCTATCCACTGTAGTCTAACCAATCACACCTCTGAAACTTCCCTTCTGGAGCCCAACAGTGGCTTCCTCATCGCCTCCTGATGGTCCCCTCTCAGTCTTTACAGTGAATTTTCTGAAAGACTCGTCTCTTGCTGAGTCTTCTTTCTTGGAATCCTATCTTCAGCTGTCCTCCACACCTCTGATCTTCTCTCTCAAACTCACTTCCTGTGGCCACCCTTAGCGTTAGTCCCTCAGTCATGTCCGACTCTTTGCCACCCCATGGACTGTGGCCCCCAAGGCTTCCGCGTTCATGGGGTTCTCCAGGCAAGAACACTGGAGTGGGTTGACATGCCCTTCTCCTGGGGATCTTCCCTATCCAAGGATGGAACCTGGGTCTCCTGCGTTGCAGGTGGGTTCTTTACCATCAGTGCCATCAGGGAAGCCACCAGGTTTCTTCATTGCCTGGGGATGGACGTCAGGTGCTCTCTGTGTTCTGCCTGGTGCTCACCCACCCCAGCAGCAGCTTCCGACGAGGATCCCTGGCCCACTTCTCTCAGCTCCGTGCCATTCTCTCCCCTCCCTCCCACTCCGTTCTCCATCCTCTCCACAGCTCCCATCTCCAGAACCATTCCTACAGCCCTTCCTTTCATTAGTTTTGGATTGACATTTAGCATTCTAATGGATTATTATAGCTTAATGAAGGACTGATTAATTCCTTGAAAGTGAAAAGAAAGTGAAATCGCTCAGTCGTGTCTGACTCTTTGCGACCTCATGGACTGTAGCCTACCAGGCTCCTCTGTCCATGGGATTTTCCAGGCAAGAGTACTGGAGTGGGTTGCCCTTTTAGTTAAAATTTTATTGTATAGCTTCTCGCCTTATCAGAAAAATGACACTGCCTCCTGCCTCAGCTTTTATGGGTCTTTGCTAATGTTTCACTAGGATGAGTGTATCTTTGGAACAGAAAGAGAGCCTTTTCTTTGTGCATCAGCTAGGAACCACTGACTGCTGGCCTCTCAGATTTGGATGAAGGCTCTTGATTCCATTTGCATGTAGGGATGGTCACATGATGTGTTTAATCATCGTATTTTTATGGCTTCCTAGTGATTCATTGTTCAGAGAAAGGGTTCTCAGCTATTTTCTAGGATTTGGCCCTGGGCTTAGTGAAGGGTGTGGACCACGGTGGTAGAAGCAGGGACTAAGCGACAAGGGAGGTTTGCAAGGATCCTTTACAGTAGGTGACAAATGACTTCCTGAATCTCATCCCATCAGAGACCATGACAGCACTGTACATTTCCCTCTTCATGGCTTCCAGAAGCAGCCTCTGTGTTCCTAGAAATGATGCTGGCTTTAGCACATATCTCACCAGGACCTCCAGGGACAGCTGTCAGCACCACCTTCAGTTCCTCAGTGATCCAAGCAGGATAGCATCAACTCCATAGACTCCGGTAAGTATCTAGTATTGCACAAGAGATGCCTGGCTCTAACTCGTTGCAGTGATGTCCTCCCTGTGTGTGACGGTCACTTGGCAGAATATCCGAATTATCTGTACTTCCTGTCAAAGATGTATTGCTCAAATCAAAGAATTTCCTTGAATTTTGATTTGTAATATTATTTCATTTGTATGTATGTGATTGTTTGAAAATATTTTTTAAAATTGCTGACATACTTGAGTTTTGCACTAGCTAATTAAGGTCATCCAGCAGTTTAGGCAGGGGAGTGTGAGGGGCTCCTTTCTGCTCTCAAGCAGCATGTCGGATTCCTAGGACGTGCGCCGTGGTATACCTGAAACTGAGGCTTAAAACCACTGGCACTCATTCTCCCTCTCTTCTGAACGCCTGGGGCCTAAAATCAATGTGTTCTCAGCACACACTTCCTCTGAAGGCTCCAGAGGAGAAAGCTTTGCCTCTTGCAGGCTTGATGGTTCCTAGAGTTCCTGGGCTTGAGCGTCTGTCTTTACGTGACTCTTCTCTGAATGTCTCTTCTCTTCTTCTGAGGATCCTAGTCATTGTGTTAGGGTCCACCCTGAGTCAGTATGATCTTGTGTTAAGTAGTTATGTCTGTGACTTACTTCCAAATAAGGTCACAACCTATGATTAGGCATGAATTTTCTTATGTGGAAGGGGGGTGTTTTCGTCAATCCAGTACGATCAGCCATCCTATAAGCCAAACTAAAAAGTTTTATGAGTTTGGAGAGAAGTCATGGAAGTAATTTTGGTGTGTATTATTCAATTAATGCATAAAATGTATTTTTAACAGTCTGGTCAAAAACATTTTTTCCTGTGATAGATAGACTCTTCATTTGGTGATGGTGGTGGTTTAGTCACTAAGTTCTGACTCTTGTGACCCCATGGACTGTAGCCTGCCAGGCTCTTCTGTCCATGGGATTTTCCAGGTAAGAATACTGGAGTGGGCTGCCATTTCCTTCTCCAACTCTTCATTTAGTTTATCTCTAGAAACGTTTGCTGCTGCTGCTGCTTAGCCACATCAGTCGTGTCCGACTCCGTGCGACCCCACAGACGGCAGCCCACCAGGCACCTCTATCCCCTGGATTCTGATTCTTAAAAGAATGAAATCATGCCATTAGCAGCAACATGAATGGACCTAGAGATGATCGCACTGGGTGAAGTAAGTCAGACAAAGGAGGAGAAATACTGTATAACACCTCATGTGCAGAACCTAGAAGAGACAACACAAATAAACTTGGTTATAAAACAGAAACAGACTCAGGGACTTGGAGAAGGAACTTAGGGCCCAGGCGGGAGGGCGTGGGAAGGGACAGTCAGCGCGCTGGGGAGAGAGGTGCACACTACCACATCTAAAACGGATAAACAGCTGACTGGTGCTTGGAGCACAGAACCTCTGCTCACTGTCACCTGCAGCCTGGATGGGAGGGGAGTTCGGGGGAGAATGGA
>NW_011494921.1:386678-387061 GCF_000754665.1 Bison bison bison | reverse complement strand
AAGAGTACCGGAGTGGGTTTCCATTTCCTTCTCCAGGGCATCTTCCTGACCCAGGGATCGAACCCAGGTTTCCCTCATTGCAGGCAGATGCTGTGCCGTCTGAGCTACCATGGAAGTAAATAAGCATGTAATGTGAAATGAGAGGGCTTTCCAGGTGGTGCCAGTGGTAAAGGACCTGTCTGCTGATGCAGGAGACATGAGAGATGCTGGCTCAGTCCCTGGGGTGGGAAGATCCCCTGGAGGCGGGTACGGCAACCCACTGCAGTATTTTTGCCTGGAGAATCCCACGGACAGAGGAACCTGGAGGGTTACAGTTCATGGGGTCACAATGAGTAGGACATAACTGAAATGATTTCCCACGCGCACACACGTGAACTGAGAAA
>NW_011494921.1:385464-386578 GCF_000754665.1 Bison bison bison | reverse complement strand
CCAAAAGACATACAGATGGCTAACAAACACATGAAAAGATGCTCAACATCACTCATTATCAGAGAAATGCAAATCAAAACCACTATGAGGTACCATTTCACACCAGTCAGAATGGCTGCGATCCAAAAGTCTACAAATAATAAATGCTGGAGAGGGTGTGGAGAAAAGGGAACCCTTTTACACTGTTGGTGGGAATGCAAACTAGTACAGCCACTATGGAGAACAGTGTGGAGATTCCTTAAAAAAACTGGAAATAGAACTGCCTTATGATCCAGCAATCCCACTGCTGGGCATACACACTGAGGAAACCAGAAGGGAAAGAGACACGTGTACCCCAATGAAAATATTTTTTAAAATTGCTGACATACTTGAGTTTTGCACTAGCTAATTAAGGTCATCCAGCAGTTTAGGCAGGGGAGTGTGAGGGGCTCCTTTCTGCTCTCAAGCAGCATGTCGGATTCCTAGGACGTGCGCCGTGGTATACCTGAAACTGAGGCTTAAAACCACTGGCACTCATTCTCCCTCTCTTCTGAACGCCTGGGGCCTAAAATCAATGTGTTCTCAGCACACACTTCCTCTGAAGGCTCCAGAGGAGAAAGCTTTGCCTCTTGCAGGCTTGATGGTTCCTAGAGTTCCTGGGCTTGAGCGTCTGTCTTTACGTGACTCTTCTCTGAATGTCTCTTCTCTTCTTCTGAGGATCCTAGTCATTGTGTTAGGGTCCACCCTGAGTCAGTATGATCTTGTGTTAAGTAGTTATGTCTGTGACTTACTTCCAAATAAGGTCACAACCTATGATTAGGCATGAATTTTCTTATGTGGAAGGGGGGTGTTTTCGTCAATCCAGTACGATCAGCCATCCTATAAGCCAAACTAAAAAGTTTTATGAGTTTGGAGAGAAGTCATGGAAGTAATTTTGGTGTGTATTATTCAATTAATGCATAAAATGTATTTTTAACAGTCTGGTCAAAAACATTTTTTCCTGTGATAGATAGACTCTTCATTTGGTGATGGTGGTGGTTTAGTCACTAAGTTCTGACTCTTGTGACCCCATGGACTGTAGCCTGCCAGGCTCTTCTGTCCATGGGATTTTCCAGGTAAGAATACTGGAGTGGGC
>NW_011494921.1:381995-385364 GCF_000754665.1 Bison bison bison | reverse complement strand
TTTATGTTATTCCTGATACTTATTCAAACACAAGGAAATACCAAAACTCTGGAGTGTTTAATGGTTATATAGTTTTAAGATACGTTGGGTTAAACCCATGAATGAAACTTATAAAATTTCTTGCCAATACAGTGTGTAGTATTCAATTAATATACAACCTTTGTGTTATTAATCCGATCAAAATTTCTTCTCTTATGAAGGTGATTCCTCATTTATTTCATCTCTGGAAATGTTTAGTGATTCAACCTGCCGATAGCAAAGCTTAAGACTCTACATTAGCCACACAACCAATGAGTGTTTAGCGGTATCCATCTTCATCTTAAGTGAAATAGCACAGGGAAATTATGCTCTGATCCATCTCATTCAATAAAATACTCGCTTTCATATTTAATAATTGGCTATCACTTTTTGTATTTTTTACTATTATTTCCTATGATCGTATTGTTCTAAGTGTTTCAAGGTCTCTTGTATTGAGATGTAACTACATTTGTTCTCGATTACTCGTTCGGTTTATCTGACTCTTTGCGACCCCATGGACTGACTGTAGCCCACCAGGCTTCTCTGTCCGTGGGATTCTCCCGGCAAGTACACTGGCAAGGGCAGCCCTTCCCTTCTCCAGGGGACCTTTCCAACCCAGGGATCAAATCCATGTCTCCTGCATTGTCAGGTGGGTTCTTTACCACTGAGCCACTGGGGATGCCCAGCTACATTTATCCATAGTTTAAAATTGTCATCTGAGGGGATTACATAACACACACTCATTCTTTTCAGTTTCTTGTTTGCACAGCACAGCGTGTAGGAGTTTAATCCATGTTGCTTCCGTAGTTTTTTCCTTTTTATCTCTAAGTACTGTTCTTGGGTTTGTACTTTCCTCCACCTGTTTTGTTCAGCTGTTAGACATTTGAGGTTTTGCCAGCTTTCTGGCCATTATGAATAAGGCTTCAGTGAACATTTGTGTCTTAGTCCTTTTGTGGTGGATGTATTCATATCTCTTGGGTAAAATCAGGATGTGGAATTACTGGTCTGGTAATAGTCTGGTCATGCTTTTAACCCTGTAAGAAAGTAGTGATATGTGCCACTTTGTGTACTTGAGAAAGACTTTCTCTAGAAGTGCATTGCTCAACCAAGGAGATATGTGGTTTTCTGAGGACATCACCCAGATGGCAGCATAGGAGACCCCAGCTTCCCCTCTCCCTTAGAGATCAACAATGTGACAGCTGTTCTTGAACAACACACCTCCCGAAAAAGAAATGACAATACTGTGATGAGAGAGTGTGAATGATGTATGAATGATGAATGGTGTATAAAGAGCTGTATGTATTTAATGTATGAACGTCATGAGTTTTGAGGTGAGTATATATCTGTGAAACCATCATGCCAATCTATGTAATAAACATATCAGCTCCAAATGATTCCTCTTGCCCTGAGAAAATTGTGTTTTGGGGAATAAAATTTGTCAGTTCTTTGCTTTATGGGTTGGTGGACTTCAGGGTCACTTGTCAGCCCTTCTTCTCACTGGATGCTCTCCCAGTCTTATCCCATCTCTGCCTTCAGCCACAATTACCATATTTCTCTCGGTAGCTCTAACATATGTATCATCTGTCTTACCTACTTAGAGCCTCAGTTCACATCCCAAGTCTGAGTTCTAGATGCTTATATCTAGGCTCTTACATGGGTTACAGAGCCTTCCATGTTCTGACAGCAGTCTGCCTTTTTAACCTCATCATGCTGCACTATTTTGATTTCTATGTAGGATAATATCTTTCTATATGATCTTTTCCACGTGTGGGGGGTCACTTACACTTTGTTGAAAAAAAAAGGATGAGCAACAAATGACATGAACAAGCCATGGTTTTATTGATAATGCATTTCAGAAAATTAAAAAATTTAGACATGTAAGGGTCCCACATACCACCTGAACTCAAATAAATGTGAATGTCTAGGTTTGAAAAGTAAAAATAACTTTTGAAATAGGAGCTATGATATTTCAAACTTAGTAGAAGATAGAGTATGGAAATAACTTTTAAAAATATAGTGAACAATTTGTCCAAGGAGGTGTTTTCATGGGGATTAGAGTAGGTTACATGTGTTTGTAGAAAGAGAGAGACAGACAAACAATATTTTATCCAATACATTGTGAGTGGTGACTCTACGTTTGGAAAGGAAAACGCATCCAAGGGAACCTGTTGCACCAGCATTCAAGCTCCGGGAACAGCTCTCTGAATGTCCCCCAGTGTGGCCGCTGGCCAAGGACGTCTAAGGGGAAGAGACTCGGCCACAGAAGAGGATGCTGTTGGTCTTGATGTGCTTGATGAGGAACAGGAAAGGGTGATCGCAGCGGAAACTCTCACGAATCGGCAATGATGTGATGACATAATAACCACACCGGTAGCAGCTGCGGCCTCCGTGCCCTCCTCGGTCACCTCCACAAAGGACTTGTGGAAGACCTTTGATACCGCCAGATCACGGCTCCCGTTCATGCCCGAGAAGTTGGCGACCCTGAAAATGAAGGCGTCCACCATCCCCAGGGCTCGCAGTGTGGGCACGAGGTCGTAGCTCTCTTCCACTTTAAACCGAGGCAGGTATAAGTCCACTTCTCTCTTCCCCATATTCTGTGGGCTCGTCCACGCTATTAACTTCTCAGCAGTGAGCTGGTCTTCAAGCTGTAACAGTGGAAAAGGAACAACTGTCAGGATTCTCATGGTCATGGAGCCCACCTAACCTTGGATTGAAATGTCTGGGAAACCTTTATTTTAACAGTAAACATGAATACAGGAGATTCAGTTTATTAGATTTGCTCTGAGGAGGAAACAATAACAGTCCTGAATATATATCATATGATCAAATAAATGTTTTTATACATTTATAACTTTGCTCTTTCTATGTATGTATGTACACACTATATACACGTATGTAGAAATGTCTATACACATGTGTAGATGTGTGTTGTATAAACATGCACACAGAAATGAAACAACATGTGTTTCATGTGAAGGTCATGTCTGACTCTTTGTGACCCCATGGTCTGCATCCCTCCAGGCTCCTCTGTCCATGATTTCCCAGGCAGAAGTACTAGAGTGGGTTGTCATTTCCTCTTCCAGGGGATCTTCCTGACCCAGGGATTGAACCCATGTCTCCTGTGGCTCACACACTGCAGGCGGATTCTTTACCATTGAGCCACTGATGTTTAAGATATTGATGTTATTATTATTATTATTTTTTTGTTCTATGCTGCCAGGCAGTACCACCAATCTATGAGCAGCCCACACAAGCACTGAATCACTGGAAATGTGAGCAATGGCATGGAGACAGTGAATACCAGGTTTTACCTCCTGCAGACCGTCTACTTCATTGGGCAGCAGCACCATC
>NW_011494921.1:381394-381895 GCF_000754665.1 Bison bison bison | reverse complement strand
AATAGGCTCCAGTTTCATCCACCTCATTAGAACTGATTCAAATGTATTCTTTTTAATGGCTGAGTAATACTCCATTGTGTATATGTACCACAGCTTTCTTATCCATTCATCTGCTGATGGACATCTAGGTTGCTTCCAAGTCCTGGCTATTATAAACAGTGCTGCGATGAACATTGGGGTACACGTGTCTCTTTCCCTTCTGGTTTCCTCAGTGTGTATGCCCAGCAGCAGTTTTTGATTGACATTTAACATTCCAATTGATTTCGTGTGTGTTTGCTAAGTCACTTCAGTCGTTTCCCACTCTTTGTGACCCTCTGGGCTGGAGCCCACCAGGCTCCTCTGTCCATGGAGAGTCTCCAGGCAAGAATACTGGAGTGGGTTGCCATGCCCTCCTCCAGGGGATCTTCCCAATCCAGGGATTGAACCTGGGTCTCTTATGTCTCCCGTGTTGGCAACCTGGTTCTTTACCACCAGTGCCAACTGGGAAGCCCCTTGAATTGA
>NW_011494921.1:375464-381294 GCF_000754665.1 Bison bison bison | reverse complement strand
ACGGGGGAGCCTGGTGGGCTGCCATCTATGGGGACGCACAGAGTCAGACACGACTGAAGTGACTTAGCAGTAGCAGTAGCAGTAGCAGATGTTATTATTATTATTATTATTTTTTGTTCTATGCTGCCAGCCAGTACTACCAATCTATGAGCAGCCCACACAAACACTGAATCACTGGAAATGTGAGCAATGGCATGGAGACTGTGAATACCAGGTTTTACCTCCTGCAGACCGTCTACTTCATTGGGCAGCAGCACCATCATGCTTAGCTCTTCGCCTTTGTACGGGATTTCCAGGATCTTGGCTTGCACGTCCTCCAGTGACACGAACTTGAAACTATTGGTTTGTTTCATCATCCGCACAGGTTTGCTTGTATCCTGCAGTAAATTCATGTGCAAAAGAATGCCAAGTGAGCAGTAGGCCAGAAAAAAAGATAGTATTATTGAGACACCAAACTCAGCCTCCTAAGAGATGATCTGGGAAATTTGTGTCTTAGAGATAAGAGTTTCTTCAAGGAATCCCCAGTAAATAAAGTTTAAAAAAAGGACAAGAAAATAAGCCTTGACAAATTCTATCTTCTATACGAGTTATATATTAATTACTATGCATTTAAATTTCACAGTGCATGTAGCTACACTTGGTTATACACGTAAATTACAGACAATACCTTGTTCAGCCAAAATTTTTCCTCTGCAGTATGTTCTTCCTTAAATTTCTGGTTCCACTGCCCTTTGAAGTAGACGGCGTTCACCAGAACCAGAACAGTAGAGCTGTCGAGAGAGTCTTTGGGAAATAGTTCCTTGATTTTTCCTGCAAAGACAGAAAATCAAAGGTCTGTCATGAAAGGCACGAGTGGTTTATCTGTCAGATGCGTTGAAAGTTACAAGTGATGATTAAATATTGACACAAGTCAGCCCGTGAGGGACTCCATGCCCAGCGGTTCACCAGGTGAGGCTTTGCTCACGGCCCCGAGCCTGATGGAGTCGCCCTCATGCAGACGCCCCTGCTCCTGACTGGGAAGGTGCTCAGTCTGTGTGTGTGGGGACATCAGTCATTTCACAAGGAATCCTGATGAACTGATTTCTGATATTTAAGATGCCATGATATTTCTATGATACTTAAGATGCCATGCTGTGCTAAGCCTCTTCAGTCTGTGAGCCCACGGACTGCAGCCCACCAGGCTCCTCTGTCCATGGGACTCTCTAGGCAAGAATACTGGAGTGGGATGCCGTGCCCTCCTTCAGGGGCTCTTCCTGACCCAAGAATTCTGGGTCATCAATTCTGACAATACGTTGCTCATCAGAACTGATGAACAGGTCATCAATTCTGAAGAACTGATTTCAGCTGACCTTTACTGGTCAGTTTTCTTCTTCCCTTTCCTCCCTTCCTGTTCCCTCAGTAGCTTTGTCTCTTGTTTCCATTCCCTGTCTTCTTCTTTATTCTGCACATTGAGTTGCTGTAGGTTAAGCCTATGTTTCGGAAGGGAGGTAGGATACGGTTCATGGGATGGAGACGTTGTCCAGCCCCTCCCTGGGTGGGGTGGACACTGTGACAATCCACTGGGAGGGGGACGTGGGCCAGGACCCTTCTCCTGCAGGTGGTCATTTCTGCAAGAAGGATGGTGTAACGGAGAGCGGCTTGTTTCCCAGTTAAGAAAGCAAAAGTGGACTCTTCATATTTTCTCTTAGGGATTATAACCCGGAAGTTACGCCTTTAATTTAGAACAACTTATGAATCAACCTGAAGTCTGAGCAGAGACTTGGGATCCACAAGACACTGTCTTCCAGACCCAGCTGTGCCTGCAGGGGGCTGGCCCTGGGAGCACCCCCGCCCGTTTCTCTCTGCATGACGTGGACCGTCCACCCCCTGCAGGGCCTCCCCACCCTCTGCAGTCTCGTCTCACCCCTCTCCTGACAGCCCGGTCAGGGTCCAGCACCGTGTTCACACACAGCGGGGACTCAGCCGTGGTTTGTAATGAGTGACTCTCTCATAACCTACCATTGGTTTGGCTCTCCACCCAGGAATTAATCATCTTTCGACTTTCCTCTGCAGCATTTTTAAAATCAGCAGATTCCACACTGGCTAGATAAAATTTCTGAACATTATCCATGTATTCCTATGACATGAGCAGGAAGAAAGCAGGAATGAAAAGTAATTTATCAGTAACTATGTAGGTATTCCCAAATTAAATTAAATGTGTTAAATCCTGATCAAGCAGAGTTCACAAGCCAATCCCTAGCCCCCCTCACTGGTGTGCTATCAGCCTCTGGACACTCCAGCGGGTGCAGTTGTGGTCAGGGAGCCCGGCGCCCCTGGGAGTAATGCCCCCGTGTGGGTCCCCAGGCTCCTCTGCACCCTCCCCCCATTAGGAGATGGGGCCCGAGGACCAGGGATGCAGACCAAAGGCGTGACAGACCAGGAAACTCACCTGGAGAAACCGAAACTCCTTTTCTCCATAGAGCCTGTTGGCGACACTCAGCTCATAGGCATCAGTGGATTTCTTTAATTCTGTCAGAAGCTTTTGAAAGTGTTGATGAACATTTCCTGGCTTTTCAACCTTCAAATGTCAAAAAGTGAGCTCATTGGAATCTCTGTCAATGTAAACTCTACACGCCCAGGGGTCTGTGGATCCCTGACTAGAGGGCGGTATCCCCAGGGATGATGGTTGTGGTTATTTCCCCTAATTGGTGTGTTTTACAGGTATAGCCTTCCTAATCCTTACAGCCGGTCTCCTAGGCAATTCTTTCTCCTGCTCAGACACATCACTCTTTTCTCCTTTGAACTCCCACGCAGCGCCGTTCCTCCAGGCACTGTCTTAGCCGTCTGCAATGCTTAGGGTCACCTTCTCAGCTAAAGTTAGGCTTCTTGAGGGCCAGACCATAGTGCGTCTCTGACAGTCATCAGCTGTGTGAGAAAGTGAAATCTGTGTATCGTCCTAGGTTATGACGTGAAGCCCTGTTATACTCCTGGTGGGATTGTCTTCTAAGACCTGTTGACTCTGCCCTACGGCTCTTCGTTCTGATGGCCGCACTTCTCGGTGTGGGAGCAGTGTGTGTCTGGGACTCTGCCAGCAGCTGTACACCAGCATCTCTAAGTCTGGCTGGATTCACATGATGACAAGAGAGTGCGGAGGGCTAAGTAGCTTCTCCAAGGAGACAGAGCCAGGTTTTCAACCCAGGCTTGTCTCAATCCAGAACCTTAACCTTGCTACCTGAGAGTTCTGGATGAGCCTATAAACAACAGCTCTCAGTTAATCACTTTCCATAATATATTTTGATGCCTACCTATTGGTCTTCATAATATGAACTACCATCATGATTTAACATTATCCAATAATAATATTAATATTATGAGTTCATACTATGCAATGTTAGAAACATGTTATAAATAGTATAGTTATTATTTTGCTATAATAACCATAATAAAATACATACTATACATCAGAGTTTTCATTTTCCTGGCCCTGCTATTCTGTTTCACATGGATTTGCATGTATTGCAGCAGACATTTTATCATCCCCAGTTAACTGGGATGAAGTCACTGTGGCTCAGAGCAGTTGTATTGTCCACATTTGTCATTCCTGAACAACAGAGCGCAATCTGAAGCCCCTTTGGGTTTCCGAGCCCTTCCCGTGAAGCACATGCTACTCTCCTCTCAGGATAACAAAGACGTGAAGCACATATATGTAACGTGAAATGAGCTACAACTCTGTCCGCTGGGTTTCACTTAAGATGTCCCTAAAAGTGGACTTTCCCCACTTGGTCTGAAATTCCCAGTTTAAACTATGACCGTCGTGGATACGTGATCCTCTAAATCCGGTGCCCTGTGACTCACGTGCTCTTTTGCGGCTCCTCCTCTTGTGTTCTCTGCGATTTTATTGAAGTGAAGGACCTGGAGGAGACAGACAGTGGGGCAAAGAAGTGTCACCTGATATATCTGTGTGCATCACAGTCGACCAAAAAGAAAGAAAAAAGTCAGGAAGAAGAAAGGAAAGAAAATGCAAACCAAGTACCAAACCAAACAAAAAACCCCAAAGCATAAGGGACAAAGAGAAGAAGAAAGAATATTCGGTGCAAACACTTGCTTCTTAAAAACACAGTCGTGTGGGAAGCACAAAGCTGCTGGAGCGCTGTCCGCTTTAAAGAACTGTGTCTCGGTTTTCATTCATCGTTGAGGAAACATGTAAAGATATCTCCCGTGGACTTTAGTCAGGGCCTCACTTCTACTGACGTCTTCCATTAAAGCCTCACCTCTGGTTGTTGGGCAGTTGTAGGGGTTCATCCCAGCCCCCAGAGGAAGTCCAGGCACAGGAGGCAGGTGGGGAGCCCTGCCCCCATAACTCTGTGCCCACCCAGTCGTGGGGCTGCTTGAGCTTCCCGTGGGACCCGGGGACAGCAGACCTGTGGTCATCTGCACAGCAGCCGGCAGACACCCCATGCAAACCTGTGATGGAAAGGCAGCTGCCACCTACCTTCTGCATTTCTGATGCGGTGTTTTCTCGGGCCCCTAAGTAAGTCATGGCTAAGGCTGACGAGATACTGAAAGGCGACAGGAAGATGTTTTCCTTCTCTGATTTTCTGATCTGGTGGAACAGATCAATTGCAAGGTGGATGATTGCTTCACTGAGGGAACTCATGGTGGCCGGATGTGGTCTGGAAGTCCTGGAAGAGCATCAGATGCATTTTATCATCACTCTAGGGAAGGAAGGTAGTCTGTAATGAGAATTTCTAAAAGAAATGCCTTATGTGTGGGTTGTGGATTTCTGGCGACGAAGATTTTTCCTTTGTATACATTTAGTAATTAGAAGGCTTGAAATTAGGAATACCGGAGTGGGTTGCTATGCCTTCCTCCAGGGGATCTTCCCCACCCAGGGACTGAACCCACATCGCTTACAGCTCCTGGACTGGTAGATTTGTTCTTTACCACTAGTGCCACCTGGGAAGCCTTATTTATAGAAAACGTTTCTTAAATATAATAGAAACTTGATGCTATACATTTCACAATTGAGAGATATACCTGTATCCATCTCATAATTAGACGACTATTGAAATTAATACTTAAAGAAGGGTTTTCGAAAAAGTAATAGAGTATCTTTACTGTTTCTTCCTTACTGACTGCACAAGAGTGGGTAAAAAGTGCTTTATAACAGAGGTTGTGTTGTTCTTGTTCAGTTGCTAAGTCGTGTCCAACTCTTTGCACTCCATGGACAAGCTCCTCTGTCCTCCACTACCTCCCAGAGTTTGTCCAAATTCATATTCATTGAGTCCGTGATGCTGTATAACCATCCCATCCATGCTGCCCCCTTTTCTTTTTCCTTTCAATTTTTCCCAGCCTCCAGGTCTTTCCCAGGGAATTTATAACAGATTCAAAGGCAAAACTGATGTGGTAACATCCAGCCATCTCCCATCAGGTACCTCCGTGCCTTACTTGAAGGATCTGTGGATGCTGGACAGCCTACCCCTGATACATGTGCTCCCGAAGGAACGTGGGTTTTCTTTTAGAAATAAGTAAATTACCTATGGACTAAATCAGGAGAAAAAGTTCTTCTGTGGCAGAATATATAAAATACCATCATACCAAATGAAATATTTAACACACGCACGATAAAACATCACATTCATTATTATTTTCAGAAAGGACTCCTGAGTTAGCGCAGAGCTGCTGGAAGCACTTACCTGTGTTCCTGGAGGAAGCAGAGGTGGGCAGGCAGCCTGTAAGCCTGTGTGCCGGGTGCGCTCAGCCCTGAATATATATACCTCTACCAGCCGCTGCCCGTGCCCCAAGGCAGCTGGTATTTCAAGATCAACTTCTGATTTCTTCACCAGTTACC
>NW_011494921.1:369731-375364 GCF_000754665.1 Bison bison bison | reverse complement strand
GGCTGGATGGCATCACTGAGTTGATGGACATGAGTCTGAGTGAACTCCGGGAGTTGGTGATGGACAGGGAGGCCTGGCGTGCTGCGATTCAGGGGGTCTGGGAGACTCGGACATGACTGAGCGACTGAACTGAATTGAACTGAACTGAACAGAGGTTGTGTTGTTCTTGTTCAGTTGCTAAGTCGTGTCCAACTCTTTGCACTCCATGGACAAGCTCCTCTGTCCTCCACTACCTCCCAGAGTTTGTCCAAATTCATATTCATTGAGTCCGTGATGCTGTATAACCATCCCATCCATGCTGCCCCCTTTTCTTTTTCCTTTCAATTTTCCCCAGCCTCCAGGTCTTTCCCAGTGAATTTATAACAGATTCAAAGGCAAAACTGATGTGGTAACATCCAGCCATCTCCCATCAGGTACCTCCGTGCCTTACTTGAAGGATCTGTGGATGCTGGACAGCCTACCCCTGATACACGTGCTCCCGAAGGAACGTGGGTTTTCTTTTAGAAATAAGTAAATTACCTATGGACTAAATCAGGAGAAAAAGTTCTTCTGTGGCAGAATACGTAAAATACCATCATACCAAATGAAATATTTAACACACGCACGATAAAACATCACATTCATTATTATTTTCAGAAAGGACTCCTGAGTTAGCGCAGAGCTGCTGGAAGCACTTACCTGTGTTCCTGGAGGAAGCAGAGGTGGGCAGGCAGCCTGTAAGCCTGTGTGCCGGGCGCGCTCAGCCCTGAATATATATACCTCTACCTGCCGCCGCCCGTGCCTCAAGGCAGCTGGTATTTCAAGATCAACTTCTGATTTCTTCACCACTTACCTTCAACTTCATGAGGAAGAAGTGTTTATGAGTCAAGACAAGATTATTGACCAACTCCTGTAAGTCCTTTCCTTCTGCAGAAGAAATTGTGCCCTACCATCCGTGCTCATGGGAAACGCATGTACATGCCTTTCCGACACCTATGACAGTACACTTATGTGGCAGCTTCTTCACGTGCCCTGAGGAACTAGGCCCAGCCAGAAATAACCCTTAAAAATCTTTCTTCTCTTGTTAATACATGTTGACTTGTGTTTAAGACCACTTCTAACACAAACAATTGAAACGCTGACATTTTTTAAGTTCTGAAAAGGCTGTTTCTTTAAAAATATTTTGTATACCCGGGAAAATAGCTCAATGTCTCAGCTGAAGAGAGACTGGCAAACTGTGTCAGCTGTAGGTGGAGACCAGGCATGATCTGCCTCCCCTCGAGGCTGGACCCTGGCGCGGTCCTCCCGGTGACCCCATTGTCCTCGTGGTTAATCCCAGCTGTGCCCTGGTTGCTAAGGTCAGAGGGCAGCTCATTTTCCAGCAGACTCACTTGCTCTCAGTGAGAAGAACAATGGATACAAACAGGACCCATTTTAAGGGCAGTTTTCTAATGCTTTTTATGAAGATTTCTCAGAAAAGTAAATAGCTTGAGCTCCAGAACTACAACATTTCTCCATCATCCTGATCTGCAGCACACCCACTTCTGATTCATGACCAGAACAACAGAGTTAAATGTCTGTAAGAAAAAAAGAGGAAAAAATGTGTTCTTTGAATGGCATGGCTGAGTCTCACCACTGGAGTCTCATCTCTTCAAGCATCTGGTGTTCCTGTAATAGAATAATATCAAACACTGCTGACTATTTACTGAGGGGGTTTTGTATTCACCCATTTTCCTCTTTAGTACCATGTTTAGGTTGGTGAGTTTGTTTTCCCCATTTCACAGATAACAGAAATGAGCCACAGAGTGACTGAACAGAAGCCCAGGTGGTGAATTGCCCAGGTGAGCTCTCCAGGCAGGTAGCTGGTTCCAGGAGGCTGCGTGTGTATTCACTCCCCACAGGGAGGTGTAGACAGACTCCAGGTCTTTACTGACAAATCTCCTTGTGTTTAGATGAAAAGAAGCTGCGTCTTCTGCCTTCTCAGTAGAGATCATGTTCTCCCACAAAATATAAAGGGGTGGGAATGGGTCCCTAATTTCTCCTCCAAGGACGCCACAGTCATTAGGGAGGAAGGCAGGGTTTCAGATACTCTTTAGGGTTGTGTAAAATTTAGCAATTTCATTGTGGATGTATGTTTTAATTTCTTGGGCATACACTTAAGAATGAAATCTGTGGGTCAACGGTAAGTTTACACTTGATCGATTGATTGGCTGAATTTCACTCTCTGATTGATTTAGAAGAACTACCAGACTGCCTTCCCCAGCAGCTGCACCACTTTACTTCCAGCAGGTTAGGAGAAAGCACGTGTGTGTGGGCTCCAATCCTCTCCTCACCCCGGCACTCAGTACTGCGCCTGCTCCAAGTCTGCAGTCCCAGCACAGCACCCACTCACAGGAAGCCTCACCCACCACAGAGTCCCAGAAGCACAGGGATGGAGACACGAGCTGGAGGAAGGGGAGACCTGTGTGCCTAAACCGGAAAGATGATTCCTGAGCTCAGCCCTGCTGCTCTTAGGGCTCCTCCTGGTTATGTGTCCTGACCCCCGAATGACACTGGAGGTCAAAGACCCCAGAGCTGAGACTGGGTGGGCTGAGCGAGGATGGAGTCTGCTGGAGTCTAACGGCAGAGCTGAGTCTAAAGAAGAAGGAAATAAGCAGGAGAAAAGATCCAGGATGGAAAACAGCAAACATGAGGAATAAGAGCTCCCAGTCAAGGCTGCGTCACGGGCGCTGTCAGAGAGCAGGGAAGCCCCCGGGCCAGAGCAGGGTGAACGTCTTTGGGTTCAAAGAGAAAGGGCTCTGAGCCCAGAGACAGAAGCAAGGAGCCCCGGCTGGGCCTGGAGGAAGCCCAGGGGACAGAGCAGGAGTCGAGGACTCAAGGGAACCACTGACTGAGCTGATTCCTCCTGTGAGTAAGTTACCGAGGTTGGTGGTGCAGAGGCTGGCTTTGAGGAAAAGCAACTAACTGATGAAGATCAAGATTTTGTTCTGGAGGAGGAAATGGCAACCCACTCCAGTATTCTTGCCTGGGAAATCCCAGGGACAGAGGAGTCTGTCGGGCAACAGTCAGTCCATAGGGTGGCAAAGAGTGGGACACGACTGAGCATGTATGCAAAGCAAAGGATTTTGCTTAAATTTAGAGGGAACTTTGGTTAGTTCAAATAAGAATCCATATCACATCCTTCTCTCCCTCCTTTTCAAAAGTGCTCCTGGCATGTATTAGACAAGGTGAAGACACCACGATGTCACACAGTGTCACAGGACACTCAGCACTTCTCAGATGATTCTGCAAGTCAGTACTTGCCACCTGCCTTTGGGTATTTTCTAAATATACCAACATCATTGGCATCATGAATCCCGGAATCCAATAAAACTGAGGAGGAAATGACATGTCCAGGAACCATCCCACATATTTCTAATACCTGTGTAGGTTGCTTCAAAATAGCTCCTCTGCTCTCCTCCTGTTTTCCTCCGTCCTTGTGAAGGGCGTGAAGGTTCACCAGCTTTGCTGAGGTGCACATCCTAGGGGGCATTTTATCTCTTCCTTCTTATTATGCACGTGGTCATACCCATCTGCAGGTAAACTGGTTACTTGAGAAAACCCTTCAAGCTTTCAATAACAGGATATCTGCCAATTACTGTTTTATTTATTTATTTTTTTAAATTTTGTTTTATTTAACTTTACAATATTGTATTGGTTTTGCCATATATCAAAATGAATCTGCCACAGGTATACATGTGTTCCCCATCCTGAACCCTCCTCCCTCCCCATACCATCCTTCTGGGCCGTCCCAGTGCACCAGCCCCAAGCATCCAGTATCGTGGATCGAACCTGGACTGGCGACTTGTTTCATATATGATCAATTACTGTTTTAATATTCCCATATAGATACAGATCCGCACAATGTAAATAGCATCTGAACAGGATGAATCAGATTTACCTTAATGTCCCTTAGTTGGGGAATGGTCTTGTCTGTAGGTGTGTCATGGCAGACTGAGACAGTTCATTCTCACCACCCGTCTCCCCATTCCCATGCCTCCAGTTCCACTCGGGACAGTCATCCTACTCTGTGCTTAGCACCATCCAACCCTCTCTCACATCTCCTGTCTCTAGAACCATTTCTACAGCCCTTCCTTTCAGCAGTTTTTGATTGACATTTAACATTCCAATTGATTTCGTGTGTGTTTGCTAAGTCACTTCAGTCGTTTCCCACTCTTTGTGACCCTATGGGCTGTAGCCCACCAGGCTCCTCTGTCCATGCAGAGTCTCCAGGCAAGAATACTGGAGTGGGTTGCCATGCCCTCCTCCAGGGGATCTTCCCAATCCAGGGATTGAACCTGGGTCTCTTATGTCTCCCGTGTTGGCAACCTGGTTCTTTACCACCAGTGCCAACTGGGAAGCCCCTTGAATTGATTAAAATTATATATTAAGGAAGGACTGAGTAAGTCCTTAGTCAAAATTTTATTCTATAACTTCTTATCATATCAGAAAGATCGCACTGCCTCCAGGATTCGCTTTTATGGGTCTCTTAATTTTTTGGTAGAATGCAGGAAGAGAGAGACTGTTCTTTGTGCATGAACTAGGAATCACTGACTCTTGGTCTCTTACATTTGAAAGAAGGCTTCTTGATTCCGTGTGAATGTAGGGGTGATCACATAATGTGTTTGATTATCTATTTTTATAATTTCTTAATGATTCACTCTCCATTCATTGAGTTCTTAATTATGTTCCATGACTTAGTACTGAGCTTAGTGAAGGGTCTCTACCACAGTGCTAGAAGCAGGGACTTAATGACAAGGGAGGTTTGCCAAGGCTCCTTTACATTTGGTGGCCACTGACTTCCTAAGCCTCATCCTCTGAGACAAACTCTGAGACCATGATAGCACCATCCTTCCCCACCCCATGACTTCTGCAACCAGCCTCTGTGTTCCCGGACGTGACTCTGGCTTTAGCACATATCTCACCAGGACTGCCAGGGACAGCTGTCATCAGCACCTTCAGTTTCTCAGTGATCCAAGCAAGAAAACATCAACTCCAGAGACTCTAGTAAATGTCTATTATTGCTCAAGGAACGCCTGGCTCTAACTCGTTCCAGGGATTTCCTCCCTGCATCTGATGACCACCTGACAGAACATCCTAATTACCTGTACTTCCAGTGAAAGATTTCTGGCTGTTTTAAGAAATAAAAAATGGGGAGATGCCGGGAGCCGGCATATTGCATATTGAGTGCAGCACTTTCCACAGCATCATCTTTCAGGATCTGGAATAGCTCAACTGGAATTCTATCACTGCTGGTAGCCATGTGAGGAGCTCCGCCCCTGGCAAAGGTCATGAGGAAGGAGGCTTGGCATACGCAAAGGCGGGATCAAGCCTCAGGAGTCTCCCTGGAAATTCTCGAGCAATCTACCCCCAAAACCAGAGTCTGCCTACTTTCTGCTTTGTGCTTTCACCTGTCCCCCACTACCTCTCTCCGAAAAAAAGAGTTAGCTTACAGCTCCAGTTAATAATTCCTGGGTGTGACAGTGTTTCAACCTACAAACTCCCTTGGAAGTCCTCTAGCCTGCCTGAATAGGTTTTTCCGGCCACATGTGATTGCTCAGAGCCTCCAAACTGTGAGAGGCATGAGATGTTCTAAACTGTCTAAATACAGATTC
>NW_011494921.1:369416-369631 GCF_000754665.1 Bison bison bison | reverse complement strand
TTCAGCCTCTTTTCTCCACTGAATTTCCTCACTGAGCTATCCTTATTCTATTACTCTTTATATCCTCAATTAACGTTTAATTAAGCAGTTGTTTCCTGATCCTCGCCAATGCCGTCCCCGCTTCGAATTCCCTGGATCCACCAGGGCTGGACCCCGGCAAGATTTGCTCCTGAAATTCAGGGCACTGCATTGAATGTTGATGTACAATGTTGTTT
>NW_011494921.1:367936-369316 GCF_000754665.1 Bison bison bison | reverse complement strand
TCACTGACTCTTGGTCTCTTACATTTGAAAGAAGGCTTCTTGATTCCGTGTGAATGTAGGGGTGATCACATAATGTGTTTGATTATCTATTTTTATAATTTCTTAATGATTCACTCTCCATTCATTGAGTTCTTAATTATGTTCCATGACTTAGTACTGAGCTTAGTGAAGGGTCTCTACCACAGTGCTAGAAGCAGGGACTTAATGACAAGGGAGGTTTGCCAAGGCTCCTTTACATTTGGTGGCCACTGACTTCCTAAGCCTCATCCTCTGAGACAAACTCTGAGACCATGATAGCACCATCTTTCCCCACCCCATGACTTCTGCAACCAGCCTCTCTGTTCCTGGACGTGACTCTGGCTTTAGCACATATCTCAGCAGGACTGCCAGGGACAGCTGTCATCAGCACCTTCAGTTTCTCAGTGATCCAAGCAAGAAAACGTCAACTCCATAGACTCCCGTAAATGTCTATTATTGCTCAAGGAACGCCTGGCTCTAACTCCTTCCAGGGATTTCCTCCCTCCATCTGATGACCACCTGACAAAGCATCCTAATTCCCTATACTTCAAGTAGAAGATGTGCTCCTGAAATTCAGGGCATTGCATTGAATGTTGATGTACAATGTTGTTTTGATGGGGCTCATGTCCTTCTTTGAATGTATTTTTGATTGGTAGAATGGTTGAGTTTTTGCTCTAGTAAACTACCGTAACTTAACAGTTTAGGCACGGGAGCGTGAGAGGGCACTTCTCTGCTCTCCAGGCACTGTGTTAGGTTCCTAGGACCTCTGTCGTGAGCGGCCCACACTGAGGTTTCAAACCACCGTATTCATTCTCTCCCACTTCTGGAGGCTTGAGGTCTAAAATCAGTGTGTTCTCAGGACCACACTTCCTCGCGAGGCTCTCGGGGAGAAATCTCTTTACCTTTTCTACCCCCTGGTGGTTCGTCGAGTTTCCGGGCCTGTGCCTCTGTCTCGACATGACTGTCTTCCCTGTGTCTCTTCTCTTCATATAAGGGTCCAGTCACTGGATGAGGACCCAGCTTGAGTCAGTACGATCTTACGTTAACTAGCTATGTCTATGATCTATTTACACATAAGGTCACACTCTGTGATTAGAAATAAATTGGGGGGGAGTGTGGGGGGGGCAGAGGAAGTTCTCTTCAGTGCGGTACCACCAGCGATCCTATCAGCCAAACTAAACACTCCTAAGAGTTTGGAGAGAAGCCATGGCAGTATTTCTCCATGACCACGAGACATTTATCTGTATCCATGCGATCCTGAGCAAGCCTGCGCAGCGCGGACACTGAGAGCTCAGGACACGAGGCCCTGGAGCAGCGGGGCCGGCGGCGGCCTTGGAGCGGACGCGGCGCCGGGGGCGGCGC
>NW_011494921.1:363516-366429 GCF_000754665.1 Bison bison bison | reverse complement strand
GGCATACGCAAAGGCGGGATCAAGCCTCAGGAGTCTCCCTGGAAATTCTCGAGCAATCTACCCCCAAAACCAGAGTCTGCCTACTTTCTGCTTTGTGCTTTCACCTGTCCCCCACTACCTCTCTCCGAAAAAAGAGTTAGCTTACAGCTCCAGTTAATAATTTCTGGGTGTGACAGTGTTTCAACCTACAAACTCCCTTGGAAGTCCTCTAGCCTGCCTGAATAGGTTTTTCCGGCCACATGTGATTGCTCAGAGCCTCCAAACTGTGAGAGGCATGAGATGTTCTAAACTGTCTAAATACAGATTCCTTTGAGCAGTCAAAAGATTGATTAGAAATTGTATTGGTGAAGGGATTTTCACTTGTTGGGCCAATATTTGCTGCTAAGTCTCCATATCCCTTACCTGCTGTGTCCCTGGCAGTGTATTGATTAATATAATTGGTGTAAGTAGTAGCTTTAATGTTTGTAACCTGGGACCCTTGAGGTAATTCTTTTTCTTGTTATAGCCCACCACTCCTTTGCTCTGTAGGAATGCAACTTTATCTAGTGCTTTTTGGAGGCTGGCGCCTGACTTTAGAATAATCACCTTTAGAGGAAAAGGCCTCTGGGCCAGAAGATGATGCAAATCACCTAAACTTTTGCATATGATAAGTTTGCAGGAAGAAAGCCTGGCTTACTGCATGACTCTACCCCTTCCCCCATTATCCTCTATGCATAACTTAAGGTATAAAAACTACTTTGGAAAATAAAGTGCGGGCCTTGTTCACCGAAACTTGGTCTCACCATGTCGTTCTTTCTCTTACCTTCTGGCTGAATTATTCAGCCTCTTTTCTCCACTGAAATTTCCTCACTGAGCTATCCTTATTCTATTACTCTTTATATCCTCAATTAACGTTTAATTAAGCAGTTGTTTCCTGATCCTCGCCAATGCCGTCCCCGCTTCGAATTCCCTGGATCCACCGGGGCTGGACCCCGGCAAGATTTGCTCCTGAAATTCAGGGCATTGCATTGAATGTTGATGTACAATGTTGTTTAGATGAGGTTCATGTCCTTCTTTGAATGTATTTTTGATTGCTGAAATGGTTGAGTTTTTGCTCTAGTAAACTACCGTAACTTAACAGTTTAGGCACGGGAGTGTGAGAGGGCACTTCTCTGCTCTCCAGGCACTGTGTTAGGTTCCTAGGACCTCTGTCGTGAGCGGCCCACACTGAGGTTTCAAACCACCGTATTCATTGTCTCCCACTTCTGGAGGCTTGAGGTCTAAAATCAGTGTGTTCTCAGGACCACACTTCCTCGCGAGGCTCTCGGGGAGAAATCTCTTTACCTTTTCTACCCCCTGGTGGTTCGTCGAGTTTCCGGGCCTGTGCCTCTGTCTCGACATGACTTTCTTCCCTGTGTCTCTTCTCTTCATATAAGGGTCCAGTCATTGGATGAGGACCCAGCTTGAGTCAGTACGATCTTATGTTAACTAGCTATGTCTATGATCTATTTACACATAAGATCACACTCTGTGATTAGAAATAAATTGGGGGGGGTGTGGGGGGCAGAGGAAGTTCTCTTCGGTGCGGTACCACCAGCGATCCTATCAGCCAAATTAAACACTCGTAAGAGTCTGGAGAGAAGCCATGGCAGTATTTCTCCATGACCACGAGACATTTATCTGTATCCATGCGATCCTGAGCAAGCCTGCGCAGCGCGGACACTGAGAGCTCAGGACACGAGGCCCTGGAGCAGCGGGGCCGGCGGCGGCCTTGGAGCGGACGCGGCGCCGGGGGGCGGCGCGCAGGAGGCGGTCAGGGCCTCGCAGGGCCGGCCTGCGGGTGTGGGCGGCTCTGTCGTGGCTCCGGCGGTGCTTCTCCTCCCCAGAACCCAGAAGGGTGAGGAGAGATGCGCTCTGGCTCGTTCCTGGTTTCAGGGCCACTAAGCGTGGCAGCAGTTCAGAGCCCCAGGAGGTGAAGTCCTCGTTTCAAGGGTGGAGATGGGAGGGCGCACGGGAAACTGGCTGCCCCGGCAGGGGCTTTTCCTGAGGCCTTCCTGGAGGCTTAGCTCCAAAGCCGAGGTGTATTTAATGGTGGAGCCCTGCTGACCCAGCTCCCTTGTTTAGATGCTGTGCGTGTTTGGTGAGAGAGAGAGACAGAGAGAGAGAACGTGTAGGGAGGCAGGGAGAGGAAAAGAGGGGGAGAGAGAGAGAGGTGGAAGGGAGGGCGGTGCAGAGGGAGGCAGAGAGACTGAGCCCCTGCGGCGGACCGGGGTCCTGGACCGTCACAGCTGAGGTTCCAGCCCCTGCGTGAGGCTGGAAGGCTGCCCCCAACACACCTTGGAGCCAGCTTCCAGGTGCCTATGGAGGCATTATTACTGTACGAAGCTGCAACATCTCAAGGGCCTGTGTTCTGTCTCCAGACTTAGCTAGCTGAGAATCTCCTGCGTTCACAGGGGCAGGTTTCCCAACCTGCCCACATGTCACAAAAGAACAGTGAGCTTGTCGCCTCCCTCAGATCTTCCTGATGAGAAACGCCTGGGAGCAACCAAGACAAATCTCCTTTACTGATGGATCAAGACTGCACAGGCCCACTCACAGGGCTTCTGCTTCCCTGGCTCATAGAGATTCCTGTAAGCTGTGAAGGGTGCAGCATCTGAAGGGCAGTAGTTCATTCAGCTCAGAACAACTTGTTCTGAAGATAAGATAAGGCAAGGTGATGGAAGGAGTAATGACAACTTTTCACTAACAACATAACTTCTCAAATCTTTCACTGTTTTCAGATTGGGATCTTTTGGAGACCCAACCAGAGGAGCGTCTGGAAATCTACTCAAACTAAATGTGATATTTCTACCTATGAGTTTACACTGGACACATTTTTATGTTATTCCTGATACTTATTCAAACACAAGGAAATACCAAAACTCTGGAGTGTTT
>NW_011494921.1:362923-363416 GCF_000754665.1 Bison bison bison | reverse complement strand
AAGACTCTACGTTAGCCACACAACCAATGAGTGTTTAGCGGTATCCATCTTCGTCTTAAGTGAAATAGCACAGGGAAATTATGCTCTGATCCATCTCATTCAATAAAATACTCGCTTTCATATTTAATAATTGGCTATCACTTCTTTGTATTTTTTACTATCGTTTCCTATGACCGTATTGTTCTAAGTGTTTCAAGGTCTCTTGTATTGAGATGTAACTACATTCGTTGTCGATTAGTCGTTTGGTTTATCTGAGTCTTTGCGACCCCATGGACTGACTGTAGCCCACCAGGCTTCTCTGTCCGTGGGATTCTCCTGGCAAGAACACTGGCAAGGGCAGCCCTTCCCTTCTCCAGGGGACCTTTCCAACCCAGGGATCAAATCCATGTCTCCTGCATTGTCAGGCGGGTTCTTTACCACTGAGCCACCGGGGATGCCCAGCTACATTTATCCATAGTTTAAAATTGTCATCTGAGGGGATTACATAACACAC
>NW_011494921.1:361873-362580 GCF_000754665.1 Bison bison bison | reverse complement strand
CTCCAGACTTAGCTAGCTGAGAATCTCCTGCGTTTCACAGGGGCAGGTTTCCCAACCTGCCCACATGTCACAAAAGAACAGTGAGCTTGTCGCCTCCCTCAGATCTTCCTGATGAGAAACGCCTGGGAGCAACCAAGACAAATCTCCTTTACTGATGGATCAAGACTGCACAGGCCCACTCACAGGGCTTCTGCTTCCCTGGCTCATAGAGATTCCTGTAAGCTGTGAAGGGTGCAGCATCTGAAGGGCAGGAGTTCATTCAGCTCAGAACAACCTGTTCTGAAGATAAGATAAGGCAAGGTGATGGAAGGAGTAATGACAACTTTTCACTAACAACATAACTTCTCAAATCTTTCACTGTTTTCAGATTGGGATCTTTTGGAGACCCAATCAGAGGAGCGTCTGGAAATCTACTCAAACTAAATGTGATATTTCTACCTATGAGTTTACACCGGACACATTTTTATGTTATTCCTGATACTTATTCAAACACAAGGAAATACCAAAACTCTGGAGTGTTTAATGGTTATACAGTTTTAAGATACGTTGGGTTAAACCCATGAATGAAACTTATAAAATTTCTTGCCAATACAGTGTGTAGTATTCAATTAATATACAACCTTTGTGTTATTAATCCGATCAAAATTTCTTCTCTTATGAAGGTGATTCCTCATTTGTTTCATCTCTGGAAATGTTTAGTGATTCAA
>NW_011494921.1:361417-361773 GCF_000754665.1 Bison bison bison | reverse complement strand
CATCTCAAGGGCCTGTGTTCTGTCTCCAGACTTAGCTAGCTGAGAATCTCCTGCGTTCACAGGGGCAGGTTTCCCAACCTGCCCACATGTCACAAAAGAACAGTGAGCTTGTCGCCTCCCTCAGATCTTCCTGATGAGAAACGCCTGGGAGCAACCAAGACAAATCTCCTTTACTGATGGATCAAGACTGCACAGGCCCACTCACAGGGCTTCTGCTTCCCTGGCTCATAGAGATTCCTGTAAGCTGTGAAGAGTGCAGCATCCGAAGGGCAGGAGTTCAGCTCAGAACGACTTGTTCTGAAGATAAGATAAGGCAAGGTGATGGAAGGAGTAATGACAACTTTTCACTAACAACA
>NW_011494921.1:361012-361317 GCF_000754665.1 Bison bison bison | reverse complement strand
CCTGCTTATTTAACTTATATGCAGAGTACCTCATGAGAAACACTGGGCTGGAAGAAGCACAAGCTGGAACCAAGATTGCTGGGAGAAATATCAGTAACCTTAGATAGGCAGATGACACAACCCTTATGGCAGAAACTGGAGAGGAACTCAAAAGCCTCTTGATGAAAGTGAAAGAGGAGAGTGCAAAAGCTGGCTTAAAGCTCAACATTCAGAAAAGTAAGATCATGGCATCCGGCCCCATCACTTCATGGGAAATAGATGGGGAAACAGTGGAAACAGTGGAAACAGTGTCAGACTTTATTTTT
>NW_011494921.1:357724-360912 GCF_000754665.1 Bison bison bison | reverse complement strand
GTTCTAAGTGTTTCAAGGTCTCTTGTATTGAGATGTAACTACATTTGTTGTCGATTAGTCGTCGGTTTTACCTGACTCTTTGCGACCCCATGGACTGACTGTAGCCCACCAGGCTTCTCTGTCCGTGGGATTCTCCCGGCAAGTACACTGGCAAGGGCAGCCCTTCCCTTCTCCAGGGGACCTTTCCAACCCAGGGATCAAATCCATGTCTCCTGCATTGTCAGGCGGGTTCTTTACCACTGAGCCACCGGGGATGCCCAGCTACATTTATCCATAGTTTAAAATTGTCATCTGAGGGGATTACATAACACACACTCATTCTTTTCAGTCTCTTGTTTGCACAGCACAGCGTGTAGGAGTTTAATCCATGTTGCTTCCGTAGTTTTTTCCTTTTTATCTCTAAGTACTATTCTTGGGTTTGTATTTTCGTTCACCTGTTAGACATTTGAGGTTTTGCCAGCTTTCTGGCCATTACGAATAAGGCTTCAGTGAACATTTGTGTCTTAGACCTTTTGTGGTGGATGTATTCATATCTCTTGGGTAAAATCAGGATGTGGAATTACTGGTCTGGTAATAGTCTGGTCATGCTTTTAACCCTGTAAGAAAGTAGTGATATGTGCCACTTTGTGTACTTGAGAAAGACTTTCTCTAGAAGTGCATTGCTCAGCCAAGGAGATATGTGGTTTTCTGGAGACATCACCCAGATGGCAGCATAGGAGACCCCAGCTTCCTCTCTCCCTTAGAGATCAACAGTGTGACAGCTGTTCTTGAACAACACACCTCCCGAAAAAGAAATGACAATACTGTGATGAGAGAGTGTGAATGATGTATGAATGATGAATGGTGTATAAAGAGCTGTACGTATTTAATGTATGAACGTCAGGAGTTTTGAGGTGAGTATATATCTGTGAAACCATCATGCCAATCTGTGTAATAAACATATCACCTCCAAATGATTCCTCTTCCCTGAGAGAGCAGTGTTAGTGCAAGCTGTGCTGGTGGTCACTTTGTAGAAAATGAGTGTATCAGATTTGTATGTAGAAAATGAGTGTACCGCATGTTCACCTTCAACTTACTCAGTGCTATGGGCCAATAATATTTTAATAAAGATGGAAAAAATAAAATTGAAGACTGTTTTCCTGAGTGGTTTCAGCTTGTATCCCTACCAGTGGTGTGGGAGAGTTCCGGTTGATCCACGTTTTCTCCACACAGGGTTTGACCATCTTTTAATTTTAGCTTTGTGCAATCCCATGGGCACAAGTTGGTGTCCTGTGGTGTCTGGTGTTGTGTTGTTTAGTCACTACATCATGTCCAGCTCTTTTTTGAACCCAGGTCTCCTGCTTGGCAGTCAGATTCCTTATCACTGCACCACCAGGGAAGCCTGTCCTGTGGTGTATATGCATTATATTCTTTATTAAGCATCTATTATCTTTATGTTTAAAGTCACACATTGATTTTTATTACTTTGTGTTCAAAAATAACTTTCTTCATGTATGAATGATGTATAAAGAGCTGTATGTATTTAATGTATGAATGTCATGAGTTTTGAGGTGAGTATATATCTGTGAAACCATCATGCCAATCTATGTAATAAACATTTCAGCTCCAAATGATTCCTCTTGCCCTGAGAAAAGTTATGTTTTGGGGAATAAAATTTGTCAGTTCTTTGCTTTATGGGTTGGTGGACTTCAGGGTCACTTGTCAGCCCTTCTTCTCACTGGATGCTCTCCCAGTCTTATCCCATCTCTGCCTTCAGCCACAATTACCATATTTCTCTCGGTAGCTCTAACATATATATCATCTGTCTTACCTACTTAGAGACTCAGTTCACATCCCAAGTCTGAGTTCTAGATGCTTATATCTAGGCTCTTACATGGGTTACAGAGCCTTCCATGTTCTGACAGCAGTCTGCCTTTTTAACCTCATCATGCTGCACTATTTTGATTTCTATGTAGGATAATATCTTTCTATATGATCTTTTCCATGTGTGGGGGGTCACTTGCACTTTGTTGAAAAAAAAAGAATGAGCAACAAATGACATGAACAAGCCATGGTTTTATTGATAATGCATTTCAGAAAATTAAAAAATTTAGACATGTAAGGGTCCCACATACCACCTGAACTCAAATAAATGTGAATGTCTAGGTTTGAAAAGTAAAAATAACTTTTGAAATAGGAGCTATGATATTTCAAACTTAGTAGAAGATAGAGTATGGAAATAACTTTTTAAATATAGTGAACACTTTGTCCAAGGAGGCGTTTTCATGGGAATAGAGTAGGTTACATGTGTTTATAGAAAGAGAGAGACAGACAAACAATATTTTATCCAGTACATTGTGAGTGGTGACTATACGTTTGGAAAAGAAAACGCATCCAAGGGAACCTGTTGCACCAGCATTCAAGCTCCGGGAACAGCTCTCTGAATGTCCCCCAGTGTGGCCGCTGCCCAAGGACGTCTAAGGGGAAGAGACTCGGCCACAGAAGAGGATGCTGTTGGTCTTGATGTGCTTGATGAGGAACAGGAAAGGGTGATCACAGCGGAAACACTCACGAAACGGTAATGATGTGCGTTTAATAACCACACCGGTAGCAGCCGCGGCCTCTGTGCCCTCCTCGGTCACCTCCACAAAGGACTTGTGGATGACCTTTGACACCGCCAGATCACAGCTCCCGGTCATGCCCGAGAAGTTGGCGACCATGCCATTGAAGGCGTCCACCATCCCCAGGGCTTGCAGTGTGGGGACAAGGTCGTATCTCTCTTCCACTTTAAACCGAGGCAGGTATAAATCCACTTCTCTCTTCCCCATATTCTGTGGGCTCGTCCACTCTATTAACTTCTCAGCAGTGAGCTGGTCTTCAACCTGTAGCAATGGAAAAGGAACAACTGTCAGGATTCTCATGGTCATGGAGCCCACCTAACCTTGGATTGAAATGTCTGGAAAACCTTTATTTTAACAGTAAACATGAATACAGGAGATTCAGTTTATTAGGTTTTATCCTAGGAGGCAAAAGTAACAGAGTCCTTGATATATATTATATAATCAAGTAAGTCTTCTTAAGAGATGGGAATACCAGACTACCAGACCTGCCTCTTGAGAAACCTCTATGCAGGTCAGGAGGCAACAGTTAGAACTGGACATGGAACAACAGACTGGTTCTAAATAGGTAAAGGAGTACGTCAAGGCTGT
>NW_011494921.1:356874-357624 GCF_000754665.1 Bison bison bison | reverse complement strand
CCAGGCTCCTCTGTCCATGGGACTCTCTAGGCAAGAATACTGGAGTGGGATGCCGTGCCCTCCTTCAGGGGCTCTTCCTGACCCAAGAATTCTGGGTGATCAATTCTGACAATACCTTGTTCATCAGAACTGATGAACAGGTCATCAATTCTGAAGAACTGATTTCAGCTGACCTTTACTGGTCAGTTTTCTTCTTCCCTTTCCTCCCTTCCTGTTCCCTCAATAGCTTTGTCTCTTGTTTCCATTCCCTGTCTTCTTCATTCTGCACATTGAGTTGCTGTAGGTTAAGCCTATGTTTTGGAAGGGAGGTAGGATACGGTTCATGGGATGGAGACGTCCAGCCCCTCCCTGGGTGGGGTGGACACTGTGACAATCCACTGGGAGGGGGCCGTGGGCCAGGACCCTTCTCCTGCAGGTGGTCATTTCTGCAAGAAGGATGGTGTAACGGAGAGCGGCTTGTTTCCCAGTTAAGAAAGCAAAAGTGGACTCTTCATATTTTCTCTTAGGGATTATAACCCGGAAGTTACGCCTTTAATTTAGAAACAACTTATGAATCAACCTGAAGTCTGAGCAGAGACTTGGGATCCACAAGACACTGTCATCCAGACCCAGCTGTGCCTGCAGGGGGCTGGCCCTGGGAGCACCCCCACCCGTTTCTCTCCGCATGACGTGGACCGTCCACCCCTGCAGGGCCTCCCCACCCTCTGCAGTCTCGTCTCACCCCGCTCCTGACAGCCCGGTCAGGGTCCA
>NW_011494921.1:336607-356774 GCF_000754665.1 Bison bison bison | reverse complement strand
GGAAACAGTGGAAACAGTGTCAGACTTTATTTTTGGGGGCTCCAAAATCACTGCAGATGGTGACTGCAGCCATGAAATTAAAAGACGCTTACTCCTTGGAAGGAAAGTTATGACCAACCTCGACAGCATATTATAAAGCAGAGACATTGCTTTGTCAGCAAAGGTCCGTTTAGTCAAGGGTATGGTTTTTCCAGTGGTCATGTATGGATGTGAGAGTTGGACTATCAAGAATGCTGAGTGCCAAAGAATTGATGCTTTTGAACTGTGGTGTTGGAGAAGACTCTTGAGAGTCCCTTGGACTGCAAGGAGATCCAACCAGTCCATCCTAAAGCAGATCAGTCCTGTGTATTCATTGGACAGACTGATGTTGAAGCTGAAACTCCAATACTTTGGCCACCTGATGCGAAGAGCTGACTCATTTGAAAAGACCCTGATGCTGGGAAAGCTTGAGGGCATGAGGAGAAGGGGACGACAGAGGATGAGATGGTTGGATGACATCACCGACTCAATGGACATGAGCTTGGGTAAACTCTGGGAGTTGGTGATGGACAGGGAAGCTTGGCATGCTGTGGTTCATGGGATCGCACAGAGTCGGACATGACTGTGTGACTGAACTGAACTGATATACTTATGACTTTGCCATTTTTATGTATATGTGTGCTTGCGTGCTTAGTTGCTCAGTCGTGTCCAAATCTTTGAGACCCCATGGACTATTGCTTACCAGGCTCCTCTGTCCTTGGGATTCTCCAAGCAAGAATACAGGCGTGGGTTGCCATTTCCTTCTCCAGAGTATCTTCCCAACACGGGGATCGAACCCGTGTCTTGTCCATTGCAGGTGGATTCTTTACTGTCTGAGCTACCAGGGAAGCCCTTTATTTTTGTACACATAATACATCCGTATATATAAATACACAAGGGCTTCCCTGGTAGCTCAGCTGGTAAAGAATCCACCTGCCATGCAGAGGACCCTGGTTCCATTCCTGGGTCAGGAAGATCCCCTGGAGAAGGGATAAGCTACGTACTCCAGTATTCTTGCTCAGAGGATCCCATGGACAGAGGAGACTGGTGGGCTACAGTCAATGGGGTTGCAAGGAGTCGGACAAGGCTAAGCGACTAAGCACAGCACAGCAACGCACATAAAGATACAAATGTATATATATGCACATATATATGCAACACAGGATGGTTAAATAAAATTAATTGTAGAAGATGAGCTGTCCACTGCTTATGCTGTTTACCGATGGCATGCTCACTTTCAGTAGACTTCTCTTGTTAATGTTCTTTTGTCCAAAATTTTTTACGTAGTGCATTTACAGCTTACATCCTAATTGTATTCTTTTTTCTTGCTTGATCTATTTGTAAAATTTTTCAATAAATATTTCTCTAATCAAGTTTATGTTGCTACATAATACTGTCATTAAACTGATACAGTAGATATCTATATTTATTTAAGTAATATCTTTTAAGCATTCACTGCATGTCAGTTCCAAACCTAAGGTAAGGTAATACAAATACATACCATTGTTTCTTATTTAAAAATTTTCAGTATTTTGAGTTACTTATGTCCAACAGCTTTTCTGTTCTTTCAACTTGTTGCTATAGGATAAAATCTTAGGAGAGATATTCCCAATGTCACTGATAATGGGGAATTTGGAGCAGGAGACAAGTATTCTGAGGACTTGTCACACTGACTGCGATATTACTTTCCCTATGAAGTTTTGATTTCCAGTGTTACCATGTATGTATTTTGAGTGTGGCAAATTTACTGCCTCTTCTGCATCATTATCAGCTGTTATAGTATCTATAGATGGCCTTTCATGGGATGTCCTTTTATGACATGGTCTTATTGGTGTTTTTATATATTAGTTTATGATAGCAATGCTAAGAAGAAAATTGTATAATTCCCCCTCCTCCCACTTTTGAACTTCTAGAAATGAGACTGTGAATGAGTTTTGAGTACTTAGAAACTAAATACTTCCAAATTAAAAACTGGGATTCAAGATAAATCCATTTGCTCATAGTCTAAAAAACCTCTGTGAATTAGTGGGCTATAGGAAACTTTGCTATCCTGGGGGCTCAGCAAGTAAAGAATCTGCCTGCAAAGGAAACGCAGGAGACCCGAGTTTGATCCCTGGGTTTGGAAGTTCCCCTGGAGGAGGAAATGGCAACTGGCCCCATTATTCTTGCCTGGAGAATCCCTTGGACAAGGAGCCTGGTGGGCTATAGTCTATGGGGTCACAAAGAGTTGGACACGATGGAGCATTGGCATGAGTATGATGGGAACTCTGTTGCTTTAATTTTCTCGTTTTGTTTGTGAGTAAACTTGCAGATATTTCCATGTGTCAATTACATATGTGTTAATTTCTTCATCTTCAAATGAGTGGCCTGGATTACACCAGAGATTCTTACAGTCGTAAGATATTCATGCTTGTACCTAGGTATATTGTCTTGTCAACTGACATTCCATAGTCTCACCAGAATATTATTCTGACCTGTGGTGTGCAGATTTTTGTACACTCTTCATATTATACTGTGATACTTAGCATATTGACTCGACATTTTTGTTATGTGCTTGAGCTCTGCCAATCACTATCATCATGCTATGAGCAGCCACACAAGCACTGCATCACTAGGAATTTCAGCAATGGCACGGAGACTGTGAATACCAGGTTTTACCTCCTGCAGACCGTCTACTTCATCGGGCAGCAGCACCATCATGCTTAGCTCTCCGCCTTTGTACGGGATTTCCAGGATCTTGGCTTGCACGTCCTCCAGTGACACGAACTTGAAACTATTGGTTTGTTTCATCATCTGCACAGGTTTGCTTGTATCCTGCAGTAAATTCATGTGGCAAAAAGCGCTAAATGGGCATAAGTTATAAAGAAAGATAATCTTGTTCAGATACCAAACGCATCCTCCTTCTGAGAGATGATCTGGAAATTTTGTGAATTAGAGACAAGAATTCCTTCAGGGGATCCCAACTAAATAAAAAAAAAAAAAAAAAAAAAAAAGGCGTGATGAATTCTGTCTTCTACCTGCAGTTATATACTAATCAATACGTATTTACACCTCTCAGCGCATATGTAGTTACGTTATGTTATATGCATAACTTATAGACAATACCTTGCTCAGCCAAAATTTTTCCTCCACAGTATTTTCTTTCTTAAATTCCTCTTGCCACTGCCCTTTGAAATAGACAGCATTCACCAGAACCAGAACAGAGCCATTAAGAGAGTTTTGGGGAAACAGATTCTTGATTCTTCCTGCAAAGACAAATGACAATTATGACAGGGACAAGTGGTTTGTCTGTAAGTTACAAGTGACGATTAAATATTCACACAAATCACCCCGTGAGGGACTCCATGCCCAGCGGTTCACCAGGTGAGGCTTTGCTCACGACCCCAGCCTGATGGAGTCGCCCTCATGGAAGACGCCCCTGCTCCTGACTGGGAAGGTGTTCATTCTGTGTGTGTGGGGACATCAGTCATCTCACAAGGAACCCTGATGAGCTGATTTCAGTTGGTTTTACTGGTCAGCTTTCTTCCTTCCCTTCCCTCCCTTCCTGTTCCCTCAGAGCTTTGTCTCTTGTCTACTCAACCCTTCCTTCTATTCTGTTCTTCCTCACTTTATTCTTCTATTGCTATTTTCAAATTTGAACTTAGCAATCCGAGGAAACGGGCCTGAAAGTTCTTTAGGACAAATGATATGAACATTAAAATCTAGAACACATGCCCAGACACCATTCCCTGGGGTGTATTTGTCTTCATTCTCAATTTTGAGCTGCTTAGGTTAGATATGTATTTCGGAAGGGAGTTAGGATACGGTTCATGGGATGGAGACATTGTCCAGCCCCTCCCTGGGTGGGGAGGACACTGTGACAATCCTGTGGGGGGGACGTGGGCCAGGACCCTCCTGCTGCAGGTGGTCATTTTGGCAAGATGAGTGGTTTAAAGGAGAGCAGCTTGTTTCCCAGTTAAGAAAGCAAAAGGGAACTCTTTTCATATTTTCTCTTATGGATCATAATCCAGAAGTTAAGCCTCTATTTTAAAGGAAAATTTATGACTCAACCTAATGTTTGAGCGGAGACTTGGGATCCACAAGACACTGTCTTCCAGGCTCAGCTGTGCCTGCAGGGCCTGGTCCTGGGAGCACCCCGGCCGTTTCTCTCTGCATGACGTGGACCGTCCACACCCTGCAGGGCCTCCCCACCCTCTGCAGTCTCGTCTCACCTCGCTCCTGACAGCCCGGTCAGGGTCCAGCACCGTGTTCACACACAGCGGGGACTCAGCCGTGATTTGTAATGAGTGACTCTCTCATAACCTACCATTGGTTTGGCTCTCCACCCAGGAATTAATCATCTTTCGACTTTCCTCTGCAGCGCTGATAAAATCGGCAGATTCCACACTGGCCAGGTAGTATTTCTGAACATTATCCATGTACTCCTATGACATGAGCAGGAAGAAAGGGAGAATGAAGAGTAATTTATCAGTAATTATGTAGATATTCCCAAATTAAATTAAATGTGTTAAATCCTGATCAAGCAGAGTTCTCAAGCCAATCCCTAGCCTCCCCTCACTGGTGTGCTATCAGCCTCTGGACACTCCAGCGGGTGCGGTTGTGGTCGGGGAGCCTGGTGCCCCTGGGAGTAATCCCCCCGTGTGGGTCCCCAGGCTCCTCTGATCCCTCCCCCATTAGGAGATGGGGCCCGAGGACCAGGGATGCAGACCAAAGGCGTGACAGACCAGGAAACTCACCTGGAGAAACTGAAACTCCTTTTCTCCGTAGAGCCTGTTGGCGACACTCAGCTCATAGGCATCAGTGGATTTCTTTAATTCCTTCAGAAGCTTTTGAAAGTGATGATGAACATTTCCTGGCTTTTCAACCTTCAAACACCAAAAAGTGAGCTCCCTAGATTCTCTAACAATATAAATACTGCACCCACATAAGTCTGTTTGATCAGTACCTAGATTTTGGTATTTCTGTGGATGACTGTTGTTCTTCCCTCGTATTTGGGGTATTTTACTGGAAATGTGCTTCATAAGCTCACATTCAGGCTTTCAGGTAATTCTTTCTCCCTTCCCTAGTAGACTGTGACCTTTCCTCTTTGAACTGCGTGTGCAGCACCATTGCGCTCTCGGGTGTGTCCTCACCGTCTTAAACGTGTGTGTGTGTGTGTGTGTTAGTCACCCAGTCACTTCTGACATTTTGTGACCCCGTGGACTGCAGCTTGCCAAGCTCTTCTGTCCATGGGATTTCCCAGACAAGAATACTGGAGTGGGTAGCCATTCCCTTCTCCAGAAGATCTTTCCGACCCAGGATCGACCCAGGTCTCTCGCATTGTGGGCAGATTCTTTACCATCTGAGCCACCGGTTAGTCCCTTGAATGTTTAGGGATCAGTTAAACTTGAGCTCCTTGAGGCCTAATGCATCGTATTGCATCTCTAAGAGTCATCAACTGTGTGAGAACATGCAATTTGTATACTGTCCTAGATTATGACATGAAGTCCTGTTATACTCCTTGGTGAGATTATCTTCTAACACTGGTTGACTGTGCTCTATGGCTGTTCACTGTGATCACACATAGTGCTCACACTTCCCGGTGTAGGAAGAGTGTGTGCCTGGGACACTGCGAGCAGCTGTACAGCAGCATCTCTAAGTCTTTAGCTCAGTTCACGTGAAAACAAGAGCGTTCAGAGAACTAAGCGACTTCTCCAAGGAGACAGAGCCAGGTTTTCAGCAGTGCTTGTCTCAGTCCCTGATGGGGGAACTAAGATCGTGCAGACGGCATGGTCAGCACACGAAAGGAGCCCTTCAACATGAAGCTCCTTAGACCCTCTGCTCTGAAACACACGCTTCTCCTCAGAAAACAGACGTCTGAGATCAGCATGTGACGTGGTATCAGAGACAACTCTGCTCATCTGTCTTGCCTGGTGCCCTGTGCCTGTGTGCTCTGGCGTGTCTGACTCTTGCGACCCCATGGACTGTGCCCACAAGGCTCCTCTGTCCATGGGGCTTCCCAGGCAAGTACACTGGAGAGGGTTGACATTTCCTTCTCCAGGGGACCTTCCTGACCCAAACTCATGTCTCCTTCACTGGCAGGTGGGTTCTTTGCCCGCTGAGCCAACAGGAGAGCATTTTTGCCTAGGATGTGCTCTAAAAATGGACTTTTCCCAGTCTATCTGAAATTCCCAGTTTAACCAATAACCCTCTTGGATATATGACCTCCTTCTAGATCCAGTGCTGTGTGACTCACGGGATCTTTTGTGGCTCCTCCTTTTGTGTTGGCTGCGATTTCACTGAAGTGAAGGACCTGGAGGAGACAGGGAGTAGGACAAGGAGACTTTAGAAACCTATGTACATCAGGGTAAATAAAAAAGAAATAAAGGAAGGAAGGAAAGGACAAATCCAGACAAGCAAAACAAATTGCTAAACAACAACAAGAAAACCAAAAAAACAAGGGAAAACCCAAAATCAAAGAGACGTTCAATACGAGCATTTGCTCTGTAGGAAACACAAACTGTGTGTGCAAAGCACAGAACTCGCTTATAAGGAGCCACTGCAAGGATCCTGGCTAGTCTGTAACCGTTGTTGAGGAAATGTGTTAAAAAACACTAAAAACATGGATTTTAGTCAGGGCCTCACTTCTACTGCACTCTTCCATTAAAGTCTCACCTCTGGTTGTTGGGCAGTTGTAGGGGTTCATCCCAGCCCCCAGAGGAAGTCCAGGCACAGGAGGCAGGTGGGGAGCCCTGCCCCCATAACTCTGTGCCCACCCAGTCGTGGGGCTGCTTGAGCTTCCCGTGGGACCCGAGGACAGCAGACCTGTGGTCATCTGCACAGCAGCCAGCAGACACCCCATGCAAACCTGTGCGGGAAAGGCAGCTGCCACCTACCTTCTGCATCTGTGATGCGGTGTTTTCTCGGGCCCCTAAGTAAGTCATGGCTAAGGCTGACGAGATACTGAAAGGCGACAGGAAGATGTTTTCCTTCTCTGATTTTCTGATCTGGTGGAACAGATCAATTGCAAGGTGGATGATTGCTTCACTGAGGGAACTCATGGTGGCCGGATGTGGTCTGGAAGTCCTGGAAGAGCATCAGATGCATTTTATAATCACTCTAGTGAAGGGAAGTTTGTTAGTCTGTAATAAAATTTTCTTAAAAGAAACGTCTTGTGCGTGGTTGTGGGATTCTGCCAGCTATGTGTGTGCACGTGCTCAGTCACTCAGTCGTGTCCACTCTGCAACCCCATGGACTGTAGCCTGGGAGGCTCCTCTGTGGGTGGGGTTTTCCAGGCAAGAATACTGGAGTGGGCTGCCGTTTCCTTCCCCAGGGGCTCTTCCCGACCAGGGACCAAATTCACGTCCCTTGCGTTGGCAGCTGCATTCGTTACCACTGCGCCATCTGGAGCTATAGCTTCTTTCCTTTTACTCTTTTTTTTTTTTTTTTCATTTTTAACATTTTAATAGATTTACTTTTGTCTTTTTCTCCTACACAGTTTTACATAGAAAGTGCTATAATTACAGAACAAAAAATTTTTGTCCTTTTACTTTTAAAGTTGTTTTCAATGTATATACTTCATACTTGGAAGACTATAAAAAAAACTTTTCTAAAAACTAATAGAATATCTTTATCTTTTCTTCTTAACTGCCGTACTAAGACTGGGTACAGAAGACCTTATAACAGATACCAAAACAAAGATTGATGTGATAACGTCCAGCCAACTACCATGAGGCACCTCTCTGCCATTTTTTCATTTAAAAAAACTAACTGGGTCTTTGTTGCAGTGAGCAGGCTTTCTCTTGATTTTTGGAGAACGGGGGCTCTTCTCCAGGTGAGATGCCCGGTTTCCGCCTGTGGCGTGTCTCCTGTCGTGGAGCACAGCTCCAGAGTTCTGGCTCCTTCGCTGCGGTGCCTGAGCTTAGTTGCCCTGGCATGTGGGGTATTCCCGGAGCGGGGATGGAACCCGGGTCCCCTGCATTGGCAGGCGGATTCCCATCCACTGGACCACCAGGGAAGCCCTGCATTTTTCTTGAAGGATTTGTGGGTGCTGCACCTCCTACCCTTCATCACACTTCCTCCTAAGGAAGCGTTTGTGTTTTGGAAATTAATAAATTACCTAAAGATTAAAGCAGATGAAAAGTTGTTTTACTTTTGCCTTGGCTAAATAATAAAATACAATCAGACAAAATGAAACAGATAAATGATGTACAATTGTATAGATAAATAACACATCATTGTTGTTATTTTCAGAAAGGATTCATGTAGCTCAGCAGAAGTGATGGAAGCACTTACCTGTTTTCCTGGAGTGAGCAGAGGTGGGCAGGCAGTCTGTAAGCCTGTGCTGTGGGTGCTCAGCTCCCCAATATATGCCTCTCTCGATTCCTCCCCTTCTTCACAGAAGCTGGTATTTCAAGTAAATCAACGTTTGGTTTCTTCACCAGGCTATCCATCACTTCCACGAGCATGAAGTCTCTATGAGTAAAGAAGACAAAGTTATTGTTCTTTTCCTGTATGTCCTTTTCTTCTGTGGAAGAAATTGTGACCTGCAAGTATTAGCTCATATGAAATGCATGTACATGTCTTTCTAAGACCAGGGAGAATAAAGTTAAGTTCCAACTTCTTCATGTGCCCTAAGCTACTATTCCCAATGAGAGCCCTTAAAAAGTCTTTCTTCTCTTACATGTTGAATTGTCTTCAAGGCCACTTCTAGTACAATTCTAGTAATTCATTAAAAAGTACAATTAGAAAATTACATTTTCTAAGCTATATTCGGAAAGAGTTTGTCCAGCCTGACCATTTCCTTAACAATTATTCTGTATCACCAGGAAAATGTTTCAGACTCTCAGCTTAAGAGCGGCTGGCGAAGTGTTTTAGCAGCAGTAGGTGGAGAACGGGTGCATGCGTGCTAAGTCACTTCAGTTGTCTGACTCTCTGCGGTGCCGGGGACTGTAGCCCACCAGGCTTCTCTGTCCATAGGATTCTCCAGGCAAGAGTTCTGGGGTGGGCTGCCACGTCGTCCTCCCAGGGACCTTCCTGACCCAGGGATCGAACCCAGCCTTCTTCTACCTGCCCTGGCAGGCGGGTTCTTCACTCTAGTCCACCTGGGAGAAGGTGAACAGGTGTCCCCTGCCCTCCCCTAAAGGCAGGGCCACGGCCTCGATCTCCACCCCGCCCCACCACCTGCCTGGCAGCCCTTCCCGAGGGTCCTCGCGTTCGAAGGCCAGAGGGCAGCTTGTCTCCCTGCAGTCACCTGCTCTCAATGAGGAGATAAATGGACAAACAGGGGCCAGCTAGGGGGCAGTTTTCTGATTTTTACACAAAGACGGATCAGAAAAATAAATTGTTTGAGCTCCAGAATCACGACATTTCTCAGTCAGCTTGCACTGTAGCAAACCAGCTTCCGATCCACGGTCAGGACAATGGAATCAAATGCCGGTTTAAAAAAGAGAGATAAAAATTGTTCTTTGAACAACACTATGGTTCGATCTTGTCACTGGCGCTGTATTCTCCTCAAGGGTGTTGCATTCTCATAACAGAATAATATTAAAAACTGCTGACTTTTACTGTTGGTGCTGTTCAGTGGCTCAGCCATGTCCGACTCTTTGCGACCCTATGGACTGCAGCACATCAGGCTTCTTTGTCCTTCACTAACTCCCAGAGTTTGCTCAAATTCATGTCCATTGAGTTGATGATGCTATCTAACCATCTCATCCTCTGCCATTCTCTTCTCCTTTTGCCCTCAATCTTTCCCAGCATCCGGGTCTTTTCCAGTGAGTCAGCTCTTCGTATCAGGTGGCCAAAGTATTGGAGCTTCAGCTTCAGCATCAGTCCTTCCAATGAATATTCAGGGTTGATTTCCTTTAGGATTGACTGTCCCTTGCTGTCCAAGGGGCTCTCAAGAGTCTTCTTCAGTGCCATATTTTGAAAGCATCGATTCTTCGGCGCTCAGCTTTCGTTACGTCCAGCTCTCACACCCACACATGACTACTGGAAAACCATCGCTCTGACTGGATGGACTTTTATCACTACTTGGCAAAGTCGTTTCTCTGCTTTTTAATACACTGTCTAGGTTTGTCATAGCTTTCTTTCAGGAAGCAAGCGTCTTTTAATTTCATGGCTGCAGTCACCGTCTGCAGTGATTTTGGAGCCCAAGAAAATATGATTTTTATTGAGGGAGTATGTATTGACCCATGTAGCGCCTTTTTCAGGACGGTGCCTCCGTGTTCCCCATTTCACAAGTGACAGAAGCAAGCGCAGAGCAGCAGAAGAGAAGCCCAGGTGTGTAAGGTGGCGAGTTTCTCAGGTGCCTTCTCCAGGCAAGCAGCTGGTTCAAGCAGGCTGCGTGTGTGCTCACTCGCACAGGGAAGTGTGTAGACAGACTCTGGGATTTTACTGACCTATCTCCTTGTATTAAGATGAAAAGAACCTGTTTTTCTGCCCTCTCAAGGGATATCACGTCATCCCACAAAATCTGAAGAGGGGGGAATGCATCTCCATGTTCTTGTCCGTGGGACCCACAGTCACTGGGAGGGAAGGCTGGGCTCCACCCAGAGACCCCAGGCGAAGTGAGTGGGGAATGGGCTTGGAGCGGTTTCCTCTGGAGAAGAGGCTTTCAGAGAATGGTCAAACTGTGCTCACTCAGCATTTCCCCAGATTGCTCTATCCAGCTGGGATTTAGCAGAAATGAGTCACTGTGGGAAGGGAATAAAGGTGGACAAAAGAACGTGTTTTTCTCCAGAGTACACTGTTCCCTGAGGCATGGCTGTCAGTGGAAGGGTTGCATTTCCATGGCATTTGGTCCAATATTTCCCCTTTGAAAGGATGTGGAGTGTTTGTACTGTGGACCAACTTTCCAACCGAGTCACAACTCACATACAGTCAGCCCTCCAAACCCACGGGTTTTGCACCTATGGACTCAATCAAGCAGATTGAAAATATTTGGAAAAAATTCCAAAAAGTTCCAAAAAACAGTCCTTGAATTTGCCCTACACCAGGAACTACTTTCCACTGTATTTACTACTCTTCAAATAGCCTTTACACTGTATTAGGTATTATAAGAAATCAAGAGGTGATTTTAAGTATAAAGGAGAATGTATGTAGGTTATATGTCATTTCATAGAAGGTATTTGAGTATTTCTATATCCTTGAGGTATCCTTGAATCAATCCCCTGTAGATCTCAGGAAATGTCTGCAGTGTAGATTTCATCATTTAAAACTGTAAAAGTCATTGGCTTTTGGCCCACAGATAGGGTTATGCAACCATGACCATGATCTGTTCCAGAATAATTTCATTACTCCCCAAGAAGCTCCCTACACAATTCTTCCTTCCCCTCCTTGGAAGCCACTGATCTGCTTCTTGTCTCCATGGATTTGTTTATTTTGAGTATTTCGTATAAATGGAATTGCCCAGTATGTGGCTTTTTAAAATCAGGCTTCTTTCACTCAGTATAGTATTCTCAAGGTTCATCCACACTGTTGAATAAACTTTCTCGTCTGAGAATAAACTTTCAAGATTTGTCATGCAGCTTATGGCTTTGAGGAAAAGGCACTCACTGGTAAAGACTAGGAGTTTCACTAAACTTGCAGAGATCTCAGGCTAGTTCGAATAGAAACTGTATCATTCTCCCCACCCCAACCCCTCCTCCTGTCTTTGAAAAGTGCTCCTGGCATTTCATAGGCAAGGTTATGACACCCTGCTGTTACAAAAGTGTTACAGAAGACTCAGCAATTCTCAGAGGATTTTGCAAGCCTGTAATTTCTAGTTTATGTCTTTGGGAATCAAGGAACCCAATAAAACTCAAGAGGCAATCACACCTCCAAGAACTGTTGGTGTAATACCATTGTTGGTTGGTTAAGAAGCAGCTCCTCTGTCTCCCTAAACCTTTGCCTCCCTGTGAAGGGCGTGAAGGTTTGTCAGTGTGACTGAGTTGCACATCCTGGGGAGCATGTTATGTCTCCTTCTTACCAAGTATGTGGTCGTGCCTGTCGTACTGAAACTGGTTAGGAGGGAAGACCATTCAAACATCCATCAGTAGGATACCTGCCAATTGCAATTTCCCTACAGATACTGATACAAATGTGCACACATTGAATGACATCATAATAGGGTTAATAAGCTTTGCTTTAATTTTCTCAGAGGAGAACCAATTGCAGTAAGATATAAAAAGATATTAGCTGGGGAATTAGTCTCCTATGTAGGCTTATCAAGTAAGACAAAGACGCTAGCCTTCCACTCATTCTCACATTTCCATTCCCACCCTAGACAGTCATCCTAATTTATGCTTTCAATCAAATCCAAAGCTGCTCCCTGTTGATCTCTTATAATTCCCTTCCTGGTTCACCCTGGCATTCCTGTTTTGCCAGAGAAATCATTGCAGGCACTCCCTTTTAGTACGACTGTCCCTCTTTCTCCTTTCTTTATGTGAAGTATGAATTTTCCCATGATCTTGATCTTTTCTTGATCTTTTCCCAAGGGCAACTCCTTACCAGCCTCTTCACACCATAACTCCAGGAAACATGGTCTTCTCTTTCTTTTATTCCTAGTGCCATTGTTCTTTCTCTGTCCCTGTGTCCTATTTTAAGTTTCTGGCCCTCCAGGTATTTCAGGATGTGCCTACCTGCCGTCTTGTATGTTACTCCTTAATAGTCACTGAGTGATCTGTGGCCTCCGCGCCCTTTGGGCTCCACTTTATCCCAGCTCCTTCCAGTGCTGGGCAACTGCAAAATTTTCATTTTGTTGCAACAGTTGAGTTGATTCTTGTTTCATTTCACATCTCTATTCTAAATGAATTTCCTCCAAAAGCTTTTCTTGACCCTTAAAAATTGGATCCATGATGTTTAATACCTATTTGAGTATTTTCTTTAATAAAACAATATTAATTGTTGTTAATGCTTGTCACTAGAGTACCAATATAGATGGAACCTTCTGGAGGGATAAAAAATTGATTACATGGGATATGGGTATGCTCAGGACTTTCTTTTGCTTCTCCAGTTTTTTTTATTAACATATATTTTATTGACGTATATTTGCCTTGTGATGTTTCAGGGGCACAGCGAGGTGATTCAGTTGTACATGCACACATGCTACTCTTCAGGTTATTTTCCATCCTGGGGTATTACAAGATATCAACTATAGTTCCCGGTGCTATACAGTAAACCTTTGGTGACTGTTGCATATTGATTTTTTTAAAATTAGAAATCTAGCTTTCTATTCATACTAAATCAAACAAAAGGAATCAAAAATGTCATAAATCTTTTAGTTAGGCAAAAGTTCATAATTTTCTAAAATATGCATTTTATACATACTATTTATATATACATATGCAAAAGCTTGGGGTTTCCCTAGAGGCTCCGTGGCAAAGAATCTGCCTGCAATGCAGGAGATGCAGGTTCAATCCCTGGGTTGGGAAGTTCCCCTGGAGAAGGGAATGACAACCCAGTCCAGTATTCTTGCCTGAAGAATCCCATGGACAGAGGAGCTTGGTGGGCTACAGTCCACGGGGTCACAAAGAGTTGGACACAACTAAGCGACTGAGCATGCATGCATGCATACAAAAGCTTTTCAACTATGCTTGATAGAAGTTTGAGAAATCACATTAAAAAAAAAAAGAAGAGATGGAGAAATTAGAAAACATAAACTAAATGAAATGGGAGCCCTGAATATGAAATAGAAAAAATGAAACATGCCAAATAAAAGTAAAAGACCATCATGTAGTCCAGTAGTTTTTAAACATGGCTGCTCATATCAGGAGCTTTGGAGAAAAAAAGCATTACCAGGCATTTGTATTTTTCAAAAAATTCCAAGATAATTCCAATATGCATCTGGATTTAAAAAGTGATTACAAGTTTTTATCTTAAATGGTAGTTTTGGTGCTTTATAATTTTATTATTTTTCTGTTGCTCAATAATGATATAATGGTATTAATGAGTAACAGTTACATAATCACAATAGTAAAAGATGTTTATCAGTTTTCACAATCAATAGCCAGGCAAAAAATAAAAGATAATTATAATCACAAGTCTTAGTGGGAACATGGTTAACCCAACAATATGAAATGGCCTGGGGGGCGTCAAGCAGGTGGCGCGTTTAAGCAGAAGTGCTGCGTGTACATGCTTTCGTCAGCTCAGCCAGCCTGCCTTTTAGTTGGTGCATTTAATCCTTTATCATTTAAGGTGTCTATAGACACATATGATCCTAGGACCACTTTCTTAATTGTCCTGGGCTTATTTTCTGTAGGTCTTTTCCTTGTCTTGTGTTCCCTGCCCAGAGAAGTTCCTTTAGCTTTTCCTGCTTGTCTGGAAAGCTTTTGATTTCACCATTAAATCTGAATGAGAGTCTTGCTGGGTAGAGTATTCCTGGTTGTAGTTTCTTCCCTTTCATCGCTTATGTGCATCCTGTCGTTCCGTTCTGACTTCTGGGTCTCTGTTGAGAAGTCAGTGATAATCTGATTTCATCCTTCTGTGCATCCTGTCATTCCGTTCTGACTTCTGGGTCTCTGTTGAGAAGTCAGTGATAATCTGATTGGAGTTTCCTTGTATGTTATTTGTCATGTTTCCCTTGTTGCTTTAATATTTTATTTTTAGTTTTAGTTTTTGTCAGTTCTTAAAAATTAAGGATTGGTGTGATGTGGAAGAAGAGAATGACTGATAAATTGCTGATGAAAATGTTTGCTAATATAAGTAACTTATTAATACTTGGTGGCATGTGGTTGAAATTCAGCAGTTCTCTGTTTAACCGTATACCTTGTATTTTCTTACATGCTGCGCTCAAAGAGCCATATGTTGTGGGTTAATTGCAGTACTGTCAACAGTAGCAAGAAGTAGAAACAATTTAGACATTTATTAATAGGCTAATAAAGGAAATAAATACTCTAGGTTTATATAATGGAATGTCCTCCAGCAGTGAATATAAATGAGCCGGATATTCATGTATCAGATAGGACAGATCCTCAGACATAATATCCAGTGGAGAAACACCCATTGGAAAAGGATGAGTAGCTCTTATTTTATCCCTCTCCCCCATGTCTCCCCTTTGGTGACCTTAAGTTTATTTTCAATATCTGTGAGCCTTTTTCTGTTTTGTAAATAAGTTCATTTGTATCATCTTTTAAAATTATATTCTATATATGAGTGACACCATGTGGTATCATGTGCCTTACTCTGTCTGACTTCACTTTTTTTTACATTGGAGGATAATTGCTTTAGAATGTTGTGCTGGCTTCTTCCGTCCAGCCATGCAGAGTGCTCATAACTATATATATCGTCTCTCTCCCTTGAGCTTCCCTTCCTCCCTCCCAAGTCTGACTTCACTTACTGTGATCATCTCTAGGCCCATCCATGTTAGAAGCAGGGACTTATTCACAAGAGAGGTTTGCCAAGGATCCTTTACTTTGGGGTACAAGTGACTTGCTAAAACTCATCTCCTGAGCCAGACTCCACTCCATCAGCATGCACTTCCCATCTCACTGTCTCTGAAACGAGCCTCTGCATCTCTGGGAGTGATTCTGGGAGTCATCTCCCAGCACTGCCAGGAATAGTTATTATCACGTCCTTCAGCTTCCCAGTTGCCCAAGCATGAGAGCGTCCATTCCTCAAGGTACCAGTAATTGTCTATTACTGCACAAGAAGCTTCTGACCTTGAAGTGACCCCAGAGGCGTCTCCCTAAGTACAAGGATCTCTTGACAAAGTACATGATGACATAACTCTCTGTAAAAGAATTTTCCCTGAAACTCAGTATATTCAATTATTTATTTGGTCTATATTTGTTTTGATTTACAGTATTTTTCCAAAGATATGCACATCCTTCTCTGGAAGTATTGTTTTAACAGCTAAAATCCTTGAGTTTTGCTCTAGTAAATTAAGGTCATTTAGCAATGCAGGCTGAGAGGGTGAGAGGGCACGCTTCCTCTGCTGTCAAGCAGTGTGTTTGATTCCTAGAACTGTTATTGTGATGGACCCCAAACTGAGGCTAAAAATGACAGGCATTCAGTCCATGGGGTGGCCAAGAGTCAGACACGATGGAGCGACTCACACTGTTCATTCTCTCCCGCCTCTGAAGGCCTGAAGTCCAAAGTCAACGTGTTCACAGGACCATACTTCCTCTGAAGGCTCTAGGGGAGAATGCTTCTTGGCCTCTTTCAGCTTCTGGTGGTTCCTGGAGTTCCTGGGCTTGTGCCTGTCTTCTCATGACCTTCTTTTCTGTGTCTCCTCTTGTAAGGACCCCAGTCATTGGCTTAAGACCCACCCTGAGCCCATTTGACCGTCTTGTAACTACTTCCACCCATGCTGCTGCAGCTCTGCTCAGTCGGGTCTCACTCTCGCAGCCCCACCAGGCTCCTCTGTCCTTGGGATTGCCCAGGCAAGAGTGCCGTAGTGGGTTGCCATTTCCTTCTTCGTGGAATCTTCTCAGCCCAGGAATTGAACCCACATCTATTGTGTCTCCTCCTTGGCAGGCAAATTCTTTCACAGTAGTGCCACCTGGAAGCCCAGTTAATAAATCACCCAGTTGATAAATCACCTATTTCTAAATAAGTTTACACTCTGTACTTCTCCAAGGACATACATTTTTGAGGGATACTATTCAACCTATATGGAACAACAGACTGGTTCCAAATAGGAAAAAGAGTATGTCAAGGCTGTATATTGTCACCCTGCTTATTTAACTTATATGCAGAGTACATCATGAGAAACACTGGGCTGGAAGAAGCACAAGCTGGAATCAAGATTGCTGGGAGAAATATCAATAACCTCAGATATGCAGATGACACCACCCTTATGGCAGAAAGTGAAGAGGAACTAAAGAGCCTCTTGATGAAAGTGAAAGAGGAGAGTGAAAAAGTTGGCTTAAAGCTCAACATTGAGAAAACGAAGATCATGGCATCCGGTCCCATCACTTCATGGCAGATAGATGGGGAAACAGTGGAAACAGTGTCAGACTTTATTTTTTGGGGCTCCAAAATCACTGCAGATGGTGATTGCAGCCATGAAATTAAAAGACGCTTACTCCTTGGAAGGAAAGTTATGACCAACCTAGATAGCAATTGAGAAGCAGAGATATTACTTTGCCAACAAAGGTCTGTCTAGTCAAGGCTATGGTTTTTCCAGTGGTCATGTATGGTTGTGAAAGTTGGACTGTGAAGAAGGCTGAGCGCTGAAGAATTGATGCTTTTGAAGTGTGGTGTTGGAAAAGACTCTTGAGAGTCCCTTGGACTGCAAGGAGATCCAACCAGTCCATTCTGAAGGAGATCAGCCCTGGGATTTCTTTGGAAGGAATGATGCTAAAACTGAAGCTCCAATACTTTGGCCACCTGATGCGAAGAGTTGACTCATTGGAAAAGACTCTGATGCTGGGAGGGATTGGGGGCAGGAGGAGAAGGGTATGACAGAGGATGAGATGGTTGGATGGCATCACCGACTCGATGGACATGAGTTTGAGTGAACTCTGGGAGTTGGTGATGGACAGGGAGGCCTGGCATGCTGTGACTCATGGGGTCACAAAGAGTTGGACACCGACTGAGCGACTGAACTGAACTGAATTGATTCAACCCACTACAAATAATGATCTCATTAGTCAAGATGAATCACTTTAACAGTTTGAGGGGAAACCACCCGTCTATTTCCCATAACTATGAGACAGGGATTTGACGGTGGGGCTCTTCCCCTTGCCCACACATCTTCTAAAACAGTGATCTTTCCATTAGAGTAAGTCTCGAGGTGCCTACAGTGATGGCTCTGTTGCTCTAGCTTTTCAACAAATCAAGGGCCTGTGTTCTGTCTCCAAACTTAGCTACCTGAGAATCTCCTATGTTCACAGGGGCAGGTTTCCTAACCTGCCAACATTTCACAAAAGAACAGTGACCTTGTCACCTCGCTCAGATCTTCCTGATGAGAAACGCCTGGGAGCAACAAAGACAAAACTCTTCTCCTGATTAATCAAGACATGCAGGCCCACTCAAGGGCTTCTGCCTTCCCCCTTCTCATACAGCTTCCTGTAACATGTGAAGTATGGGGGGTTAGAAAGGCAGGATTTGGGGACTTTCCTGCCTGTCTAGTGATTATTAAGACTCAGCACTTCCTCTGCAGAGCACAAAGGTTCAATCTCTGGTCAGGGAACTAAGTGTTCACAGGTCATGTGGAATGGCCAAAAAAGGGGAGGATGGGTGGGTATTTTAGTTTATATTTACTTGTTCTGAATTAAGAATATACATAAATTAAGATGGGGAATGGTGGGAATAATGATATATGTTCAATAATATTAGCCTCTTCGAGGCTTTGACTATGGTCAAGATTGAGCTCCTCTGGAGCCCAGAGCAGAGGGCATCTACAGAAATTAAATATGATTTTTCTACCAGTGAGTTTATGTGTAGCAAATTCTTTTCTGCTGTTCCTGATACTTAATGTCAGTGACAAGAAAATGCCAAACCAACTGGAATGCTCTACTGGATGATATACTTTTAAGTCTCCTTGGATAAAATGTATGAAATGTTTTTTCAGATATGGTGTGCATCATTCAATCAATATATAAAATCTAATTCATCAGATCTCATCATGATTATTTCTCCTGTGAAAGGACCCTCATTTCACTTTATCTCTAAAGTGTTAAAGGCTCCACTGGCTGGTTGTCAAGAAAGTCTGAGATTCTATGTGAGATGCAGAACCAAAGAATTAATTATTGACTAAATAATTAATAATTGACTAAAAATGTCAATTAGTAGTTGACATTTTTACCTTAAGTTAAAATATGGATAATTTTGCTCTGTCTCTCATTAAGAATGAGAATGCTGTTCCAATAAAAAATTAGCTTTTGTTTTAGTAATCATTTATCAAATTTTTAATGTATTCTTTTTTCAGTTGTATGGTAATGGTAAGTGTAGTGACAGTTCAATCCAAAAGAGACCTATGAAATTTAGAGAAATATGATCATAGAAAACAAGAATCTTTCATAGTTTAAATTTATAAATACTTTCATTTGAAAGCAAAGATGACAGAGTTATCAATAAAAGACTTTGAAGTATAAAAGTAGGGTAAAATTTTTTGGAGAAAGTGGAGGAAGAAGTACAGTCTCCTGGTAAGGACGAACACTGTAACAGAAAGCTACGGGGCTTGTCATGTGTTTTGAAAATGGATGATAGTGAGCATCTTAGGGTTGATTCCACTGGATGCATTTTAAAATGTGATGTGATAGTTTTATTATAAATGCCAACACTACAATATAGAGTAGGTCATGAATTATCCTTTATAACTATTTACAGTACGGACAGATTTTAGATGGCAACTAAAAACTACGGGAGAGGGGGAACAGAAGTTCTGAGCTGTTCTTGAACAACAGGTTTGGGCGTCACTGTTGCAGGCGCGGTTCAGGCCACCCTGTTGCTGTGTGTGTCCAAGTGCGGCCTCTTTCTGGCCAGACCACTAGCGACACCGTGTGGCAGTAACCGCAACAGCAACTCGGCAGTACAAGACTTCCTGGGACAACACAGACTTCTGGTATTTTCTCTTTAAAGCAGGTGTAAGGTTGATGACAAAGAATGCCCAAACTACCGCACAATTGCACTCCTCTCATATGCTAGTAAAGTAATGCTCAAAATTGTCCAAGCCAGGCTTCAGCAATACGTGAACCGTGAACTTCCTGATGTTCAAGCTGGTTTTAGAAAAGGCAGAGGAACCAGAGATCAAATTGCCAACATCCGCTGGATCACAGAAAAAGCAAGAGAGTTCCAGAAAAACATCTATTTCTGCTTTATTGACTATGCCAAAGCCTTTGACTGTGTGGAGCACAATAAACTGTGGAAAATTCTGAAAGAGATGGGAAGAACAGACCACCTGACCTGCCTCTTGAGAAACCTGTATGCAGGTCAGGAAGCAACAGTTAGAACTGGACATGGAACAACAGACTGGTTCCAAATAGGAAAGGGAGTACGTCAAGGCTGTATATTGTCACCCTGCTTATTTAACTTCTATGTAGAGTACATCATGAGAAACGCTGGGCTGGAAGAAACACAAGCTGGAATCAAGATTGCCGGGAGAAATATCAATAACCTCAGATATGCAGATGACACCATTAGCATCATTCCTTCCAAAGAAATCCCAGGGCTGATCTCCTTCAGAATGGACTGGTTGGATCTCCTTGCAGTCCAAGGGACTCTCAAGAGTCTTCTCCAACACTAC
>NW_011494921.1:255562-336507 GCF_000754665.1 Bison bison bison | reverse complement strand
AGTAAGCGTCTTTTAATTTCATGGCTGCAGTCACCATCTGCACTGATTTTGGAGCCCCAAAAAATAAAGTCTGACACTGTTTCTACTGTTTCCCATCTATTTCCCATGAAGTGATGGGACCAGATGCCATGATCTTCGTTTTCTGAATGTTTGAGCTTTAAGCCAACTTTTTCACTCTCCTCTTTCACTTTCATCAAGAGGCTTTTTAGTTCCTCTTCACTTTCTGCCATAAGGGTGGTGTCATCTGCATATCTGAGGTTATTGATATTTCTCCCGGCAATCTTGATTCCAGCTTGTGTTTCTTCCAGCCCAGCGTTTCTCATGATGTACTCTGCATAGAAGTTAAATAAGCAGGGTGACAATAAACAGCCTTGACGTACTCCTTTTCCAATTTGGAACCAGTCTGTTGTTCCATGTAGAGGCCACAAAAAATCTTCTAGCTCTAACAAATAATTTAATAATTGCAGGAAGTTTCTGCAATATGAAATCAACACACAAAAATGGTTTGTATTTGCATGCTCTAAAGGAGAAAAATCTGAAAAGGAGATTAAGAAAACATATCCATTTATAATAGCATCAAATTTTTGTGGGTTGTGGTTCCAATGAAAATTTTATTGTCAGAGCATTTGCCGTGCTGTTTTGTCTGTGTGATGCTTGATAAAGCTGTGGATCCCGCCGGTCGTGACTAGTCATGACTGGTGTCGCTGCAGAGGGTGAAGGGAGTTTTCTGAGGCAGGGTCTCTTGGTTCCACTAGATGGAAGAAAGAAATTCAGAAATTTCTGAATTTCTGAAGCGTCTCTAACCAACGGGGATGGAGGTTACTTCACAGGACTGGTCCCATGTTACGGTGGACCCTCCTTGCTGATGCTGCCTGGTTAGGCAGTATCTCTTTTAAAATTATTTTTTTATTTGGCTGCACCGGGTCTTAGTTGTGGAATATGAACTGTTAGCTGTGGCATGCGGGATCCAGTTCCCTGACCACATATTGAACCCCGGCCCCTGCACTGGGAGAGCGGAGCCTTAGCCACTGCACTCCCAGGGAAGTCGTCTGGGAGGCTTTTAGAGTGTGCCTTTGGTGCTTCTTCCCCAGAAGGAGAGGCTGTAAGTTTTGGAATATGTTGATATATTTCATTGAGAAAGGCAGAAGAACATCCCCCAGGATTTCGTACAGGACTTACTTGGTTGGCACAGGCAACAGCTAAAAGAAAGGACGATTCAGATATCAATAAGGTAAAGAGTTCTAATGGTCCAGGTGGAGACTGACCACAAGCCGGACTAGTGAGACCTTAACCAAACACACAAGATCTAAGCTTCCCTGGTTTGTCTTGTGTAAGAGGAGCAGTTTGTCCTCAGTGAACTTTGAGGTGTCGTCCAGCGCTCATATGTACAAGCTGAAATCCATCCCGTTCACACTTCGTTAAATTAGAATGATGAGCCAAGTTTCCTCCATAAATTTCTCCCAACTGTTGAGGCAGTTGGATTCAGGGATGACTGGACATAGAAAGCCGTTCTAGTATCTCTGCTGGCATTACAAGCAAACCTCAATCATTTGTATATTAATTATTTATTGGTTCTTTTGATTCAGCATCACTAATTAAACAAGTATGTTCTGTATGCTCCCTCAGTACCAGTTTTGTCTGAGGTCCCGTACAAGATAAAATGTAAAAAGGAGAGACAGATTCTCCCACCCATGTTACTCAACCACTTATTTGGAAATTTCTTCCAATAAGCACACATTCAATGATGTGAATAAGTAACTTTCGGACGAAGACATAGCCTGTGGTTAGACTTAACGTTCCAGAGGGTGACACTGATTTTCTGTGAGGCCATCTAGGGAGTCTGGGAGCGTTGTTTAAGCACAGTAAGTCTCAGAACCTCAGCACTCTGCACTGTTTGGTTCCCATGAACAAGCTCCAGCGATTCTGCGAGCTTTTGTTCTCGAATAAGTTACGCAAACACGAACAAGCGTGGTCGCCTTGTCACTGTTCATTGTGCTGTGTAACTGGAAGAAGAAACCCTAGTTTTCCTCTTCTCTGAGGAGCAACCAGGTAGGCAACAGAGCAGTCTTCCAACGTTGCTGCCTAGGATGGTTACGGAATCTCGGGGCTCAATGCTACATAGACCTTCTTGCCTGGTTCACAGCATTAATAATAGCTGGTACCAAAATCTCAGCGAAGCAAATAATCATAAAAGCATACAATAAATTACAGACTATGCATAAAGGGCTAAAAATCTACAAGCAGATTAAACATTCAGCAAAATGGCAGCCGTCCAAGTTTTCAGTAGGGCTGCTGTGTTAGAGCCTCCGCACGGAGTCAGCTTCAGGCCTGAGACGGCTGAGGTCAGCACAGAGAAGGAACTCCAGAAAACTGCTCCACCCGCCTGACTTAAGACCCGGGAAGATGAGGCCAAGAACATTTTCTAAGGTGGCCCAGGAAATGGGACTAGTTGCGTGACCTCAGTCATCGGGCCACGAGGGCCACGGTCTCTTCTTCCGCAACCCCACCCACGCCCTCCCCGCCAGCCTGCAGTGTCTCTGTTTCTTTCCTCTGTTCCTCTGGCTCCCTTCCCATCTCTGGGCTTCCCTGATGGCTCAGAGGTAAAGCATCCGCCTGCAATGCAGGAGACCTAGGAGACATGGGTTCGATATCTGGGTTGGGAAGATCCCCTGGAGGAGGAAATGCAACCTGCTCCAGTATTCTTGCCTTGGAAATCCCAAAGACAGAGGAGCCTGGTGGACTACAGTCCATGGGGTCGCAAAGAGGAGGACAGGACTGAGCACACACACCCACATCTTTCCCCATCCCTTATCTCTCTGCTTCTATCCCCCTACCTTGACTTCCAGCTCCTTCCCCTCTTCTTTTATTGCCTAGTATAAAGCTCCAATACTTTGGCCACCTCTTGCAAAGAGCTGACTCACTGGAAAAGACCCTGATGCTGGGAAAGACTGAGGGCAGCAGGAAAAGGGGAAACAGAGGATGAAATGGTTGGATGGCATCACTGACTCAATGGACATGAGTTTGAGCAAACTCTGGGACATTGTGAAGGACAGGGAAGCTTGGCATGCTGTCCTCCATGGGATCTTAAAGAGCTGGACATGGCTGAGCGACTGAACAACAACTATCGAAATTTTTAGTATCAGTCAGTTCAGTTCAGTCGCTCAGTCATGTCCGACTCTTTGTGACCCCATGAATGGGGTCTGCATGCCAGGGCATGAATGGGCAGCATGCCAGGCCTCCCTGTCCATCACCAACTCCCGGAGTTTACCCAAACCATGTCCTTTGAGTCGGTGATACCATCCAGCCATCTCATCCTCTGTCGTCCCCTTCTCCTTCTGCCCCCAATCCCTCCGAGCATCAGAGTCTTTTCAAATGAGTCAACTCTTTGCATGAGGTGGCCACAGTACTGGAGTTTCAGCTTCAGCAACAGTCCTTCCAGTGAACACCCAGAATTGATCTCCTTTAGGATGGACTGGTTGGATCTCTTTGTAGTCCAAGGGACTCTCAAGAGTCTTCTCCAACGCTACAGTTCAAAAGCATCAATTCTTTGGTGCTCAGCCTTCTTCACAGTTCAACTCTCACATCCATACATGACCAGTGGAAAAACCATAGCCTTGACTAGACAGACCTTTGTTGGCAAAGTAATGTCTCTGCTTTTGAATATGCTATCTAGGTTGGTCATAACTTTCCTTCCAAGGAGTAGGCGTCTTTTAATTTCATGGCTGCAATCACCATCTGCAGTGATTTTGGAGCCCCAAAAAATAAAGTCTGACACTGTTTCCACTGTTTCCCCATCTATTTGGCATGAAGTGATGGGGCTGGATGCCATGATCTTAGTTTTCTGAATGTTGAGCTTTAAGCCAACTTTTTCACTCTCCTCTTTCACTTTCATCAAGAGGCTCTTTAGTTCTTCTTCACTTTCTGCCATAAGGGTGGTGTCATCTGCATATCTGAGGTTATTGAATATTTCTCCCGGCAATCTTGATTCCAGCTTGTGTTTCTTCCAGCCCAGCGCTTCTCATGATGTATTCTGCATATAAGTTAAATAAGCAGGGTGACAATAAACAGCCTTGACATACTCCTTTTCCTATTTGGAACCAGTCTGTTGTTCCACGTCCAGTTCTAACTGTTGCTTCCTGACCTGCATACAGGTTTCTCAAGAGGCAGGTCAGGTGGTCTGTTCTTCCCATCTCTTTCAGAATTTCCACAGTTTATTGTGATCCACACAGTCAAAGGCTTTGGTGTAGTCAACAAAGCAGAAATAGACGTTTTTCTGGAACTCTCTTGCTTTTTTGGATGTTGGCAATTTGATCTCTGGTTCCTTTTCCTTTTCTAAAACCCATACTTATGCTTACTAAATCTAGTGTTCTGTTTTGAATCTTTTTTAATTTTACAAGTGGGTGTGTTAAATATTCTATATTTATCTCTCTTAAAATAGAGTGTGTGCATGTGCCAACTTGCTTCAGTTGTGTCTAACTCTTTGGGACCCTCCAGGCAAGAATAATGGAGTGGGTTGCCATTTCCTGCTCCAGGGGATCTTCCTGACCCAGGGATTGAACCCACATCTCCTGCGTCTCCTGCATTGATTGGCGGATTCTTTACCAATAAAGCCACCTGGGAAGCCCCCCAAAAGAGTCCATTAATTAAACTGCATAGTGACTCTGCATTTACCCTGTGATTTGTACACCAACTTCCACCCCTCACAACCCCTGAAAACGACTTCTCTTCCTGTCCCAGATGCTCCTTTTGGATCTTAGCCCCAGAAAAGTTTCTTTTCTTTTAAACTCTCCAAATAAGACTCTACTGTAAACACAAGCCTCAGATAATAAGCGCAGGTAACATCACTATTTCCTGCTGTCAGTGACACTCAGTGCACAGGTTGGAAACCCCAAACCAGCAGTGTGGCTGCTGTGCGGTAGCTCCCACCTGTTTGGCTGTATATTTCCTGGGTTAGCCCCTCTTTGAGAAGCTGAGCTGAACTCTGTCTCCCCATGCAGTAACACAAACCCTGTGGACTGCAGTCTCTAAGGAACGTGGAAACCCAGAGGTTGGTGCCAGGCTGGGGTGGAGGTGATTTGCTGAAAGGTTGAGAAACACAGGAAGCAGATCAACCCGGGTAAGTCAAACTGGCAAAAATTCAGGGCCCCGGGCTGTCAGAGGAGGGTATGCTGTGGTTCCACAGAGGCGTAGATATCTGCAGTTTCAGCACACCATCAGTGCTCCATCCCAGGTGGCTCAAGAGGTAAAGAATCCGGCTACCAATGCAGGAGATGCAGGAAACACAGGAGACACGGGTTCCATCCCTGGGTCGGGAAGATCCCCTGGGGGAGGAAATGGCAACCTCCTTCAGTATTCTTGCCTGGAGAATCTTATGGACAGAAGAGCCTGGTGGGCTACAGTCCATGGGGCCCCAAAGAGTCGGACACGACTGACTGACTACACACGCAGATGTTCCATCTCATTTCAGACGCAGTGTTCTACTCCAGTGAGAGACAACTGATTGAAAGACACAGATGCAAACAGAAGCTGTGGGGCCTGTAGGTGGAAAGAGAGTTGTTCTTTAGGACAAAGGATAACTCATAGCAGAGATTAGGCAGGTGGGGGGAAACCCTTTATCTCTACAGTTGAAGAAGAGGGTGCATTGAAAATTTGAAGTGCAGTTGCAAACTCAGCATTTCTGATAGTTAAGAAGCAGTAAGGGTGCCTCTGTTACTGTTCACTTATGTTTGTAACAAGAACGTCAGGACCTACCTGGAGCAAGGGCAGAGGGACAGGAGCAAAACCTGGAAGTCTCAAGAAGATCAATGTGGTCCAGAAAAGATCCCTGAAAACGCAGGGGATCTGGGGGGGAGAGGGGCTCCTCCCCGCAGCCTCCCAGAACAGTGCTGGTGCCCACTCATTGCTGTCTCGTCACTAAGTTGTGTCCAACTCTTGTGTGACCCCGTGGACTGCAGCCCACCAGGCTCCTCTGTCCATAGGATCCCATAAATATTAGTTGAATAGTCAAGTAAGGTTTTTGACAAATTTCTAAGGAAGAAGAGTTAGAAAGGAAGGCTGGGAACCACATCTCTCCTCCTCCTTTGTTGTATATGTTTGCCAGTTGAACATGTTCATTTCACAGAAGGAAACCAGCTAATCCTTGACTCTGCTCGTAAAGCTACAGGTGAAAGAATTTTATGGCAATAATCGAACTGGGTGCATCTCCCCTAAGGACAGCAGTCAAGATCCTGGCAGAAGGGCCAGAACCTGAGAGCACCGTGCCCTCACAGGGTCTGGTGTTTCATGAATCGATTATATAATGCCTGCCGGCTGCACAGATCCAGCGCGATGGGGAAGAGAAGCAGGAGAGAGCATCTGCTTTCCTCTGGTAGCTTTTGATTTGTTTGGTCCTTTTACTTCTCTGTTGCCAAGTAGCAAATGATGCAGGGCTTCCCATGTGGCTCAGTGGTAAAGAACCTGCTTGCTGATGCAAGAGACGCAGAAGATGTAGGTTCTATCCCTGGATCAGGAAGATCCCCTGGAGGAGGAAATGGCAACCCACTCTTGGCAACCCCATTCTTGCTTGGAGAATTCCGTGGACAGAAGAGCCTGGAGGGCACAGTCCATGGGGCTGCAACGAGTCAGACACGACTGAGCGACTAACACACACACAGCAGATGATGACAGAATTGAGTGCCTTAAAAGAACCATTTTATTCATCTGTGATTGTGGCTCAGGGAGGCAAACAGGGCCCTGTGGAGGTGGCTGGGCCGTGCTCCCCGAGGCGCCTGCTGAGGCCTAAGAGCAGCTAACTCAGTCTAAACCGGCTCCCGTTTGCCCATTTCCCTTCCTGGTGTGGTTTCATCCCTTCAGAGGCTCTCAGCTCCACAGCAGCTCTTCGGCTTCTCGGTCCTGTGCCCACACTCACCCTTCCCCGATTGTCCCGCCGAAGCCACAGGAGGGGTCCCGGCCCATGTAGCTGCTCTCCTGACCTCCTTCCTCTGGGAAGGGAGGCAGGGAGGAAGGTTCTGACACACACCACTCCCTGTCTTTCCCCATCTGAATAGGCTGCAGTTGCAGACATAAGACCTCGTCAGCTCTGCTTCCTCCAGCATCGTCTTACATCACAACTCTGCCCGAAGCGAGGGCTCTTCTCTGATGTTCTCTGCCACGTGTTGCATCCTAGACTCCGCACTTAGAACACTGTTCAAGCAACTTTGCTAAGATCACTTGGGCCTCCCTGGTTGCCTCCATGTTCTTCCTTGAGCTATGTAAAAAGTTCAGCTGGTAGGCACAGGGAGCTTTATTCAGTATTTTATAAAAACCTATCATTGTGTGTATTCAGTCATGTCTGACTCTTTGCGACCCCGTGGGCTGTAACCCGCCAGGCTCCTCTCTAGGTGGAATTTTTCAGGCAAGAATACTGGAGTGAGTTGCCATTTCCTTCTCATAATAACCTATAATGAAAAAGAATCTGAAGAAAGAATATATATATATATATATATGTACATGTATAAAACCTGAGTCACTTCACTGTAGCCCTCAAACTACCACAACATAGTAAATCAACTAAATTTCAACAACAAGAAAAATAGATCAGAGCAAGATGAAAAGGTGGAGAATCAGCCTTAACGTTGGATATGACGATTCCAAATGACAGAAACTCCGCACTGGAAGGGGCTCCCATCAGAAAGCACTTTCTCTGAGCAGAGAAAGATGGGGCAGGTTTGGGACTCTTTAATTCTGTGCAGATGGTTGTGTACAAATATTTTTCAGAGGATCTCATGGGGACAGTGGAGAGTAGGGGCATAATTTCAAGCCTAACTTTTCTTGTTCTATGTCTGTAGAGGGTGTAATTTTGACTGAGAGAGGGCGTGTTGCGCACCGAAGATGAAGAGAAAAGCTCCATGAAGAGCGTTCCCGCGTTGTATGCGGTGCAGCTCAGCTCTCCTGTTCCACTCCGGGCAGTGGCCTCAGTGTCAACCTGGAAGTCACCGGCCCGGGAGCCTGGGGGAAGTGGCCTTCACTCAAGGTGCTGATCCTGGTGACTGTGCGTCCCAAACATTGTTTTTTTGTCTCCAGTTTTCATCCGTCATCTCCAGTCTCTCTTACACAGCACTGGATCACGCCTCCTAACTCACCTTAGGTGGGGTGGCTTGCAGCTCCTAGCAAGCTTTTAAATGAAAACCACAGAATAACTCTTGCTCGAGCTCATTCTTGTATTCTTTTTATGGGACAGGAATTACCTGCCAGCAGATTGCTTCTGCAAAAGAGCTCAGGAGATCTCAGGATGAACGTGCCTCAGGTCAGGCAGCTTTGTTCACGGCTGGAGAGCCTTCGCTGGAGTAGCTCTGTGCATGCTCGTGACTCCAGCTACCCTTCCCATGCTGAATATGGCACCATGGGCTTGAATAGGTTCAAGTTATTCTTTTGAGAAAGACAGCTTATCTTCTTGAACAGAAGTTAGGCTCGACAATGCTTCCCCATTAGCAAAGCGGAGGGAGGTTGACGGGCGTGCTTCTCCAGCATCGGGAGCCACACCTCGGGCTGGTGGCCATCCTGAGGGCTCTGGGGTCTTTCAGAAGGATTTCCCCCTTAGAGCCGTCCTGAGAGCCTCCAGCGCAGCCCTGGAGCTTCTCAGAAGGATTTCCCCCTGAGAGCCGTCCTGACAGCCTCCAGCGCAGCCCTGGAGCTTCTCAGAAGGATTTCCTCCTCAGAGCCGTCCTTTCCGCCCTGCAGGAGGAGTTGAATCGCTAAGAGAACACAGGGAAAGGGGGGGGCAGAACGTAAAGGCTTATATTTCCTCTTCAGAGACGCAGCTTGCGTATTCTGGCCCTACTGTCCACTTCACCACCAAAAAACAACAAAAGTAAAGAGAAGTAGCTTTGTGCTTTATCATTTCAGCTGTGCTTCTTGTCAAAGGGGAACAGATAAAGGCAATAAACGATGGCATTTGAACAGAGTTGCCATGAACCAAAATGAGGGGGAAACTTACTCTTTAACGAGGGTGGTTTTTTGTTCATACGTACCTTAACCGGTCTGAATGTCACGGATAGTGTGCATTTTTAAGTCTCTGAGGCAGGCAAAACTGATTTCAGATTTCCGATTTGTTTAGCGAAACAGAACTCTGTGGATATTTTTTATAAACTCCCTAATAACTTTTATTCAGAGCACAGCTGGTCACACGTGGCTGTCAGCTCCATGTGATGAAGCACTTCTTAGTTCCTCAGAGGATCTTAGCTTCACTGGAAATGCCTTAGTAAAAACTTTCTGTGTGGGGAAGAATTCTTTTAGTTTTCTGGGTCTAAATTTCTTCTTAGGGCTTTAACATTAGTCTCTTAAGGTAACAGTGCATTCTGTAAACAAGTGTAAAATCTCATGGTTTATGTTTGATGGGGTGGCCATTCTAAAGTTCCTACTACTTCTAGGATCAACAAGCACATTGTGAAATTTACAAAGTTTGAAGGACAGAGCCTGAGAGGCAAAGATTAGCCCTGATTTAGGGAAGGAGGGAGGCACTAGAAAAGCTGTTGCGTGAAATGGTTAAGAGTTTGGCCGGGCTCTGCGCCAGGTTTGAAGCACTTGCTGTCTTAGCCACCCTGGGAGATGTGCGTCCCCCAGAGGGACAAACCCCAACCCCGAGTCTTCTCACAGTCTCTTAGTTGTCAATATCCCCTTCTAAGGGGCTTCCCTGGTGGCTCAGTGGTAAAGAATCCGTCTGCCAATGCAGGAAACTCAGGTTCCATCCCTGGGTCTGGAAGATCCCCTGGAGGAGGAAACGGCAGCCCACTCCAGTGTTCTTGTTTGGGAGAATCCTGTGGACAGAGGAGCCTGGTGGGCCACAGTCATGAGGTCACAGAGTCGGACCTGAGTTGGCGAGTCAACAGCAATAATGCTCCCCTTTTAAGGCACGTTCTCTCCTCCTGTTTCCTGAACAAAAGTCACCCTTTCTCAACTTAGAAGGGCTGCAGCCTTGCACATCCTTTTATTTTTCTGTCTTTTCTTTTTCTCCATGACAGCTTCCAGATGACACATCTCTACTGCTTGGGAGGATTTTTTTTTATCCTAAAAGCAGATAGAGAGGTGTACTAAAAGAAAATGTCTGCAATTCTTTGTCTTTGAGGTTTAATTTGAAGTCCTTCTACCACTAAGGACACTTCCAACTTGCCCTCGCTGCCTGCGTGGCGTCTTCCCTGTGTGTGTGTGTGTGTGTGTCTCAGTCGTGTATGACTCTTTGTGACTCCATGGACTGTAGCTTATACCTTTGGTGGGATCCGTGTGCCCTGAAGCTTCTGTGTTCCGTGGGTTCCTCTATCCTGAAACTGACTGGATAATATTAATGAGACCAGAAATTGTAAAATGTATGGAGTGTCTCTATTGTTAATACATATTGATTCCTGGGTGACTGTGCAAGACACTGATAATTTCCAGGTAAATTTTCCCTGCTCTCAATAAATGTTAAGTCTAGTGATGAAGACTAGCCTATGCAATGAACAAGAATCTGCAAGCTCATCTATGAGTACCTGTGTACACACGGTCACCAGGTGTAGAGGAAATTGTTCAGTTAAGGTGACTGCATAAAACCAGTTGAATGTAAGATTAACACAGAGACTCTGTTGTGAAAGAACTCTTCGAACAGCTAGAAAGGTGGAATTTTGGAAAATAAATGGAGGAAGTAGAATTCTCAAGTGCTGGGTTAACAATAGTTAAAACTCAGTCTTGTAAATAAACAAATACCATGGCTCATTAATTAATTTTAATTAAATATTCCTAATAATTTTTAGAGCACAGAACCAAGAAGCAAAACTTGAGCCTGAAGTTTTCCTTCTTGGTTCTGTGCTCTAAATGTTTGAAAAATGATAAAATCTAACTGGGAAGTAAGGTAAATAATACTGTTTCATTAACTATCCGATTAAGCCTATTAATGCTTTACTTCTTGGACAAATTTCATAATTTTTCTGGTAGAATGCTATCATTATAAAATAGGGATATAATCATCCTATTTTATAATAATCATAGTGCAATAAAAATAAGATCATCTCATCTCAAGTAAAAGTTTGCATGGGGGCCTCCCAGATGGCTGTAGTGGTAAGGAACCCGCCTGCCAATGCAGGATACGTAAGAGACGCAGGTTCAATTCCTGGGTCAGGAAGATCCCCTGGAAGAGGGCATGGCAACCCACTCCAGTATTCTTGCCTGGAGAATCCTCATGGACAGAGGAACCTGGCAGACTACAGTCCATGGGGTCGCAAAGAGTCAGACACAACTGAAGCGACCTAGCATGCATGTGCACAAACACACACACACAGAAACATGAATAGTATATGACAGCATGTGGACTAAGCGTAGGCTTCAGAAGAGGTGGACCCATATTTATATGGTGGTAGTGTGTGAATTCCCAAGTCCTTGCTGTCTCATCTGCAACCCCAGGGTAACATGACCCATTCTGCAAGACAGAGTCTGAGTAGCGTGTCTGTGGTGACTGACGCATGTCTGAGCCCTGTGATCCAGCCGTTTCCTTTACAAAGAAGTTCCCGCCCAGGTGGTAAGGGAGTGTGCAGGAGGCGATGCCCCCAGCAGTGTTTGCGATGGTGTAGACTAGGAGGCCATTGGGTGTCGGTCCCTGAGGAGTGGATACACCAAATGCGGTGAAAACATAAAAGCACAGTTACCCAGAAGTAACAGGTTATATTTTCAGAGTAACATGGATGAATCTTTTTAAAAAATATTCATTTATCTGGTTGCACAGGTCTTAGTTCCAGCACATGGGATCTTTCATTTGCTACAGGCAAGCTCTTAGTTGAGGCATAAGGGGTCTAGTTCCCTGACCATATTTCAAACTTGCCTGCTGACTGCACTGGGAGCTTGCAGTCTTAGCCACTGGAATACCAAGGAAATCCCCACAGATGAATCTAAAAAAAAAATAACACTGAGTAAAAAATCAACATAAGCTCATTTATGAAAATAAAAAAATGCATATATAAAGAAATCAATATTATACATGAATGCATAAATAGAAGAACATGCTTTTAAACAAATTTTGTCTTCTATAAGAATGGAGGAGAAAGGGGATCTGTTGGGTTGAAGGTAATAAGCCAAGGAGAGTATGACTTCTGTAGTCCAATGATGGCTCATACTAAGAGCGGAGAGATGTGATTACCTCAATTTTTTATGCTTATGAATAAAAAAGCAGACACAAACACACGAAACGTTTAACGAAAGGAAGGTGCCTGTACACGATAAGGGCTTCCCTGGGGGCTCAGTGGTAAAGAAATGGCCTACCAATGTAGGAGGTGCAGGTCCAACCCCTGGTCCAGGAAAGTCCCCTGGAGCAGAAAATGGTAACCCACTCCAGTATTCTTGCCTGGGAAACCCCATGGAGGGAGGAGCCTGGTGGGCTGCAGTCCATGGAGTTACAAATGGTCGGACACAACTTAGCAACTGAACAACAGCAAAAGCAGCACAGTAAGTACTGATAGTGTATTCCAAACTCTTCCTAGGTGTTCCAGTAACTGTTGGGCTACAGCAACTGTGCTATGTAGGCAGGTTGTTTAATAATGAAAATAAGACAAAGATTTAAGAAGCATAAACTCATATTTGCTTATAAATCAGAAATTGCATCCCAGAACCTGGCGTTAGCCAGAAAGCCTTATGAAGCGTGTCTGGCTTGGACATGCTTCATTATGGAATGTGCTTTTGTTATTGAAATGCTATTAAAATAACTAAGCAAAGAGCTTCCAGAGATACTGTAATTATCAGGCATGTTACAGAGAGCTGTACTGAAATTAACTTGTGGAACAGCATCTTGTTAAAGGCACATATCAGTATTTTCATTAGGTAAGACCAGCCAAACCTTTGAGTTACAGCTTTAAAAAACTGGGAAGAGCAGAGAAGGGTATGGTCCAGGCTCGGTGTAACATAACTGCCAGACTCCATGAAAGCAAGCTGGGTGGTCTGATGATTGGAACACGCAGCTTCTATTCCTTAGTGATTATTTTAGGACAAAGAGTTTCGATGACAGGGATGTGTGGCCATCTTTTTAACCACATAAATGTCATGGGCCATTATTTTGAAAGTCCATGAGTGACACACTTGCCTTCAGCTTCTCTCTGCCTGATTAATGCTAAGCCGTGCGCTCTCCTCCCCGTCCCACTTCTGAGGCTTTGGCCCTTGGCTCTGTTTGGCTCCCAGTGTGTGAAGTGCTGTGTTAGTGAGAAGCTCTATACGATGCCTAAATCAGCAACCAGAGAATGCGCTTCCAGAGAGCTCAGCTCAGGTGGGCATGGGTGGGAAACAAGGTAAGTTAGTAACTAAAATAAATACACACAGGTGCAGATGCAGCTCGGCCACCTGTCTCAATAGCCTAGAGAATATAAACCTAGACTAGGATTCTAAAAGAGGGGACAGCTATAATCTAGAATAGGGGTCCCCAACCTCCAGGATCTAATGCCTGATGATCTGAGGTGGAGCTAAAGTAATAATAACAGATATAAAGTGCACACGAAATGTAATGTGCTTGAATCATCCTGAAACCATCCCCCCAACCCCCCTGGTCTGTGGAAAAATTGTCCTCCATGAAACCAGTCCCTGGCATTAGCCAGAATGCCAGCTGCCAAAAAGGTTGGGAACCACTGATCTAGAAGATGAGACAAAGGAGAATGATATCGCTCCAGCTCCCTGGGGGCTAATGAGAAAAGCTGCAGAAAAGCATGCACGTGAGGCCAGTGGTCTAACTGGTCCAGGTGGACAAGGGTGTATAAAGCAACTCCTAAAGAGAGTTGAGATGCCTCTAGCTGCAAGAAACAGAAGACTCAACTAAGATGGCTTGAACAAAGTTATTGTCTTACAGGACAAAAAAAGTCCCAAGGTAGGGCAGATCCAGGTGGGTTAGTGCATCTGCTCAAAGGTGAGTCATCAGAGACTCGGATTCTTTCCATCATGCTCTCTACACCCTGGCCTGGTTACAAAATAGCTGCAGCATCAGCGGCCACATGAAGGCAAAACAGCCCTAAAACAAAGAAGAGGATTGGTTTCCTTCTGAGAGTCTCTTTTATCAGAAGGAATTTTCCAGAAGTCTTGCAGCAAAGTCTGCTGTCTTACTGGCAAGGTTTGCCACACCTTCTGATTTTTAAGATTTTATTCATTTATTTCTGCCCCCCAACTTTATTGAGGGATGATTGACAAGAATAACTGTATATATTTAACATATAGTGATGGGTCTTCCCTGGTGGTGCCAGCGGTGAAGAACCTGCCTGCCAGTGCAGGAGAGGCAAGAGATGTGAGTTCAATCCCTGGGTCAGGAAGATGCCCTGGAGAAGGGAATGGCAACCTACTCAGTATTCTTGCCTGGAGAATCCATGGACAGAGGAGCCTGGTGGGCTACAGTCCATAGCGTTGCAAAGAGTCAGGCAGGACTGAAGTGACTTAGCACACACGCATGCACGCTTGCACCTCATAGAGTTAAACCTTTCTTTGGTGTATGATGAACAAGCTTAAGATCTATTCTCAGTAACTTTTGAGCACACAGTATAATGTTATTCACCATTGTCACCATGCTGTACATTAGATCTTATGCTTATAAGCAAAAGTTTTTACCAGTTAGGGATTCCCTGGTGGCTCAGATGGTAAAGAATCTGCCTGCAATACAGGAGATGTGGGTTTGATCCCTGGATAGGGAAGATGCCCTGGAGAAGGAAATGGCAACTCACTCCAGTACTGTTGCCTGGAGAATCCCATGGATGGAGGAGCTAGTCCTTGGGGTCGCAAAGAGTCGGACACGACTGAGCGACTTACACCTCCAGGTTTTTTTTTTCACTGATGTGGGATACAGAAGCCTCAGTTGGCTTAAACCAATCACGGCTTATTCTTGACGAGTGGGAAGCCTTTTCTGAAGGACATTCTACATGAAAACTGCACCTTGAAATCCATCTCTCAGCACAGAATAGGGGAACGGAAGGGAAGGACCGAACAGCAGGCAATTAACATTTTTTTAAAATGTGCTATGTGGGGAGAATTTGAAGGTGTCCGAAAGAGGGGAGACATGCTTGCTGGAGTGATTGTGGGTGAGAGTTTCATTGGTGGCTGTTAGAGCAGCTTGGGAAAGGGAGGGCAGGAGACCCCTGAGAAGAGAATCGAAGTCAGGAGACCGAGAGTGAGAGCTCCCAAAGCCGACATGAGCTCCGAGCAGGCAGCCTGGAGCCCTGACTCCGTGAGCCCTCGGGTTCCCTCTGATCTCTCCTCAGTGGGGTGTGCAAGGCCTCCGGGCCATTTCTCCCGTTCTCCGGCCCTACCAGCCACCGCCTTTGGCTTCCTTTGTTGCAAATTTCTCTTTCAGGATTTTGAGTCCCTGCTTGTGTTTTGCCTTCTGTCAGTAATGATCTTCCTTTATATGTGTACCTGGGTGACTTGTTTCATTCTTCAAGGGGGAGTAGGACATCACCTCCTCCAGGAAGTCTTCCTGTGACTCTTGGGTTAGTTCTGTCCCCCCTGAGCTTCCTCAGTATTCTGTGTACATCTGTGTATCATAGATATTTAGTGCATTTGTCAGGACTGGTGCTGGAATAAAGCATAAAAAGCAAACTCCTTGCTTTAATGGAGATTGTACTCTAGCGAGAAGGTTAGGCAATAGATACGTATATATAAAGTACATATATGTGTTTTATTTATATAAACAAACATAAACATTGCTTATATTTACATAAAGTCATGTATATATAATGCATAAAACACACACATTTATAATATATGTGGTAAATATATTAAAACATGCAGTACAAGGCTGAGACGGGAGTGCTTCCCTGGTGACTCAGTGGTAAAGAATCTGCCTGCAATGCAGGACATGCTGGTTAGATCCTTGGTTTGGGAAGATCCCCTGGAGAAGAAAATGGCAACCCACTACAGTATTGCTGCCTGGAGAACCCCATGGACAGAAGAGCCTGGCGGGCTGCAGTTCATGGAGTTGCAAAGAGTCAGATGTGACTGAGCAACTAAACTAGAGCAATACGGAAGGCAAAGATTTGTATCCCCATGTGTTACTGTGTCCAGAGGTTGAGAATGTGAGAAAAATCCTTAAAAAGAGACTGAGGTGGCCTCAAGGGCGTTGGTCGAGAAGCTGGTGATGCGGCAAGAGAGAAGGATGGCCAGGAAGTTAAAGGAAGGAAGTGTTTGCTGGCAGTGGAGGGCCCTAGAAAGTGACACGTTCCTGAGGGCAGGAATGATGCTCGACTGTTTCTGCACTCGGCGGTGCTCAGTAGATGTTTGTGGGGTCCAGTAAATACATTCTTCCTTCCTGATGTGCCGCTGTCCTTAGAGAACACTCGTTTCCAGCATCTTTTCCTTCCTCTCAATTTTTCCTCCTCCTTTCCTCCATTTTTCCTGATGTCATGCGGGGCTGAGGGCTTTGGCCTCCTTCAGATGGCATGACCTATTTGCTAGGATCCCCTTACTTTTATGGAGGAGACAAGAAATAAGGTTCACCAAGGAGATGAAATGTGCAGAGAACACCATCCGAGTTTGCCCCACTGTCTCTCACCTTGCTTGTGCAGGGTGACAGGATGGAGACTGTGAAGACGGGAGCTGGCTGGGAAGGATCTAAGGATCTCTTTTGGCTGGGCTGTGTAGCTCAATGACTTTGTACACATTCCAGGATGAGGAGAGTCCCTAAAGTGTGGAAAATAAGAGCCAAGGGATCTAGTTTCTTCTGTGCTTTTGCTCCAGAAAAATTAGCTGTCACTTTTAAATGTACACAAACGATAGCGAGAGAGCTTTGAAGTACTGGTTGAAGAGAACAGTAAATCTTCTGTTCATGAGAATAAAGAACTACTGTGAAGGCCCTCCCCCACCTAGCGTTTATTAGCTCCTTAGACAGTGTGACAGCAGGCTGTAACTCCTCATGAAGCAGTGGGCTCAGACACTTCCGTTTACGGAAGGTCATAACTGAATGCTCGATATTATCTTTGCCTCCAGGTAAGTCTGAGATATTTTTTTTCCCTTCCATTCTCAGGTAGGGCTTTGCTGAAAATGGATTCCCTAAGCACAGGAAACGTTGAATTTTGTCTGGATGTGTTCAAGGAGCTGAACTATAACCACGCAGGAGACAATGTCTTCTTCTCCCTGCTGAGTCTTCTTTATGCTCTTAGTATGATCCTCCTGGGAGCCAGAGGGACCAGCGCAGAGCCGATGGAGAAGGTACTGGGCACAGCAGGAGTCCCAGGTGGCCTGGGGTCTTCCTCAGAATGACTTACACTCTATACCCAGAAAACGTTGCCATCCTGTGAAAGAACCACACGTGGGCAAAGCACATTTCTTATGACTAATAGCTTAGATAATGCTATACATTATAATGCAAATAACACAACGCATGCCATGCTCAATCTCTTTCTTGCCATCAGCGCTTTCACACATAAATGACTGAAATTTACTTTCATAGTTTATCTTTACAGTGGCTTAAACATGCCAGAGAACACACATATGGTATGAGTCTTGCCCTCTACAGTTTCAATTTACAATAAAATGAGTCTCTATCAGAAACTAACATAGTGTTGTAGAATAATTATATTCCAAATGAAAAAATAAAGGAGTTAAAAAAAATGACCAAATTCAGTAAAAAAAAAAAAAAAGACTGTTTAAAAGTTATCCAGTTTTTTACAGTGCTCATTTATGCATTTGAAGTTCATACCAGCCCTGTGTGTTAGGGGTAGGAATTGTTATCCCCATTTTACAGATGGGGAAACGGAGACTAACCTGAGACGAGGGAAGAACAGGTGACATAGGCTGATATGCAGTGGTTTCCCACCATACATACGTACACATACATTCACACATGTGAATACATATGTATGTATATATGGCTTCCCAGGTGGCACTAACGGTAAAGATTGCCTGCCAAGGCAGGAGATGCAAGAGATGCAGATTCAATCTCTGGGAGAGAAGATCCCCTGGAGGAGGAAATGGTACCCCACTCCAGTATTCTTGCCTGGAAAATTCCATGGACAGAGGAGCTTTTTTTTTTTTTTTTTGCTGTGAAAAGTCTAGAAGGATATCACTTAATAACTCCCAGGGTATTTGCACATCTTATTATTGTTTGTCCTTTATTCCATATTTTGATGCACTTTTAGGATTTTCTTGCATTTAAATAAATAATTTAGTGGGAAACCATGTAGCATTTGCACAGCCCCGGAGGAGCTGTCAGTGCCTGCCTGGAGACAGTGGCAGAGGGGCTGAAGAGTCTGTGAGCCGGAGCTCAGGGCCTGGCACCAGACAGGCAATGTGGGTCGGGGCCAAGTGGATTAACCTCATGAACTCAATTTCCCTAACAGAAAATGAGGATAATAGTATCTACTTTAAAAGTTGTCAGGAGGATTAAGTAAGATATGCAAAGGCTTAGTTCAGGATTTGGATATAACATCATTAAACATTAGTTCTTACTAGGTCTTTATCTCAAGTGGAAAACCTTGTAGCTGTCAGCCTCTGTAGACTGTGTGTTCCTTTTGATGCCAGTCTATCTCATTTGTTTTCTAGGTGCTTCACTTTAATCATATTGTAGAACCATCAGGACCAGCGTTCAAGGCCTTGGCTAAGATATGATAATATCTCTGCTGAGCTGTCAAATGCTCTTTGATAAAGAGCACCAAGAAATAATATAGTCCAGGCATTGAGTGGCAGAGCACTTTATTGATTAATAAGCATGTGAGTGATGAATCCTCGGTTTCCTCCTTTAATCCTCCTGAGGGTGACTGGCCAATAGGATTAATGCAATGGTAGTGACAACCACAGTAAAGCCCCCAGATTTTATCATCTGATTTTTGTCATCCTCATTCAGCTTTCTGTTCTCTTATGAACTGTGCCCCACGGTGAGTCTGCCAGGCTCTTCTATGTAGGGTCAGGTCTTCAGTCCAATGAGGGGACTGAGAAAGAACCTGATGCTTTACCTTTTAAATCTATAGCAGGAAAACAGGGCCTGATGCCACCCAACCCACGTGCTCCAGGACTGCGGTCTCTGTTCTTTCTAATAGAAGGATGCCTTTTGACATCAAAACTAGATAGAACTGCCACATGGAAACATATGTATGCTTGATTGTGATTGAGGAAAGACACACATGCCTAGAGCCACAGAGTACTTGCTTCATGGAACCCTTATTGTTAGGAGATTGGAGCCCATAGTTCGGGAACATTCACTTTGGGCAATAGAGGCATAAACCCTGCTGCTGCTGCTGCTAAGTCGCTTCAGTCGTGTCCGACTCTGTGAGACCCCATAGATGGCAGCCCACCAGGCTCCCCCGTCCCTACAGTTCCCATGAACTCAGATGCATCAAGTTGAAGAGGAGGAGACGGGAGAGGGGAGGAGGGGGTGAGATGTATGGAGAGAGTAACATGGAAACTTACATGACCGTATGCAAAATAGATAGCCAACGGGAATTTGCTGTATGTCCCAGGGAACTCAAACAGGGACTCTGCACCAACCTCGAGGGTGGGATGGGGAGGGAAGCAGAGGGAGGTTCAGGAGGGAGGGGATATATGTGTACCTGTGCGGATTCATGCTGAGGTCTGACAGAAAACAGCAAAAGTCAGCAAAGCAACTATCCTTCAATTAAAAAAAAAAAAAACATGCTTAAGTGAATTGCTTCTGTGATGGACAGATGGGTGTGTCAGGTCAGTTCAATAAAGAGCTCAGTATTTGATTAAATGATCACATAGAAAATGGAGACATTGAAAGGAGCATGAGAGATAGAGAAGGAAAGTGATTCTTTAGGCGCAAAGGCAACAATCACACTCGGATCATCGCTCTGAAAATCCCCACTAGGATCTCTTCATTAAAATGTCTGGTTTTGGGTTAAACCACGAGAGCTGACAAGTCCTTGTGTGTTTGCGGTAGTTTACAATTCTGCACACGGTCTGTAGCCAAAGTCCCAGAGTGCCGAGATTATTGTGGGAGAGGAAACCTGGAGAAGGAGAAGGCTTTCCATTGCCAACTCTTGCTTTGTTCATACTCACTGCCCTTCTATTCAGAGGCAAACGTCCTGCTCTCTGGTTATTGCTTTCACATTATTTATACTCTCTAATGGCAAGAAATCAAGCAATTTAATACTCCCTTCTTTATTTACTGGTGCTTCAGTGCAACCAAGCTGGAAGGATTCACTCAGACTTAGGAGTCTTTTTCTCCCAGATCAATAGGCCAGACTCTAACTACACCCTCAGCATCGCCAACAGACTCTACGGGACAAATGCGATGGCACCCCACGAGGTAAGTCCCTCTGGAACAGTTGTCAACAGCTTTCTTGGCATCCTCTGAATTTCACATTATAAAACAAAATGAAGGATAAGAAGTGTCACATGATATTCATCTTCAAGAGATTACATTTGAGCCGAAATAGAGTCTCAGTGAAATGGTTTTTACCAAACTCCTATTTAAGGTTGTGAAATGTCACATAACTTCCTGCAAATCGCCGGTGTTGCCCAAGAGTAAGGTCATGGATGAAACACAAAACAAATTTGGTAATAATTATCCCTTATGAGCCAGAAAGAAAACAAAACATATTTCTCATCTCTCTTTTAAAGGTCCTTAATGGCAGAATATTGAGAGTTAATGGAAAGTACACTGGGCTGGGAGCCAAGAGAGCTGTTCCCATTGAGGCATGACTTTGGACAAATATCTTTCACCTGTAAAATGAGAGGATTAGCCTACGTTCTTTCTAGTTCCCAAATTCTAACACGAATGATGCCATTTTCCAATGGCATTAACATATACAGTTTTACTGAGTGTTTATTATGTGCCAGTCATTCTACTCAATCTCATGTATTCCTTACATAGTCCTGTAAGATGTAGCTATAAAATTGTTATCAGTTCTACAATCATGAAGCAGATTCTATAAAGGCCACAGACATAAAGTGACAAAGCCTAGATTTGACCTCTATCTAAACTCATCTTCTTGTATATTAAATACTACATTATTCTGCAATGATTGAGGTAAAATCCTAGATTCAGTGACACAGCTTTGGTTTGACCAGTGTGACTTAGATGTCAATCAACCCTGAATATTCACTGGAAGGACTGAAGCTGAAACTCCAATACTTTGGCCACCTGATGAGAAGAGCCGACTCATTGGAAAAGACCCTGATGCTGGGAAAGATTGAAGGCAGGAGGGGAAGACAGAGGATGAGATTGTTGGATGGCGTCACTGACTCAATGGACATGAGTTTGGGTAAATTCTGGGAGATGGTGAAGGACAGGGAGGCCTGCTGCTGCAGTCCATGGGGGTCACAAAGAGCTGGACATGACTGAGCAACTGGGCAATGACAACTTAAATGTCAGCTGGGTGAAGCAAAATGCAGCCTTGAATTTCTAATGTTCTTCCCTAGCCTGGTGGTGCAGGCTATGTCTTATACTCAACAAGATTTGGATTGTCAGAGTTTTTGCAACTTAGTGTGGCCCATCTTGGTATCATAGATATTTCAGAGGTATTTCCTTCTATAGCCCTAGAAGCGTAAAGAATGTTTATGGACAGGACCTGAAGTAAGGGGATTAACAACTATGGGCCCCTCTCGCATTCTTTTGTCTCCCTCAAAGCTGTCATGATCTGGGTGTAATTGTAAATAGATGTTGACTTGAGACAATGATGATTACATCTGACATGAGAAGCTGACTTGAGAAACTCCCCATTAGTTTCATTAGGTTGTCTCGGTCTCTGTCAGAAGATACCGATATCCCAGGATTCTGTCTGGAGAAACTCCCACCGCATGGGCTGTGAGCAGTCACGTAAGCATGTTCCAGCCACTGCTGGACGCAGCTCAGGGCAAGAACTGGGTCTAGGGCCAGATTTTACTCTCAGTTAAGCTTTCCCTGGATTCAGGCACAAAAGAATCCAGTTAAGCAGTAACTTTCCTTACACTATTTTTTTGGTGTTATGCAACTATCCTTTCTTTTACAGCAATACTTACACTGTTCTGAGAAATTGTATCAAGCCAGGCTGCAAACTGTTGATTTTGAACGGTCTGCAGAAGAAACAAGGAAAACCATCAATGCTTGGGTTGAAAGTAAAACTGCTGGTGAGGATAAGTCAACCACGTGTCTCCAAACTTTATTCGAGCTGTGTTGATAAACTTGCTGAGTTAACGTTAAGAAGGAAGCTAGATGTACTTGTTTAGATTAGTGTCTGGCCTCAGTTTGGGGCTCTGTGCCTAGAATAATGCCTGGCACATGAAAGTTTTGTAAAAATTTTGAGCGTAGATTGATTAGTGTTGTCTGTCATTACAGATCCACATGCTGTGTATTTGTTTAGACTGTTATCGTTATTTTGTCATTAATTTGTGTATTTATTTATCCATTCATTTGTGTGTATATATATATATACACACATATGTATATATATAATCAAATGATGTTCATCATTGTTATTACGTGCTAGGTATTATGTTTGGCCCAAAAGTTCAATAAAAATGAAAGCTCTCATCAAGCTTAGAGTCTGATATTTCATATACCCCTGTTTCATATTGTATGATAGATTATATTCCAAAAAAATGCTATAAATTGCAACACTCCAGAATGCTCCAAGAAGGCTTGGTGTTGCATCTTGATCAATATATTTACAGCAAGAAATTCTTGGTATAGTTTTATAAATCCTGATTTTTCAGATACATTTTTATTTCAAATGTATATGCTTGTGATACACGAAGGTTAGCATACTGAAAGGACCAGTGTGTCTTTGGAATATGTAACATATTTGCAATTGGTAAGGTACTGGTAACTATAAAGCCTGATAGATATGAAAAGTAAGCCACAGGAGATGATTCCCTGGTGGCTCAGATGGTAAAGAATCTGCCTGCAATGCAGGGGACTCAAGTTTGATCCCTGGGTCAGAAAGATCCCCTGGAGAAGGAAATGGCAACCCACTCTGTATTCTTGCCTGAAAAATCCCGTGGACAGAGGAGCCTGGCGGGCTACAGTGCAGGGGGTCACAAAGATTGGGGCGTGACTGAGCGACTGACACACTATGGGAGATGATTATAGAATTTTTTAAAAAGCAGTTATATGTATAAGAAAGCATAGGATATGACTAGTTACAAGACAGGTTGATTCATACCTAACATACTTGGTATTCCTTGAATGCCAGCTTCTGATTAGATATAACAAAGCTTTCAATATTCTTTGAAATAAACTTCATTTGACAAGAACATGCTTTATGGCCACAGATGAGGGAATTCTTCTGGGATCTCAAATCTATAATTAGCCTTAACAAAGGCTCCAAATTTCTTGTAACTCTTCAACTCTCTACTATCAATAAGTTCAAATCCAAATATATTATTTATTCTTTTTTTTGTTGTTGTTGTTACAAGGAAAAGTCACTAACCTCTTTGGAAAAGGCACGACTGAGCCCTCCTGTGTCATGGTCTTGGTGAATGCCATATAATTCAAAGGACAATGGCAGAATAAATTTCAGGAACGAGAAACATTTAAAACCCCTTTTCAGTTAAGTAAGGTGAGTATTTTATTTTCAGGTGGATGATCAATTTCGGAGAATGCCATATCCATTAAAGACAATTTAGAAAGTTTCAGTGAAAATACTGGTTCTAGGCTCTGTGTTTCCATGGATTTTGTTTCTGTTGCTCCCGTGAAGTGATGGTAACCTTTCTCAATGGGGTGATCAGGAACAGAAGAAAGTTCGTCCTTTTCTTACTGTTCTTCTGGGGGTCTACATTCTTCCCAGACATGCTTTCTCTAGTAAATAGTTTCTCTAGAAATACAGCAAAGTTAGTTGTACTATTTTTCTCCCAGAAAGTCTCTAATCAGATCCAAAAAAAGGAGATGACCCTATAATCTCATTTTCCCAAGTAAATCACTTTATCTAGAGACCTTGCCTTTGTTTTGGGGAAACATATATGTTATCGTTTTTATTAGTATGTATATTATCTGAACACAAACATTTTAAAATTAAAAACACTTATACCCTTTGCGAAGTAGTGTCATACAGGGTGTATTCTGTCATTCCTGTTTTACCCATGCCTTTCTGGTGCTAATGCGGTTACCCTTGTTGTTCTGAAAGGAAAATCAGTATGTGTGCCTGTACACACACGCATGTAACTGTACCATCTAATTACAACTTTTTGTTTTAAACATAGGGTAAAAGTGTGACTGTGGAGATGATGCACCAGACTGGGAAGTTTAAACTGGCCCTCATCGAGGAACCACAGATGCAGGTTTTGGAGCTGCCCTGTGTCAACAGCACACTCGGTGTGATCATTCTGCTTCCAGTGGGCACGGCTGACTTAGACCAGGTGAGAATGTGCGGTGAAGACGCGGGCGTGTGTGCACGCACACGATGTGTGTTTATGAAGACGCGGTGTGTGTGTGCATGCACACGATGTGTGTTTATGAAGACGCGGTGTGTGTGCACGCACATGATGTGTGTTTAATGCTAATGTGCGGTGAAGACGCGATGTGTGTGCACACGCACACGATGTGTGTTTATGAAGACGCGGTGTGTGTGCACGCACACGATGTGTGTTTAATGCTAATGTGCGGTGAAGACGCGGGTGTGTGTGCACGCACACGATGTGTGTTTAATGCTAATGTGCGGTGAAGACGCGGTGTGTGTGCACACGCACACGATGTGTGTTTAATGCTAATGTGCAGTGAAGACGCGGGTGTGTGTGTGCACACGCACACGATGTGTGTTTATGAAGACGCGGTGTGTGTGCACATGCACACGATGTGTGTTTATGAAGACGCGGGTGTGTGTGCACGCACACGATGTGTGTTTATGAAGACGTGGTGTGTGTGCGCATGCACACGATGTCTGTTTAATGCTAATGTGTGGTGAAGACACGGTGTGTGTGCACATGCACACGATGTGTGTTTTGTGACCATAGTGTTGCCCGTCACTGATTCTTTCAGGTTCAACAGTTCTGCCAGGTGCTGTGAGAGCAAAGGACGGACATCCTGAAGTCCCTGACTTCAGGATGATGTATTTAGGGAGAACAATCTATTCTTCCTTTAAAAAAGGGGCATCTGGAGGCAGAAGTGCCTGTGGTACCAGTTCACACACACATGCAGATGCACACACACACACACACTCACACACTGGTCATTGGACGTTTGGGAAACCCCTTTCTATAGCGGGCTTCCCTTGTGGCTCAGACAGTAAAGAATCCGCCTGCAGTGTGGGAGACCTGGGTTTGATCCCTAGGCTGGGAAAGTAGGGAAGTCTTCTGGACATCCCTGGGCTGGGGTGTGTGCTCTGCAGCTCTAGGAAGAGCATCACAGTCCGGGCTGTAAGAACACGTGTGGCAGAGCTGTGGCCACTGCAGGGGGAGCTCAGTTCTCTGGAGGTCTGTGGGCTTCAGTGAAAGATACCTGGAGGCACTGAGCACTTGGAAGCAGTTTAGAAGTGGTCTTTTTTACCTTTGGGCTGTGCCGTGAAGTATGTGGGTTTTTATTCTCCAACTAGGATCAGACCCGTGCCCCCTGAATTGGAAGGGTGGAGTTTTAAACACTGGACTGCCAGGGACATCCCAGAAGTGGTTTTTATTAAATTGTGATTCATGTATTTAATTATTCATTCATTCATACACCAAACATTGAGTGTCCACAGCATGCTGAAAACTCTGCTGTGTTCTGGAAACACAGACGAATCTGTGGTTACAACACAGAGTTGAATGTGTAAGGAGCGCTGTGACAGACCCTGCAGAAAAGGAAGAACAGAGTCCAAATTTGAGTGAGGAAATCAGGAAGGCATCCTAGTAGAGCAATCTCGATGCCAGCCTCACTGGATAAGTAGGAGATGAAGAGGAACAAAGGCAGTGCCTGTTGCTCCAGCCAGAGAAAGGGACACGTGCCAATGCCTTGGAAGTATGAGGCAGCGAGGGGGGTCTGACATGAAGTCGTGGTGACGTGGATCAGGGCAGAGAAGCACAGAGGGCAAGGAGGTTTAGGAATCAAACCACCTTCATTTTATGCCTGAGTTTATACTGTCAGGATGGGGAAAAATGTGACAAAAAAGTTTTCAACTCTTGTAATAGATTGATGGGGTTTGACATACTGGTTTGGAGCTGCAGGGAGGTCTGAACAGAGAGTTTCAAATGACCAAGGGTAGAATTTGAAGGGCTTCAGAAACTCTTGAAACTGGATGTAGGGTGAGAGGTCTGAGTTTTGAGACTGCTTGGGGGGAAATCGGAGCATAGACCCAGGAACTGAATTGCTGGGTGAAGGCAGAGGACATCCAGGGTTCAGAAGCTTCTGGCACAATGAGGGCAGGACATGCGATTAGAGCGGCAAAACCAGCTCATAAAGGAGACGTGACTCATGTTTCAGATGTGCGCGCCCAGAAGAGATGGTTGAATTCATCCAGGAAATGGGGCACAAGGACTTCACAGCAATACAGGGAGTTTAAGAGATGCCTCCCTGCTGAGGAAATGAGGCAAAAGAGTGTAGGATACACATCGACAAGTTTAATCATGAAGCATCAGTGAGAAGTAGACAGGAGAAGAGGGGAGGTGTGGCTGCACATGAGGTTTTTGTTTTTTCAGACAGGACTTGAGTACATTTTAAAGGTAGAGAAGAAATTGATGTTGAATTGTTGACGCCAAGAATCAGAAAGCAAATAGCATTGAACATTCAGGGTGTGTGTTCAGCTCCTGTGGTCTCCACCCGTGTTTTGTCTCTTAGGTAGAAAAGCAGCTGAACTCAAGGACCTTTCAGGAATGGACCAGCCCGCCCAACATGGTGGAGAGGGACGTGGAAGTGCATCTCCCGAGATTCAAACTGGAGATCAAGTACGAGCTCAATTCCCTGTTAGAGTCCCTCGGGATGACAGACATCTTCAGCCAGGTCAAAGCAGATCTTTCTGGAATATCACCAGTCAAGGGCCTCTTTGTATCAAAGATCATCCACAAGTCCTACGTGGAGGTCAACGAGGAGGGCACGGAGGCAGCTGTGGCCACTGGCGACATCCTGGTAGTAAAAAGACTTCCCATCCGAGCTCAGTTCGTGGTGAGCCACCCCTTCCTGTTCTTCATCAAGCACTTTCACAACAACACAATTCTCTGTGGCAAGCTGGCCTCTCCCTGAGCAGAGTGGGTGGAGCAAGGCTCAGGGTCACAGGGGAGGGCAGTGACCAACCGCGACTAAAAGTGGGTCCCACCTCACCCTGCTCCGTGCCTCAGTTTGCGCCTCTGAGAAACGGGTCTGGGACATCTCCTAGCTTATCTCATGAGTTGGTGAAGCCTCAGATGATGGTCATCACGGAAGAAGCTATAGCTACAAACAAGCCTCTGTCTCTCATCTTTGAGGCCTCGTTTAAGTGCTGTCTGGGTGATATGATCCAGTCAGTGGGAAACAGTTTAGAAGATTAGATTTTCTTGACTTGTTTGCATCAGTGAGCTCTTGGTTAAGTGGCCGCTTTACCTTTGGAAGAACAATGTAAAGGCTTCAACTTTGGCTGGATCTTAAAATCTGTTATTTTCCTTGTATATGTAAATATAACATCATGAATTCTGTATTGACTATAATAAATACATGAAATGCCTTAAATTCTTGGAGGATTTGTAGTACTCTGCAGCAACTCAATACATATGAGAAAAGACTGGATAAGTGGAAGTCCGATTCAGTGCACATTTTAGTAGAATCTTTGGCTAAATCTTTTTAGGCTCTAAACTGAATCAGATTTTTCTTTCCCTCCCTCCCTCCCTCCCTCCATCCATCCTTCTCTCTCTTTCTCAATAGTGTTTAGTTGTTTAGTCACTAAGTTGTGTCCAACTCTTTTGCTACTCATGGACTGTAGCCCTCCAGGCTCCTCTGCCCATGGGATTTTCCAGGCAAGAATACTGGAGTGGGTATTTCCTTCTCCAGGAAAGGTATTGCCATTTTCTTCTCTAGGGGTTCTTCTCAACCCAGGGATAGAACCGGTATCTTATGCATTGGCAGGTGGATTCTTTACTGCTAAGCCACCAGGAAGCCCTCAATATTCACAATAATGCAATGAGAAAAATTCACAACAGAAAAAACCAGACATCAATCAGAATATTTTATTAGAAAAATTTCTGAAGGACTTCCCTAGTAGTCCAGTGGTTATGATTCAGAGCTTCCACTCAAGGGGCATGGGGTTTGATCCCTGGTCAGGAAACTAAGACACTACATGCTGTTCAGTTCAGTTCAGTCAGTTCAGTCGCTCAGTCGTGTCCGCCTCTTTGCAACCCCATGAATCGCAGCACGCCAGGCCTCCCCGTCCATCACCAACTCCCGGAGTTCATGCAGACTCACATCCATGGAGTCAGTGATGCCATCCAGCCATCTTATCCTCTGTTGTCCCCTTCTCCTCCTGCCCCCAATCCCTCCCAGCATCAGTCTTTTCCAATGAGTCAACTCTTCGCATGAGGTGGCCAAAGTACTGGAGTGTCAGCTTCAGCATCATTCCTTCCAAAGAAATCCCAGGGCTGATCTCCTTTAGAATGGACTGGTTGGATCTCCTTGCAGTCCAAGGGACTCTCAAGAGTCTTCTCCAACACCATAGCTCAAAGGCATCAATTCTTCGGTGCTCAGCTTTCTTCACAGTCCAACTCTCACATCCTTTTTTAAAAAAGAAATCCTCCTTAATTTCTATTTGTGATAACATGAAGTGATGATCAGATAATAGTGTCCATAATACATTCACTGCCTTCTCAGTGTCATCTTGACAAATGCTTCCTTCCAGAACTCTCTCAGAGGGCTGAACACAAGAGTCCCTCAAATCCCCCTTCTCTTACACTGTCTTAGAACAGTCAGTTCCAAGACCACCATTGATTCCCTCCTGCAGTGATGGGCCACCATCTTACTATTGCCAGTGGTGGCGGACAAGGATGGATTTTCAACTTCCCTAATGATGCTAAGTTAAATACACAGGGTGACAATATACAGCCTTGACGTACTCCTTTTCCTATTTGGAACCAGTCTGTTGTTCCATGTCCAGTTCTAACTGTTGCTTCCTGATCTGCATACAAATTTCTCAAGAGGCAGATCAGGTGGTCTGGTATTCCCATCTCTTTCAGAATTTTCCACAGTTTATTGTGATCCATACAGTCAAAGGCTTTGGCATAGTCAATAACGCAGAAATAGATGTTTTTCTGGAACTCCCTTGCTTTTTCCATGATCCACACAAGCTGGAATCAAGATTGCCGGGAGAAATATCAATAACCTCAGACATACAGATGACACCACCCTTATGGCAGAAAGTGAAAAGGAACTCAAAAGCCTCTTGATGAAGGTGAAAGTGGAGAGTGAAAAAATTGGCTTAAAGCTCAACATTCAGAAAACGAAGATCATGGCATCTGGTCCCATCACTTCATGGGAAATAGATGGGGAAACAGTGGAAACAGTGTCAGACTTTATTTTTGGGGGCTCCAAAATCGCTGCAGATGGTGACTGCAGCCATGAAATTAAAAGACGTTTACCCCTTGGAAGGAAAGTTATGACCAACCTAGATAGCATATTCAAGAGCAGAGATATTACTTTGCCAACAAAGGTCCGTCTAGTCAAGGCTATGGTTTTTCCTGTGGTCATGTATGGATGTGAGAGTTGGACTGTGAAGAAGGCTGAGCACGGAGGAATTGATGCTTTTGAACTGTGGTGTTGGAGAAGACTCTTGAGAGTCCCTTGGACTGCAAGGAGATCCAACCAGTCCATTCTGAAGGAGATCAGCCCTGGGATTTCTTTGGAAGGAATGATGCTAAAGCTGAAACTCCAGTACTTTGGCCACCTGACGCGAAGAGTTGACTCACTGGAAAAGACTCTGATGCTGGGAGGGATTGGGGGCAAGAGGAAAAGGGGATGACAGAGGATGAGATGGCTGGATGGCATCACCAACTCGATGGATGTGAGTCTGAGTGAACTCCAGGAGTTGGTGATGGACGGGGAGGCCTGGCGTGCTGCGATTCATGGGGTCGCAAGGAGTCGGACATGACTGAGCCACTGAAATGAACTGAACTGAACTGAATTGGGACCCTGAAGGATGCATGCATGCTCAGTCATGTCTGACTCTTTCTGACACCCTATACAGTAGCCACCATGCTCCTCTGTCCATGGGATTTTTAGACAAGAATACTGGAGTGGATTGACAGTTCCTTCTCCAGGTAACTTCCAGACGCAGGGATTGAACCTGGTTTCCTGTGCTGCGGGCAATCTCCTGAATTATAGGGGGATTCTTTAGTGACTGAGCCACCAGGGAAGCCCTTATTCTTTAATAATAAAATATAAAGTAACAAGCAAGCAATGATTTCCAGAGAGTATAAAACTGAAGAACACCTCCTAAAATACCATGTGACGTTGCCCCATGGCACTGAGTGGCTGCACGTGCTCTTCTAACGATCCTTTACCGAGTGCATCTGTCACACGGCACAAAGCCAGGAAACCACCTTGGCCTAGCTCATGGATAACCCAGCATCTGTCACACGGCATAAAGCCAGGAAGCCACCTTGGCCTAACTCACGGATAACCCAGCAAGTTCAACTGCAGAACTATGAGAACCACAGTGCAACTATGATGGGTGTGAAAAAATGAGTTGTTTCTTGGCATCTACTTTTCACCTTAAACATCTAGGAAAGACCACGGAGGCAGTCTGTCTGGTGGATGCTGGGTCCTTCTCCATGGCCCCCGGTGTGTGCTGTACAGGAGCTCAGCAGAGCCGTGGGACCAGGCATGGGGCTGGGGGGGTGACCGTGGCTGACAAGCCGTAGGACCTCCCTCCCTGACAGAGGCTCAGAGTGAGTGTCCAGTCACAGCCTCCATTCCAGAACCTCAGAGTCCCCCGAAGGGGTGGGAATTGAGCTGATGGTCACCATTACAGAGAGGGCTGCAAGAGCACCAATGGGCCCTGGGCAGAGACACAGGACTTGGAGAGACAGTGACTAAACCAGCTGCTGGGCGTGGAGGAGGGGGTCACGCTCCTGAGGCTTTGCTGTGCGAAGCCAGGAGCTCCTCGAGCACCCAGTGCTGGGTATGGAGAACATAGCTGTTTTCACTCTCTCACAGAGCTATTTTTCTTAAACTTGAGTATAGTTGCTTTATAATGTATTCGTTTCTGCTGCACAGCAAAGTGAATCAGCCATTGTTGTCTTTCAGTCACCAACTCGTGTCCACCTCCTTGTGACCCCATGGACTGCAGCACGCCAGGCCTCCCTGTCCATCACCAACTCCCAGAGCTTGTTCAAACTCATGTCTATTGAGTCGGTGATGCCATCCAACCATCTCATCCTCTGTCATCCCCTTCTCCTCCTGCCTTCAATCTTTCCCAGCATCAAGCTACATATACATATATCCCCTCTTCCTTGGATTTCTTTCCCATTTAGGTTGCTACAGAGCAGTGAGTAGAGTTCTCTGAGCTATTCGGTAGGTTCTCATTAGTTACCTATTCCTGCCTTGTATCAATAATGTATTTGTGTCAACCCCAATCGCCTCTTCACCCCACCCCTCTTCCCTCCTTTGGTGTCCACACGTTTGTTCTCTCTGATTGTGTCTCTGTTTCTGCTTTGCAAATAAATTTATCTATACCATTTTTCTAGATTCCACATATATGCATTGATACATATTTGTTTTCAAAGAGTTAATGTTATACGTCAATATATCCCAGTAAAAAATGGGCAAAGGACTTAAATATGCATTTCTCCAAAGAAGGCATGCACATGGCCAACAGGTACGCAAACAGGTGTGCAGCCTTGCTGATCATCAGGGACACGAATCGAAATCACAGCATCGCCTCACACCTGTTAGCATGGCCGTCATCAAAAAGAGACAAAGTTCAAGAGGCAAAAGTTTAAATAAAAGGGAGCTCTTGGTCACCATGGGTGGGAAGTTGATTCACCCATTATTGACAATAGTAGAGAAGTTCCTCAAAAACATTGAAAGTAGAACTACCATATGATCCAGCAATCCCACTTCTGGTTATACATCCAAAGGAAATGAAATTGATATCTGCACTCCTGTGTTCATTGCAGCATCTATTACAACAGCCAAGACACGGAAGCAACCTGTGTCCACCACTTCAAGCTATGAAACCATTCTGCGTGATACCGAACTGGAGGACACTGTCATTATACTCTTGGCCAAGTGTAGAGGATGCGAAATACAGAGAGAACACGAGGTAAGCTATGGAATTTAGTTAATGATAATGTAGTTAAGTAATCAAATTAATTACTAACGTTAACTAAAATAATGCAGGCTTACGATTTGTAACCCGTGTGTTGCTAATGGTGCATTAGCAGCTGAGGACACTGGGGGGAGGGAGGAGAGCATGTGAAAGCTCTGTGTCCTCTCTGCTCAATTTTTCCGAAAATCTGAAATGATTCCAAAACACTACTATTAATCAAAATCTAAAGACTATGAGTTTAAAAATAAAGGAAGTGGGGAACAAAGTAGGAAGGGGTATATCCTTTACCTGGCTTTCAAAAAACCCAGAAAGTCTCTACATTTTCATCAAGTGTTCTCTGATGGTATTTTGTTTTCTTTTCTCTTGACTTTATTCCTTCTGATACTTGGAAGTTCTTCTGAGTTTATCAATGGTCTTTTGTTTCCCCTCTTGTTGCAAGAACACTGAGCCTCCAGACTGGTGTTTGGGACACATGACTCAGACAAAACAGCTGCTTGCCTAATGCATTCACATCCACACCTCTCAGCCCTGGGAAGCCTGGTACCCACCACGCGCTGTAGATAGCATCACACTAGGTTCTGAGTCACGGTGCATCAGTGGTCAACTTGTACAGGCATCTCTGCTCAGGGTGTCTCCTCCAGGTTAAATTGCTGCAAATTTAAAAGGCAAAGTGAGAGAGAAACAAAACAAAACAAAACAGTATTTGGGTCAGTGGTGAGTGAGAGATTTGTTTGTGTATTTACGATAAATCCAGTTTTTCCTCTTTACCTTTGACTTGTCACTTTTTTCTCAGGAAATTTCAAGAGCTGAATGGAATGGCAGAAACAAAGTCTTCTTACTGGAGAAATCCCCTGTCTGAGTCCCATGTTTGAGGACTCTGTCTCCTTCTCCACATGCTGTCCCCTGTGGAGCCTGGGTGATGGGACGGCCTTGGTCCCGGTGTGGCTGGCTCCATCCTGGCTCACTTCTGCTGTCTCATGATGTACTCTGCATAGAAGTTAAATAAGCAGGGTGACAATATACAGCCTTGACGAACTCCTTTTCCTATTTGGAACCAGTCTGTTGTTCCATGTCCAGTTCTAACTGTTGCTTCCTGACCTGCATACATACCTCTCAAGAGGCAGATCAGGTGGTCTGGTATTCCCATCTCTTTCAGAATTTTCCACAGTTTATTGTGATCCATTCAGTCAAAGGCTTTGGTATAGTCAATAACGTAGAAATAGATGTTTTTCTGTAACTCTCTTGCTTTTTCGATGATCCAGTGGATGTTGGCAATTTGATCTCTGGTTCCTCTGCCTTTTCTAAAACCAGCTTGAACATCAGGAAGTTCACGGTTCACATATTGCTGAAGCCTGGCTTGGAGAATTTTGAGCATCACTTTACTAGCGTGTGAGATGAGAGCAATTGTGCAGTAGTTTGAGCATTCTTTGGCATCGCCTTTCTTTGGGATTGGAATGAAAACTGACCTTTTCCAGTCCTGTGGCCACTGCTGAGTTTTCCAAATTTGCTGGCATATTGAATGCAGCACTTTCACAGCATCATCTTTCAGGATTTGAAATAGTTCAACTGGAATTCCATCACCTCCACTAGCATTGTTCATAGTGATGCTTTTTATATTACCTATTGCCAAAAGTGGAAACAAATAGTAACAATATTTATTGAGAAATAGATCAGGGATTTACACACCAAGTTTTGAAGTTTAAAAGTAGAAAGATGCTGTTTTCCAACCCACAAGGATATTGTATAATGAGAATGTACTTTATGGGATGCAAAGTAAAGACCAGGAAGATTTTTCACATATCTTACTACCTGGTTCCGTTTCAAGTTATGAACTCTACTCAAGTTATGAATCGTCACTCTATGTGGGTGTGTGGAATGTTTCAGCAAATGGGTTGAGAAAACCTTTTCCTGCCTATCATCCCGTGACTGGCCATTTACGCCCAGGGGACCCTGAGCACCAGCTTATGAGTGGTCGGGTCCAAGTTATCTGATGGGTCTGAACCTCTCTGAGTACTCCCGCTCCCTCTGGCACTCAGTCACCCTGTCTTCCGGCTGTTCACACAGCACCCCTCGTGGCGCTTTCCATGCTGCCTGGGAATTACTCGTGGATTGTCTCCCTTGTCAGACTCTGGGCACTGAGTGGCGGGGCTATGTTCTCCTACATAGTATTTCTACAGCTCGAGAGGGGACAGTGTCTAGTGAACCTTCAGGGAAAACTTGTTGGATCAATGAGTAGATGAATGAAACCACTGACCGGAGGGGGAAAATGCCCCTACATGAAGGATTTGAATGGGCAGATTTGTTTATTTAATACTCTCCTTTGGCTTCATTGGCACAATGTCCATGAAATTTTCCTCTGAAATAAGATTGGGATGTGTTTCTCCTATGTCTGGCAATATGGTTCTTGTACCCTGATTCAGAGCTCACCCACCCAAGACAGTCATCCCCCTGTGGCCGAGTCTGATTCACAGATTGCTGTGTGCATCGGCGTGTGTCAGGTGTTGGGAGGTATGAGGGCCTTGCTTATTGGGATGAAGGCATCGAGACATGCTTGTTGGGATGAAAGGAAATGGGAAGACATCATATGTACAAGGATCTGCACTTCAGGCACATTCATGAAGACTGTAGGTGCTGAGGAGCCGATTTGCATAGCTTCCCTGGCATGGTTTTCATTGTGTATCTTGGCATCTCAACTAGTTCGTGTGGTGGTTGGTGCCTGCATGCAAACAAGTAGCCCTGTTCTCTAGCAGATCATGTATCAACAGAAAGTATTTTCTTTTGTAATGGCATTGTGATTTGTAATTTTCTATGGATTTGATGGATTAATCCATGGAGTATAAATCCTTTAATCAATAACTCAGTTAAAATTTAACTGAGTTGGTGGATTTCAGCTAACTCAATACAAGGTAAGCCACTTCTCAAGATACCCACCAACAAAAGGAGAGCATTTAGTCCCCTTTTATCTCTGTAATGCGATTTATTGGAGAAACATTTTTAGTAGCTATTCTGCCAGGATAGGAATTATTGTAGTGACATAAAAGACACACTCGTTGCCTTCATGGAGCCTAGAATGTAAAAGAGAGAAGACATTTAACAAATACACAAATATGTAGTTATAAATTCTTATAAATGCTAAAAGAAAGACCTCTGAGTACAGGGGGGAGGGCCTGATTTAGATTAGGTCTTGAGGAAATCTCTTTGAAAAACTGCCTTAATTCCTGGTGGTGGAAATTTGCAAAGAATCTTTCAGCAGGAAAAATCTGGCTCTAAAATAATTGAAAGATCAGTATATGGGAGTTTAGGGGGTGTATTAGGTTCCTAGGGCTTCCCAGGTGGCACTCGTGGTAAAGAACCCACCTGCCGATGCAGGAGACAGAAGAGACATGGGTTCGACCCCGGGGTTAAGAAGGTCCCCTGGAGATGGGAATGGCAACCCACTTCAGTATTCTTGCCTAAAGAATTCTTGCTCCATGGACAGGAGCCTAGTGGGCTATGGTCCATAGGGTTGCAGAGACTCAGGCATGACTGAAGCAACTTAACACGCAGGGCTACTGCAACAAGTCACCACAAACTCGGTGGCTTAAAGCAGCACACAGGTATCCTCTGACAATCCTGAGTGTCAGAATTCTAAAATCAAAGAGTCAGTGGGCCAGTGGTCGTTCTGGAAATGCCATGGGGAATCCTGCTGCCTCTTCCAGGCTCTAGTGGCTCTGGGCTGCCTCGCCTTGTGGGTGCATTGTTCCATTCCCATCTCCATCTTCACTTACCTTCTCTGGGTCTGCAATCTCACTCTCATTCATCTCATAAGACCACCAGTCATTGAATTTAGAGCCTATCTGGGTAATTTAGGATTATTTCATTTTGAAAACCTTAATTAAGTCTACAAAGACTTGATTTTCAAATAATGGCATGGTCACAGCTACTGGGGGTTGAATTAGATATATCATTTGGGAGGATATAATTCAACCCCTACTAAAGAGTGGTGAAGAGCAGGTGGGCAGGTGGCATGGCCGGACCATGGAAGGCCTTTTGGGCAACATCAGGCCAACACAAAGTCTTTGAAGGGGTTTCAGCAGGCGGGTAATATGATCCACCTTATGTCTAAGGACAGTCACTCTGGGTGATAGTAGAAAACAGGTTGCATAAGATAAGAATGAAAGAGGCAAGAGCCAGGAGCCAACTGCTGCAAGGCTCAGGCGAGAGCCAATGGTGATTTGGACTGAGGGGGTCCATGGAGAGACGATGAAAGGTGGAGAGGCCTGAGCTATACTTTGGAGGGGAATCAGTAGCACCTGGCAATGGATTGCATGACTATGAGGCAGATGGGGTGTCAAAGATCAATCTCAGGTTTCATTCTAACTGGGACATTGGAAGGCCCACTTGCTGAGATGCAGAAAGTTGGAGAGGAAAGCAGGTTTGGGAGACAGATGATGAGGGCAGATTTTAAGGTGAAGTTGGGAATGCCTCTGAGATGTCAAGTAGGCCCTGGAATATAAAGTCAAAAGAGATCTGGAAATGCAAATATGGGAGTCCTCAGTGGTAGGTGGTCTTGGACTTGATGAGAAAGGGTAGGGTCTCTGGAAGTAAAAGTGGAAAGAGAAAAGGGATCAAAATTAGAGCACAGAGTGAACAGGAAGAGCCAGTGAAGGAGCCTGAGAGGGTGTGGTCCAGGCTCCATTTGACTCTCATCCATCTCAGAAGACAACGTGGGTGGAGCCCCAGCACGTATTAGATGGAGAGTGAGAGGGCCTTGTTTTTGAATACATTTGACTTGTTATTACTTGTTCTGTGGTTTGAGCATTTGTTCTCTTTAAAGCTCTATGAACACTATTACTTTTAAAAATTGGTTTTTCAAATAAGGGCTTTCTTAATCTTTGCCTATTTGAGTACAAATATTTAGGAGAAGAGCCATTTAATACGATGACTTAATTCACTGTGTTCAGTGACACATTCTAGATTCATTTTTCTTTATCAATCATTACAATATGATTGTATTTGAGCATGAGTTTTATACATACAACAGTATAACATGTAAAATTAAACACTGAATTACTCTCATGCCCGTAATGAAAGCAGAATTGTGAATTAAAAGGTTGATGAGATGTATATGAGGTTAGGCCATATCCCTATTTTTAGATTACATCACAAAACAAGAAAGGGGGGGACCCACCTTCTGTAGTCTACATTAAACGCATCCCATCACTCTGGGCTTTCGGTGAATTGTGATTACAGACTCGCTTTATAGTTGCTTGTGGGAAAGAATCAAAGAATGGATGAAAATCGTACTCAAGAAAGAGATTGAAAGCCCTAACTAATATCACAAGAAACTTTACTTTTCATTATCAAAATACTGACACAATTTTTCTGAATTGCTACAGGGAGTTGTTGAAGATTCTGTCTCCTCCATGCAAACTTGAGTTTCAAATTTCCTTGCTACTAATTTTTTTAACAAGCATAAATAATATTCTAACAAGTGGAAACAATGAAAACATCATCCAGAAAGTAAATTGCTGATTAGAATAAAGTGTTCTATAGGGTTTCTGTTATTACTTAAATATTAAAAAATTCAACCTAAAATGATTTTATGTTTGAGTTGGTCTAATTTTTGATAATTTAAATATTCATAAACAAAGCATTTACATTTATGATCAGGTCTAAAATAGGTTTGTTTTATTTTATTTTTTAAAATTTATTTTATTGAGGTACAGTTGATTTACAATTAATTCCCACTGTACAGAAAAGTGATTCAGTTATATGTACATGTATACATACATGTATATTACATGTTCTTCTCACATTATCTTCCATTATGGTTCAAAATAACCCTGGTGAGTGACAGCCAGAAGCTAAATCTGATAACACTCAGATTCGTTGGATGCATGGCCGAAAGGGCGATCGCTGGCCCAAGACTTAAGCAGTTCACGTTCAGGTGCTCTGGGAATAGAAAGCATTTGTGGAGAGCACTTTAAATAATGGGAAGTCAGAGAAGGAGATTAGAGGCGGACGACCCACAATGTAGGTGAACGGCAACTTTCAGTGATATCTTTGGTTTGTGGCAGAAATTAGTGGCTATTGGACCAAGAATACTGTAGCTACTTCCCTTTGTAAAAGATCATGTTCCTTATGCACGCATTGTTATTTTTCTAAATTAAAGACTATATTTGGTGGCAAATCCTAACATCTCACCATGCCACACTTTAAGAATTCCATGACTTGGGAATGTATTCCAGGTCAAGGAACCCAGAAAAGAACAAGTTTGACCTGTGTTTCTAAATGGGTCACTTTACAGAGCTGCATTACAAGACAACTACAATTGTGTAGTGTCTCCCAAGTTATGAAAACAGAAACTCCGCATGCCATCTGTGTGGTGTGGACTCACCTGACGGCAGGTCCTAGAGTAAAATCTAACACAATCATGGTACAAGAGGAGACCTCTTAGACTCAGACTCTTATAACAATGTCTGTCTGTCTGTCTGTGTGCACTCAGTCACAGCTGACCCTTTGCAATCCCATGGACCACAGCCCACCAGGCTCCTCTGTCCACATTAGGTAGCTGGAGAATCAAAACTTTCTGAGATTGGCAGCCATGACATCAAAGCTATGCGGGGGACAAAACCCACTTCCTTGTAGATTTAGCATGAAGATAAAGCATGTGTGAAAACAGTGTATGCTCCACCAGACACTGAGAGGTCCCTCTGTTTATAAAATTGCTCCCTAGTTATGTAAGATGTTGAAATTTTGGAGTAAAGAATGACTTTGGGTTAGGCAGGCCACTTTCTTTTATTTCTCATCTTTGTGTTGTGTAAGGTGGACATTTTTATTCACTTTGTATCAGCTTTTAAAAAGAGGAAACAGCTAGCAGTTCATTTAGGGAGAAGAACAGGGGAATAGTCTTTAGATAAAGCCTTCATAGAAAATGCTAGTTTTCTGTGAAGTTGCAAAAAGTTGCAGTTCACCTAGATTATGGGTCATCCGCCTCTAACCTCCTTCTCTAACTTTCTATTATGATAATAGTAGAGAAAATGCAGACCTATTTGGGTCAAATGATGATTTGGTAGTCCCCTCAAAGTGCCTATTTAGAATCATTATTTTAATTGAGACAAGGAATCTACCAGAGGCTATTTATGCATGGGTGTCTCTGAGTACAGTGGGTGAATGAAGGAATCTCTTCCTTGGAATCAATGGAAGAGTCTCTGTTTTTCGTCTGTTCCCAAGGAGAGCATAAGGCAAAGAAACTGTTTAGATGACAAGCTCTGGAAGATATAGCGGGTGTAGTAAGTGTCTCTGTTGGCTGTCTATCAATAAAGTAAGTAAGAGTTGGGGAAGGGACATTCTTCCCATTTCTTCATGGGACCAAACGCAGGTGTTGACTTCGTGCTTGCTATCTATGAAGGGATCAGGAAATGGTATTCTTTTAAAATATTTATTTACGTATTTGACTATGCCGGGTCTTAGTTGTGGTGTGTAGGCTCTGGTTCTTTGACCAAGGATGGAACCCTGGCCCCCTGCCTTAGCAGTGTGCAGCTGAAGCCACTGGACTAGCTTAGAAATCTGCAGAAGTGGTGTTCTTAATGAGGAAGCAGTGCTCTCCCAGTGAGCAGCAGCAGCAGCGACAAAGGTGAGGGGTCCTCAGGCTGCCACTGATGGGGGACCAGAGCAGAGGAAAACATGGAAGGCCATGTGACGGGTGCAGCTGATGGGCAACCTTGTTTCCCTGGCAACGCTCAAAGAGTACAGCAGGCTTAAGTCCTAGGTACATCTGTGCGCATAAGCTGGCAAGGCCTCTGCATATTTGGGTCACCATTGTATCGCAAGGGACAAGAGTTCATGTGACCTGCCAGCTCCCACTGCTGAGTTTCCTTCCTGGACTGATGCCACTTTGGGATTGGTTAATTCTGAATAAACTATTGCCAACACAGTTGTGGGAGGCTTGTCTGTGTTCAAGTGAAGAAGAAAACAATGGCGAGAAAAATTTTAAATGTGGCTGACTCTTAGTAATTCTAGGAGGGTTATCCTGTCTGCATATCACTCAGATCTTTTGCCTTTTACCTACTAGCCATTTTATCTCCTGAAAGTACTTTATTCCTACTTTATATTTCTTTATAACAGAAATGATGAGGAATTAAAAATATTTCAGCTTGCTCTAGTTAATTATTACAGTCATCAGAATACAGAAGACACAATCCATTTCTAAGCTTGTATTTTCCATATTCACAACAAGCATCAGAAAATTGCAAATGTTAAATCAAAATGATGTTTCAGGGATTATTTGTGACTTTAGTTTCCTCTGCTATTATGTTACTTATGAATCATCATGGAAATGAGCACTGGCTATGTATAAACTGGCAGGACAGAGGCAGAACTCATACAGTTGACAAGCACCACACAGTGATGGTGGCTTATGATTCGAATGGCTTTTACAACAGAGGACTCGGCCACTTGGGTAACCACTGGCTTTACATTGGAAAATATTCAGCCAGAAGAACCAGGTTTGCAACTGGCACTTCTGGTAAACAGCCTGCCTGCAAATGCAGGAGACATAAAAGACGTGGGTTCAGTCTCCGGGTTGAGAAGATCCCCTGGAGGGGGGCATGCAACCCACTCAGTGTCCTTGCCTGGAGAATCCCATGGACAGAGGAGCCTGGCAGGCTGCAGTCTGTTGGCCACACAGAGCTGGGCATGACTGGCGTGATGGCACGCACACGCACTGTGCACGCCGGTGCGGGGGACACAGCTCTGCAGTGCGACGCTGACCTGGGCGCTGCCCGCATTCTCACGGCCCAGGTGTCAGCGACCAGCCAGTCCTAACCCACCTTTCCCCATACCTGGCCACTTTTCAAAGGGAAAACCCCTCGAAGGAGCTCTAGCCTGTACTCCAGCAGGGAGGAACTGGGTGTTACAGACATAACTTTCCATTACCAGATCAGAAGGGTGGAGCAGAGGCTGGCAGGTGCCAAGAATGAACTAACGCCCCAAGTTTCAGCTCTTAGCTAAAGCTGCTTCACTCAGGTAAGCATCTATAGAAGCCAGGTGAGATGACTAACCCAAAGGATACACTTCTGGAAAATTCCAGGAAGAGAAAACTGGGAATAAGAGCAGATGGGAAAGGAGTTGAGAACAGTACAAAGAGAAGCCCGCTGAAACAGCTTAGATGAACGTCTGAGTTTAAAGAATGACAAAAAATACTGTATTAAATTCTATCTGATTCCGTGCACCTTCCTAAGCGCATGGGGAAAAGTGAATAGTCTAGACTCTGAACGATATAGGAATATTTTCTTTGTGAGTGAGAAAGGAGACCAGATTCTCATCACTGCTTTTGTGTACCAGGATGGCAGTGTGAATTGTGTTACGGTTTTGCATATTCAAACAGGCCTCTCCTGTCTCTGCGGTTATAAGCAAGGGGTGAACTCCTGACTGAGTCTGGAGAAAGGTGGAGAAAACAGCCGGTGGTCACGTGCAGCAGCCTGAAATCTCTCCAGTTGCATCTTTGGAAAATTGGCCTTCAGGGGAGTCAGCCTGTATTACCTTCGGTAAACCTTGTTAGGTTTGGGAAGCACTGGGGTCCCTGGTCTCTGCCGAGTGCATTGCGTCAGTCCTCCGGGTCTTACTAGCATATTCTTGACCTCGGGGCCACACTATTCAACCTTGGCTCAGGGTCCCAGCCTATCTTCCGCCAAAGCTTGCTCTTAGGAATAGGTCAACTATCAGTTATAGACAATGAGCTGTGATCCTATCTCTGAGGCATTTTCCTTCTTTATATTCTGATTTGTTTTTAAAAATTTTGAATGATAACTTGGATCCATAAAAGTGCATTCAGTATATGCAAACAGAACCTGATCAGAATATCTGAAGTCTCCCTCCCTTATTCCTTTAGCAAAAAACAAAACAACAACAACAACAAAAAACCCCTCTTCTCTTCCCGCTGGAGGCAATCATTTCTTCAGGACAGCCTGCCCACCAGTGTAAGTCAGCACCCTTAAGAACCCAGTTTTGCTTTTGCTGTTGTTCAGTCGCTAAGTCCCGTCTGGCTCTTTGTGACCCCATGGACTACATACAGCACGCCAGGCTGCCCTGTCCTTCACTATCTCCCGGAGCTTGCTCAAACTCATGTCCATTGAGTCAATGATGCCATCCAACCATCTCATCCTCTGTCACCCCCTTCTCCTCCTGCCTTCAATTTTTCCCAGTATCAGAGTCTTTTCCAGTGAGTAAATCCTTCGCATTAGGCGGACAAAGTATTGGAGTTTCAACTTCAACCTCAGCCCTTCCAATGAATATTCAGGACTGATTTCCTTTAGGATGGACTGCTTTGGTCTTCTTGTAGTCCAAGGGACTCTTGTGAGTCTTCTCCAGCACCACAGTTCAAAAGCATCAATTCTTTGGTGCTCAGCCTTCTTTTTGGTCCACCTCTCACGTCCATACGTGGCTACTAGGTTGGGCCATTTCATCAGGGAACTCCTGTTGTGTGCATTCTTTTCTTCCTGACTTATTTGGTTCCCTAGGCATTACTTCTAACTGTGGGGTGGGACTTCAGGTCCCCTGCATGGTGATTTTGGGCATCAGTGAGCAGATGAAGATGAGTTTTGGGTGTTCAGAATATGTTCTGGGTGTCTTACGATAGTTTGGATTGAGTGACCGTGACCTGGTGTGAGCAGAGCTTTGGGTGAACTAGATACACCTTGGTCTCAGGAGAAGCTCTGGGAAACCCTTCATCTGAAAGGAGAGGATGCATTCTAGTGGACGCCACACCAGGACTGAGGGGAATCCTTGGAGGCAGGACTTTCAGTGCTAAAACCAGGAAAATCCCAGGTAAGCGAGGACCAGTGGGTAACCTGGGTCCTTGCCTCCACAGATCCACCTCCAGTTGGGTTCTCTGTCTACTGTGTTAGTTCTGGAATTTTTACTCACAGCTGCTCATTATTCCTAAAGGCTCTCCACACTCCTCCTGTGACAAAAATCCCTGTGAAGAAGCCATTGTATTATCTGCCTTAGGAAGGGAGATAACACACTAGAGAGATGAACTTCCTGATTTTGGAGGGTAAAATCCTACTTGAAAACTGCTGAAGTGATCTGACTTCTTACATTATATGGTATTAACATATACAATAAAATGTAACAAAGGCAAAGTGCGGGTGGAGGGCAGGTAGGGGAGAATTAAAACTGTGTGTGTGTGTTAGTCGCTCAGTCACGTCCGACTCCTTGAGACCCCATGGAAGGTAGCCCACCAGTCTCCTCTGTCCATGGATTTCTCCAGGCAAGAATGCTGGAGTGGGTTGCCATTTCCTTCTTTAGAGGATCTTCCTGACCCAGGGATTGAACCCAGGTCTCCTGCATTGCAGGCAAATTCTTTACCATCTGAGCTAGAGGGAAGTCCCTGAAATTAAAATTAGTGAGGACTTACCCTGCATTGAATATTGTGCTGGTGATTATATGAATACATAGGAGACACAGGAGACACGGATTTGACCTCTGGGTCAAGAAGATCCCCTGGAGAAGGAAATGAAAACCCACTCCGGTATTCTTGCCTGGAGAATCTCATTGAGAGAAACCCGGTGGGCTACAGTCCATGGGGTATAGAGTCAGACATGGTTAAGCATAGCACAAGTAGGCAGGCATATATACATACACATACATATATGTGTATGTAAAACCTAAGCATGTAATATATTACATACATATTTTAAATAAAAATGTGAATATAATATAATTGATATGAACTCTTATTTTATGGATGAGAAAATGGGGGCTCAGAGAAATTAAGTTACTTGCTCAAAGTCACACAGCACAGTGAGTTGCCAAGTTGAGATTTAATCCAGAGCCATTATTTTATCCTTCATTTATTCTGAGTTTATTATGATCTAGGTGGTGAGGGAGTCAAAAGCAGACCACACAGCTTGTCATGCAAAGCAGCAGGCTCCTCCACTCTCCCCCTCCCACTCTACTCTCACTCAACGGGAACAATTCTCCCCACTGCTTTTTAAAGAAAAGAAGCCACTGTACTGAAGCATGGTTGATTGTTGGGTTGGTTTCATGGGTGGATACTTATCTCCAACCTCAATCGCTTTTGGTGTTGCTTCTTGTATCTTTCCAGACATCCAAATAACAAGCTAAGGTGACTTTTTTGTTTTGCTTTTAGAGACTGTCTGTCGCCTTCCTTTCACGGAAGGACAGTGGACTCCTTGGACGTCCAGTTCCCCATCCCGTCGCCTTCCACCTGCTCCTAATACCCTACGGTATCGATACACCCGCAATCTCGTTCAGCTCAGTACTCAGCATTGAAATCACTGCTGTTGTTTAGTCACTAAGTCATGTCTGACTCCTTGAGACCCTGTGGACCATGGCCCACCAGGCTCCTCTGTCCATGGGATTTCCCAGATAAGAATATTGGAGCAGGTTGCCCTTTCCTTCTCCAGGGGATCTTCCTTAAGCAGGGATTGAACTTGTGTCTCCTGCACTGGCAGGCAGATTCTTTACCGCTGAGCCACCAAGGAAGTCCATTGAAATCATTACAACTAAGAGAACATTATTCACAGCCCAGCTATAAAGTGTAGTATGGTATGCATTTCCCTGTGCAACCTTGTTCTCTCTGGAGTTAATCATTTTACTTTTTCTTATTTTTTGTTTTAATGTTTTCATCAGTAACATATTCCTCTTACGATGGAGGTAGATACTCTCCATCTTGTTCAATATGTTCAAACACATCTGTCCCTCTGAGAGGATATTCGTCTTAGGAGACTTCAAATGGTCAGGATATTCCACTTTAGAATGAAAACATACGCTGAAGATGAGGCTGGGAGGGTAAGAATGTATAAATAATGTGTAACGCAAGGTCTGAGACACTGTGGGGACTTCCCTGGAACTCCAGGGGTGAAGACTTCGCCTTCCAATACGGGGGCTGTGGCTTCATTCCCTGGTTGGGGAGGTAAGATGTCACAGGTCTGGTGGCCAAAAAACCAAAACATATACCAGAAGCAATATTGTAACAAATTCAATAAAGACTTTAAAAACGAAAAATGGTTCATAGCAAAAAACAAAAACACAAACAAAAAACCAACAAAAACCACTATGTAGAGTAAAACCCTCTTCGTTCTGAAAGAGTCCACTCACCTACTTCCCCTGAGCACAGCAAATCCTCGGGTCCCGGCCAGAGCAACGTCTCTGTCGCGCTCTCTCTGCCCTCCAGTAACTTGCTTTCTTCTCTTCTCTGGACTGCCTGCTGCTCCTCCACGACAGCTCTACTCACTGGAACACAGCTCCTCAAAGGTGAGGAGCTGAGCAAACACAGCACGAATCAGTGAGTGCATATGGCAAGTACGCCATTCCATGCCCCAAAATACCATTCGAACCACCATATACCATAGGAAAGGACTGCGCGGGGCTCACATCAAATTAAATAGATTTCATGCTAGGCTTGGATTCATTAGAAAGTATCTGTTTTGACTGTTTTGAATCCAGTCTGTAGCTAATACTCTGCACACTTCTTTGAATTTGCACTATAAAGTGCCTGAACATAACTCCATTTTAATTACATTATTTAAAATTATCATGATCATTACAAAAGGAAGTAGGGAGTGTCTGAGTCAGAGGCTTTATATTTCAGAGTAATGCAAGACTCTTTCAGACTCATCCAACCAGTGGCTAACTTCCTCTATGAAGAGAGTAAGGTAAATATTTCCAAAGCTCAGAACTTAAAGTCTGGCCAGACAGCTTACAAGAGAGAGACAGAGACAGAGAGACACACAGAGAGACAGAGAGAGAGAGACAGAGAGACAGAGAGAGATAGAGAGACACACACACACAGAGAGACACAGAGACACAGAGACAGAGAGCAGTGTGGGTGGGGAGAGAGGGCAGTGAGTGCGACTCTGCCGAGAACCCGTCCCTCAGTGTGGCCCTGGGTCCGCCCTCCTTCCAGCTTCTCTGTCTTGGGGCTTGTCTGCAGCCGCTTACCCTGGGGTACCGAGGATAGGGGCGCCTGCCACTCAGAGGGCATCCAAGACCACCCAACACATCACGTCCCATCTTGGAGAAGAGAAACAGGATAAGGGAATTATGGACAAGTCTAAAATTCTATATTTCTGATGTTCTTATTTAAGGCATTATATGTTGGCGTATACACATTCTTCACATTAGAATTGAATTCTGGTTTAATTGTGTATCTCAACTTATTTGATTAGGAATTTATCAAAATTTTAAAGTATGTTTTTGAAAAAAATGGAAAGATTTGAATGTATTACATTTGACTTACATGATAAGAGTAAAAATTAAGTCTGTTCAACTGTAGTTTCAATTTTTTCCTCTATGTGTACTTTAGTTCAGTAAAAACAGGAGGCTTTTTTCCCCTCAGTAATGTACCATGAAACATGGTTACTTTTTCTTGTGCAGACAGAATTATAATAAGAAGAAATAATATTTTGATCAAACAATAAGGCACACAATTTATCAATTTGGTATAATAAGCTTAGATTCATGAAATATTTTCAATATAATTTCATGTTTTACTGAAAGTGTTTGTCCCTGGTTTTTCTCATGCTTTAAAATTTATTTTTCTTACTTTTTAATTAGACTTTTAAAAAGCTTTACTGAGAACATATCTATTCTTTTTGGTCTGACACAAAAAGTATGTTAACAAAGAAAGCAAGGAATAAAAAAAATTTTCAAGTTGAAATGTACCATAAGTAAGTAAATAGGCTTCAGTCTTCCCTGGACTTTGACATCCTTAAGTTTGCTCTTTAGGATTTAAAGACCTTCATAAGTATTTGATTCATGTTAACTTGAAAATTATAAATTAATTCCATATCTATATATTAGTTTTGTAAGTATTTTTGCAGTTTTAGTGAAATAAAAGATTAATTTAAAGTTAAGTTTCTGTATGATTTAAAAAGAATTTTCCTTCATTGCTGCACCTGGATAGTGGCATAGTGGGGAGCACCATGCTGATACCTTCTTCTGTAGCTTGATGTAATTAATTTTCCTCTTCAGTTTAGTTATTTAACTGGGACCCAAATCGCTGGGCATTTGTTGATGACTTGTTTACATTTAATTATATTTTTGTGTGTTTAATTTTTTTAAAAAGTTACTGGAAAAAGAAATTATAGGAGAAAGAAAATCAGTTTTGGTAGCATGTTAATTTTCCAATATTAATTATATGTCATCTGATGGAAATTTAGGGTGAAAAACAAGTAATTCAGCCATATATATTGGTACTTATTTGCCAGTGGGATTCAGTCTTTGTATCAGATGAGGGGAATGAAACTTACTTTCATTTCTGGAAACTACAAAGCACTTGCATAGAGAAAAAGAAAAAAACAAAAGCAATGATGTGCAGTGGAACATACTTCTTGGCATTTATTTGCATAGAGTATGAACATGTCTGTACGAGTACATGTAACTGTATATTACCTAGAGCAGTTTATCATTTTAAAAGCTATTGCTTGAGAATGACTAGATCTAAGAAGCTCTTGGCTGATGTTTCTCTGTAACGATTATTTATCTAGTATGGTTTCTCTGCCACAGAATTTACCTAAGCCCTAAAAATATGTACTTAATTGTTTGAATGAACACATTCTTGTGTAGTTTCTCTTCTCTTCAATACGACAACAGTTTTGTGAAGTCAAGAGGATGACTAAAAAATTAGAAAATAAAATTTTGTGGTTAGTGCTTTTTTAGAAACTGATTTAAAGAATAATTTTTAAAAACATGAAACGTCCCTTTCCCACCTAGGGGTAAAATAGTAAAAGTTGCATTTATAAAACAACAAGAACAGTTGGGACCTGATTGAGGAAAAATATACTGAAGAGTGTGTTTTTGTATTTTGGATTATGAAATTACCAAATAGCTTTCAGACCCCCACTGGACCACTCAGGTAGGTCCCTGAAGAGGATTTGTATCAATATGTTAATGTGCCCACAATGCTTTATTAAATGTAGTTTCCTCTGTAAATATTTGGAAAGAATTATTATGGTTTTGCTTTTGAAGTTACTTTCCTAAGAGTGATTACTTTCATTTAAATACTATGATTTTTTGGCAATCAACATGAAGTCTTGAAAATTATTTGAAGAGAGAGAATGTAACACACAATTTTTCTTCCTGAAATATAGTCCCTTGAATAGACTGTCTAATGTAAAATTTGTTTCACTGTAATAACACTTCTGGGGCTTCCATGGTGGCTCAGCGGCAAAGAATACACCTGCCAACGCAGGAGACGTGGGTTCCCACCCTGGGTTGGGAATGTCTCCCCGAGAAGGAAATGGCAGACCACTCCAGTGTTCTTGCCTGGGAAATCCCATGGATGGAGGAGCCTGGCAGGCTACTGTCCAGGGAGTCGCAGAGTAACTAAACAACGACAGCAACGACAGCATTCCCGCTATATTTCAGCTTAGGAATCTGGGAGATTTGAGAAATAGTAGGCCCTAGAAATGTGTTTGCTTGGGACTCAGAATTATCAAAGATCACTGAAGCTGGAAGTTCCACTTCCAGGAACAGTGAGACTGTGCCTGGTTGTGAATATGAGAGCACAGGCAGAAATATAGAAACGTCGTGCTAAAAAAGATCAATGTTGTTTTAAAAAGGTGTCATAGTGTTGTCGCCAGAAGAGAGTCTTAGAGCTTTGATAGCAAGAATACTGGGCCAAAAGAACTTTTCCTTTTTATTGTGAGTTATTTGATAGTTACATCCAAGGTTGAAGAAATGAAGCCTTGGACTTAAAAAAACGAATGAATATACAAATCATATGTAGACCACCATGTGTAAAACAGACAGCTAGTGGGAAGCTCCTGTACAGCACGGGAGCTCAGCTTGGTGTTCGGTGATAACCTGGAGGGGTGGAACAGGGTCGGTGGGAAGGAGACTCAGGAGGGAGGGGATATATGTATACCGACAGCTGATTCAGGGCTTCCCAGGTAGTGCTAGTGGTAAAGAACTCTCCTGCCAATGAAGGAGACATAAGAGATGCAGGTTTGATCCCTGGGTCAGGAAGATCCCCTGGAGGAGGGCATGGCAACCCACTCCAGTATTCTTGCCTGGAGAATCCCATGGACAGAGCCTGGCGGGCTACAGTCCATGGGGTTGCAAAGAGTCAGACATGACTGAAACGACTTAGCATGCACATTATTGTACAGCAGAAACTAACACATCATTGTAAGGTAATTATACTCTAATTAAAAAAGGAAACCCCGTAATATCCACAGAAAACGTACTCGGAGCTCTTTCTTTTCTCCTTCTCTAGGCTGTACTCCGTTTCACCATGGCCTCCCTCGCAGCAGCAGACGCGGGCTTTTGCTTCAACCTGTTCAGAGAGATGGACAGCAGTCAAGGGGGTGAAAACATGTTCTTTTCCTCTCTGAGCCTCTTCACTGCCCTGGCCCTGGTTCGTTTGGGTGCGAGGGGTGACTGTGCTTCTCAGATTGATAAGGTCAGTCTTGATTGCATCACCAACCACGACTTTTGTAATTGATCATCAGGGCAAACAGTTTTTCCCAAGAGAATATTGCACTGCAATGGTCTCATGTAAAGGAAGACCTCTCAGTGGACCCCGTCCAGGGGAGGAAAGAATGCAGCTTGCAACCCCTGCTCTTTAAGCTGGAACCTTTCCAGAACTGCAGCTTTGATACTGTGCCTTAGTGTGGGTTTCAAAGTGTGTTTCCCATGCCAGCTTCACCTGGAGATCTCAGGAGGAATGTGGAATCTTCGGATTCGGACCTACTGAACCAGAAACTAGGGGATGGGGCCTCGCTTGAGCTCTGATGGACGTTCCAGGCGCACATGAAAGGAGAGAGCCTCAGCCTGAGTGATGGCAGCTCACTGGCAAAGACCCTGCTGCCAATGCAGGAGATGCAAGAGACCCGGTTCAATCCCTGGGTCGGGAAGATCCTCTGGAGAAGGGAATGGCAACCCACTCCAGTGTTCTTGCCTGGAAAATCCCATGGAAAGAGGATCCTGGTAGGCTACAGTCCATGGGGTCACAAGGAGTCAGACAGGGCTGAGCATGCACACACACCTGAGTAATATGGATGAGAAGGAAGAGCTAGAAAGAAACGCCAGTGAAGTCCTAGCTTAGGCACGGTGACCTGCCCCAAATGACATAATAGTGCAGCCTGGATGATCACAGCCCACCAGGATGCTTGTCACATTGTCGCCAGCATCACCTTCCCCACCACATTTAGAAACAGCTTATTAACTCACTCCTGCCCACTACCCTGAGCGAGACTGCCGGGAGGCAAAAAGCTCATGGTTTCTCTCCCTTCTCTCAGGAATTTGCCATTGAAATTCAGTGGGTCAGCAGCAGGTGAGATACCAGGGCCCAGCTGCATGTTGAAACTTCGATGCCCAACCTTCTGCCCACCGACCCCTCCCATTATTTTAGTTCATAAACCAGCGCAAGAGGGACAGGATCCCTGCTGTGACCTCTCACACTGAAGTACGTGTTGAGGGCTATTTGTGCAGTCAGGCAAGCTGGAAAGACTTGTTTCGCTCTCTGGACTGCTCCACCAGTAACTGATGCTAGGGAATAACAACAGACTCTAAGAATGCTGCTGTCCCAGAGCTGGAGTGGTTCCTAACTGGTGCGCTGAGCACCTCATGCTAACGCAATGATAACAACAGCCAGCTGGGAACTCCATCAGGGTCAGGCTCCGGGATAAGCTCTTCGCGTATCTTATTTGATGCTCACAGTAACCCTGGAGTTGGCATCATTTCCCCGGTTTTATGCAGGGGTTGTCACATCATCTCTGTGCTAGTAAACTCAGGAAGGTCTTATTCTAAAGCAGAGTTTCTCAACCTTGGCTCTACTGACCTTCTGGGTCAGAGAATTCTTTGTTGTGAGGGGCTGTTCTGCGCTTTGCAGGAGGTTTTGCAGCACCCCCGGCCCTTTCCTTTTGGACGTCATCCGCACACCTCTCCCCCATCGTGAAAATAAAATGTGTCCCTGCTGCTGCTGCTGCTGCTAAGTTGCTTCAGTCGTGTCCGACTCTGTGCGACCCCATAGATGGCAGCCCACCAGGCTCCCCCGTCCCTGGGATTCTCCAGGCAAGAACACTGGAGGGGGTTGCCATTTCCTTCTCCAATGCATGAAAGTGAAAAGTGAAAAGTGAAAGTGAAGCCGCTCAGTCCCTCTTAGCGACCCCATGGACTGCAGCCCACCAGGCTCCTCCGCCCATGGGATTTTCCAGGCAAGAGTACTGGAGTGGGTGCCATAAAAAGTGTCCCTAGACACCACCAAATATCCCCAAGAGGAGGAGCCCTAAAGTCAGCAAACTGAAAGGTAGCTCAAAGTACATTACCATAAAGCTTCACTTATCTTGAAGTCAATATTTTAATAAATACAGGTATTGGCTTTGGAAAAATCAATCTAACAACTAATAAAAAAAGATTTCCATTCATTATTTAAAAAACATAATGTTTCAGAAGCAAGTGAGTCTGTTTCTGGTACATCCACATATTCTCAAATAGCCGATCTATCCAATGGTGACCTTGGGGAATTTTTTTTAAAGACAGCTACAGGAAATTTAAAAAGTTAGTCTGACAGAAATTTTGGTCAAAAAGAAGAGAAGATTCCTTTCTCTTTGCTAAGCTTCAGTTAATTAAGTTAATTACTAGGTTGTTTTTATGAGGTAGTGAGTCAAAGGTTTAGAACTCAGAGGAGCAGACACCATTCAAAATGTTTTTCCACAAAGCCATATATATTTTACTAAAGATAGCATTACATAACAATCAATATGACTTTCAGAATTTTCTCAGCCTTCTCTTGGTTAAATCTTTCTCAAAGATGATAGAAATGGACCCTCCAACTTCCAGGGCTTATTTTAGAAAGGAAATATGCAACGGGGCCGCCCAAGTTCAAGTTCAGTGAACAAAAGCTGGCTAGAGCTTCTTTCCATCTCGTACTGAGGTGACTGACCATACAGACTTCCTTTGCAACTTTTCCTTTTACAGTTCTGGGGGTGCTGAGAGGTAAGCTTTTACCACGAATGTCACAAATCAGTCAGAACTGGAAAAACAACTCTTGGTGACCCCATGCGCTGCAGCCCACCAGTACCTCTGTACCTGGGGATTCTCCAGGCAAGAACACTGGAGTGGTCGCCTTTCCCTTCTCCAGGGGATCTTCTCAACCCAGAGATCGAACCCAGGTCTCCTGCACTGCAGGCAGATTCGTTACCATCTGAGCCACCAGGGAAGCCCTATAATAACATAATCCAAGTAATAAAACTCATTCTTTTGTTTCCTCCTCTGGTAATTACAAAATAAACTCCATGGGAAGGAGGGTCCTTGTTGAACCTTCCTTTCTTAGTGACAAATTAGCAATTTCTTTTGAGATTTTTTTGTTTGACGTGGACCTTTTGTGAAGTCTTTACTGAGTGTGTTACAATATTGCTTCTATTTTATGTGTTTTGGCCACACATGAGGCATGTGGGGTTGTAGTTTCCTGACCAGGGGTGGAATCTGCAGCTCCCACATTGGAAGGGGGTGCCTTAACCACTGGACATTCAGGGAAGTCTCTTAAATTGGTAATTTCAGTGTTCTGTCAATGAATCACAGTCACAGTGAAACTGACCACAAAACTATGAGGCAGAATTACGAACCCTGGAATATTCTAGTCAACTGGATCAGCTGGGAAGAGGTAACCACAATATCCTTGAAGGCCCTGAAGGATGAGAAAGGGTGTTGATGCTCTTCCTGCCCCACAACTGCCTAGAACTAGGGGAAAAATGACACCCAGGCTTCTAGGCATAGTCCTTGATGTCTGCAAAGACCCCATTTGTGAATAGAACTAATGTGTATATCAAATTTGCCTTGTAGACTTTGCCTTCTCTCTCATTCCATCTCATAGTATCATCCTAGATTGAGGATGTAGAAATTGAAGTTAGGTTCCAATTCTTTGTGGCATTTTAAGACTAACAATGATACTAGTAGCCTTTATAAGTTTTCATATCCCTTTCTGAGCAGTTCCATTCTCCCCAAGCCAATATGATGGTGCTATAATTAGGGGTGTGAGGCTTTGAAGTAGAAATCCCTCACAGAGGCCCTGATAGCAACATTGGTTTAGTTAAATTCCCATACGTGTCTCTTTACCCTGCATCAGAACAGACCTTCCAACCTTCTCCCTACTCCAACTCCTCACACACAAAGCCCGAAAGGTCCCTCTAGGCAAAGCTACATCTTTCTACAGAAAATTCAACCAATGAGATTCTGAGAGTCACAAACCGAGACAATAGAACAAATCCACCATTGCCTGGCAGTTATTTAGATCTTTCAGACGATTGGCCGGGGGAATATAAGATAAATGCTGCTCCGCGCACTGCCCACCCGTGCCGAGGAGGCAGGATGCACTCAGTCTGTCCCAGACAGCTGCACGAGTGATTGTCACACGCATGGCACATTTTATTACTTCCTATTAATGGAGTTGTTTTGCATTTCAGATCCCAGAGACAGAGGGCCTGGAAAAAGGCAGATAAAGTGTAGTAAGAAATCAAGATGGGCATAGGAACAATTATTAGAATAATGGGGTTATTGAGAGCCATGCTGAAAAAGGAAACCCCAAACTGCTCAATTTCAAGTAATTTTTTTTGTTTGTTTAGTCACTCAGTCATGTCCAACTCTTTGTCACTCCATGGACTGTAGCCTGCCAGGCTCTTCTGTCCATGGGATTTCCCAAGCAAGAATATTGGAGTGGGTTGCCATTTCCTTCTCCAAGGGATTTTCCAACTCAGGGATCAAACCCATGGCAGGAAGATTCTTTACCACTGAGCCACCAGGGAAGCCTCTCAAATAATTGCAGGATCAAAAATTATATCTAGCAAATCCCAATTTTGCTTCCTATTTAATATTTGCTAGATACTCAATAACTAGTTTTCCTTTTTATGGTTTTATAATGTCTTAAAAATTATTTATTAATTGGTGGCACCAGGCTTTAGTTGTGGCACTCGGGATCTAGTTCCTTGACCAGGAATCAAGCCTGGACCCCTGGCACTGGAGGTAGAGAGTCTTAGCCACTGGACCACCAGGGAAATCTCTTGCTTTTATGTCTTGGTGTATATGTAGTTAACCCCAATCTTGCCGCCTGTTTCATTAAACAAAGTTTTCTTTTTTTTTATGAGACTATTTTTGATTCTGGTTCAGGTTTAATCAGTGAGTGATTATTAAATTGATCCCCAAGAATGAGCAAACCAAAATTATTAGACATATTTCACTTTGTAGCCATTGATTTATGAATTCTCCCAGTTTGTGATACTTTCCCCAATGAATAGTCTTATTCTAAACACATCAATAGGACAGTTGCACAGTTCATTGCCGCCCTATGTGCTAACAAACAAACTCACAAACACAGCCACCAGCAGTGACATCTCCACTTTATTTTTTATTAGTTCTCCTCCTGTTTGCCACTACTTGCTGACTGCTTTCCTTGTTGCCTGTTTACAGGTGCTTCACTTTAATACCTTCTCAAGACATGGAAACTCTTCTGATACTCAGGTAAAGACAATATGTTCTTCTAGAGAAAGAGACTGTAAGACTCAATTTATAAAAATCCCCATCTCACTAATATATTTCTATTTTCTCTCCCCTTTAAAGCAAAGGATCATGTCTGTTTCAGATTTCTGTATTGTGGGTATTCCAGATACAATTTTTGATAATTTACTTGTAAATTATCAAGTAAGCCAGTATTTTACTTACATGTTAGCTAAAATTTGGCAAGATAGCATGGAACTAAATGTTTGCGTTTTATGCTTTGATATTCACAGTCAACTTACATTGGTAAAATGAATTGTTTAGTACATGCATTAGACAAATTCATTATCTTCTGTTAATAGTTTTATTTTAAGGTTATTTATTTATTTCACTAACTCCTTTAATTAACTTTGATCACAGACACTATTTTGAGAAAAAGGGTGAAAAATTTACATGTATGTGACATTGTTTCCTGCTTTAATAAGCATCATTGCTTTTAAATTCTTTTATGATAATATTATACGTGTTTTATTTCATGTGTAAAAAGAGTAGACATATCTTTGCAGCCCAAGAATAATTTTTTATAAATCTTTTTAACAGCAGCCAGGACTCCAATCTCAACTGAAAAGAGTTCTGTCTGATATAAACACATCCCACAAGGATTATGACCTCAGCATTGCCAATGGACTTTTTGCAGAAAAAGTATTTGATATTCGGAAGGTAAGTGCAGGCTCCTATGTTAGATGGTTATTTCTGTTATGAACCTGAGTCTTGCCCAATTTATCATATGAATAAAGGCTTGCGCCTTTCCATGGGGCCATACCAAGGTGATCTATTGTTTTCCTGTCACTATTAATTAGGTTCCCAGATGCCTTCTCAATATTATCACTTTATTTCCAAAGTACAGCTTTTCTTCACCTGAGTGAACACATATTCAGGGTCACTAGATTGACATGCTCCAAGACAGAGAAAGCTTGTCCACTGGCAGTGATGTGGAGTTAGAATTGGGGTGGGAGGAGCAGACAGTGCATTTAGGGTTGTCTATGGGCAGCAGAGAAAAAGCCTATTCACTTTTCCTTTGAGTTTTCTGTCTTCTAGGACAGTTCTTCATCCCCAGTGCCTTCACCTCCCTTTTTTTTTTTTCTCAGCTGTGCCCTTCCATCTCTCCTGCCAGCAGTTACTTATCTTTTCAATAAGATCACTTATAAAAGGGGGCTTCCCCAATGGCTCAGCTTGGAAGGAATCCACTTGCAATGCAGGAGACACAGGAGACATGAGTTCAATCTCTGGGTCAGGAAGATCCCCGGAGTAGGGAATGGCTACCCACTGCAATTTTCTTACCTAATCCTATGGACAGTGGAGTCTGGTGGGTACAGACATGGTGTTGCAAAGAGTTGGGCATGACTGAGCATGTGGCACACACTTATAAAAGAGTTCTTGGTAAGAGACATAGTAAGGCTGGCCAGTGGTAGAATTGCAGCTAAGACTCAACGCAGGAGGTGAATAACTTGAGGCCAGTAGACTGATTTCCCTCATCATGGAATTCTCCTCATTCAAAGACCAGCAAGTCCTAGAACGCACTCTTGCATGCTGGTATGCCTGACCCATCATTGCTATGACAACCAGAAGCTGGTAGTATTGTTTAAGCAGACACAGTGGCCGCGATTCTCTGGGGGAAGTCTGTTCTCCCTTTTAATTCTCCACGTCTCACACAACTATAAAACTCCACTCCGTGACGTCTCTGGGCTGGTCTCCGCTGGCTTCTTTTCCAGCTCTCTGTGTTCCGCCCAGTCATTAATGCTTTGTCTGTCTGTCACCCACTCAGATTCTTTGCCCTTTCCAGCACCACTCCCGAATTGTTTGGCAACCTGTCAATTATGAAGCATTAGGTCACTTTGCTTTTAATCCTCCCAAAGGTATCCTACACAAGTTTTACAGGGGCCACCATGATGTTCAGCCACGGTTTGAGTCTCAATTCCACAGATGCTGTTATCTTCCTGAGGGACCCTCAGCCGTAGCCTGGATGTTGATGAGTCTATCATGGTGCTATTTATAGCATCTTGTTTTTTGTGTTCCTTTTTCTGACTCTCCTTGCAATGCACCCAGAAGCACAGTAAAGGTGAGGTCTAATCAAGGTCTTCGAAAACAAGACAGCTGTTTTTTTTTTTTTCTCTCCCAAACATTTATAAGTATAATAAGTTATTCTAAAAACTACTTTTGATTTAAATGTACCTATCATCAAATTTCAGATAGATCAGTACAAAGATAGATAATCTCCAAGCTGCTTACATTTCTTCTTATAACACTTTTAAACTCACATTTGAGTATGGGTTCAAATAAGAGGATACATATTCTACTAGAATTGATAAAGATAATAATATGTAAATAGTCTCTGTGTATGGTATTATATGAAAGTATGGTATTATAGAAGACTCAACCACTATCTCTGACCCCATGTTCCCCCTCCTCCCCCAATCCTTGCTAAATGTGCCTTGGTTAGGACCGCTGTACATGTTATTCCATACCTGATTCTGCCACTGTTTTGAATAAACTCAGTGTCCCTATGGAAGATTCCGCTTCCACAGTTTCCTGACCTTCTCTCTACACCACTATAGATACCTGAGCCACACCCTGCAACTCATCAACGACCTGAAGTCTACAGCTCCGGTTTTCCAGTGTGGTCACAGCACCGCGTGCGTCTCATTCTTTCATCACTGCTCCACCTGTTCTTCAGCTGCACTGAGTCATTCATTCTCTTGATCTCTCGACTTTCTCTCAGCGTATCAGCTCTCTCCTTGCCTAGCTTTATTCCTACACTGAACTGCTCTCAGCCATTCCTTCCCCATTCTCTTCCCCCAACAAAGCCCTGAGTCGGGAGCAGCGCCGTGACTTCACTCACAGTTGTGCCTGGGCTACAGGGGAATGCTTGCGGGAAGCCTGGAGGTGTGCAGTTACCACCACGGCGTGGCAGTCTCCCTGCCGTCCCGGTCAGACGTTCTTCGTGGGTCCAACAGCCAGCTTTGGTGTTTCATTCCTGACGGCAGTTTCTGAAAACTCTCCTACTTCTCTCAGATTCCCAACAGCCCCTTACTACCACCATCACTTTCAACTGAAGGTCTTGTCTTCTTGACAAAGAAAATAGAGGCGGGATTCATATCCCAACCCATTTGCTGATCTTTCCCCCTCTTTCCATCAATTTCAGAGGGAACAGTTTTCCTAAACAGTCAATTCCTCCACTGCTTTCTTGCCTCCTACTTCTTCCTTGGTGTTATCTTTCCAACAATATTCTTTATTGGGCTTTTACTAACCTACTTTCTTCTTTCTCATAGCATATAAATGTATGTACAAGGTACCTTTTTTCTAAAGTTTTTTTTTCTTTTAAAGCTGCTTAATGATTCTCCTTCCCATCTTATTGTTTCTCAGACTGAAAATGTAAGCTTGAAAAATCCAGCTTAATGAAAGAGTAATATGTATTCTCGGAGTCCATTTACCCCCCTTTTACTCCTCAATCCACTGCAATCTGGCTTCTATGTTAAATGCTCCCCTGAAATCCTTTTTTATGAAGTTGACTGCTGCCTTCCATGTAGACACCTAAGCTATGAACACTTTGCAGTTTTTATCTTATCTGCCTCTTCATAGTATTCAACATGAATGATGTTCCCTGAAACCTTCCCCTCTCATCGTTTTTATGGTATTGATTTCTCCTGGTTTTCTATTCAGTCTCTTTGTTTCATCTCAGTCTCTTTTGTTTATATTCGTTCCTCCAGGCATCCCTAAAACACTAGTGTTCTTTAAACTTTCTGTCCTCAGCCATCTTCCATTTTCAGTTAACTTTCTTACCCAAGGAGAGATCACGTGTTCAAAACGTGTGTAGTTCTTTAGCCTTGTTCTCCCTGCCTCTGTACGCTCTGTGGCTGTACCTGCCTCCTGCCAGTCCTCAGGCGGGCACCTCCAGACTCTCATGTACCACCCTTCCTGTCCTCTGACTTCTCTTTCTTCTGTGTTCTCTCTCAGTGAATTTTCCACCAAGTATTTGGGTCAAATTTGTCTTCTCCTTTTCCCTAAGCTTCACAGTCCATTAGTGAAGAAGACTTATTAGGTCTTCCTTCTACTTTTCAAAAGAAAAGCTATATTGAAATAATCTGAAACTTACAGAAAAGTTGCAAGTATTATAGAGAAGAAAAAATTTTTTTCCTGAACCACTGGAAATCCCTAATCATATTTGAAGTCTTTGGTGTAATCCTATAAACAGTGAGATTCTCCTACATAACCACAGTGCAACCATCATAACCAGGAAATTCACACTGTTAGATCATTACCAGCTAATCTTTAGATCCTTTTACATCTAATCAATCATCATTACATCATCCCATAGCAAAATAATTTACTTCAGAATCGTGCATTGTGTTTTGTTGGTATGTATCTTTAGTATCTTTCAATTTGGAACAGTTCCCTAGCCTTTTTTTTGACTTTAAGGATCTTGACACTTTCAATGATTATTCATAATGTCCAGTTTTAGACTAGTTATATTTTAGAATGTCCTTCAGTGTGATTTGTTTGATGTTTCTTCATAATTAGAGTCATATTTTTTCCAGCTGTATTGAGACATAATTAACATATAACACTGTGTAAATCTAAGGTGTACAAAATGTCAATTTGATACTCTTATATGTCGTAAAAGTCTTCCCTGGTGCTCAGACGGTAAAGAAACTGCCTGCAATGTGGAAGACCGGGATTTGATCCCTGGGTCAGGAAGATCCTCTGGAGAAAGGAATGGCAACCCACTCCAGTATTCTTGCCTGGAGAATCCCATGGATAGAGGAGCCTGAAGGGCTACAGTCCATGGGGTTGCAAAGAGTTGGACATGACTGAGCAGCTAACACACATATGTTGCAAAATGGTGATCACCCTTTCCTTAGGTCACTCCTCCATCTGATTTGATAGAAAACATCACGGGTATTGCTTTATTTTCATCATATTATCCTTATTGCCCCCCGGCAGGATTTTGATTAATCCTATTGCTGACAGTGTTATCTTTGATCACTTGATTAAGGTGGTATCTGCTAGGTTTCTTGAACAGTTTTTCAGTAGGAAGAGAATGACACAAACAAGGGGCAAGAGGTAGGAGGCCCCTGAAATATTCATGGTGGAAAGAGTGGTGAAGTTAAGGGGTGGTATCAGCCACAAGCCCTGCTGATCTCCCCCAGTGCATTTCAGTGTGCTTGCTCTGCAATTTGACTTCAAGTTCCCCAGTCCTCCCTCCCAGCCTATTTCTTCACCTTTGATGCAGGACGTAGTCCTTGAGTAAGGTAGTGGAAATGAGGGGACAATTTCAAATATATATCTCTTATGGTGCTTAGTTGGTGGTGATTTGTAAGTACAAAAACTGTGTTTATTACTTATAGAGCTGTATATCATTTATATTTACAGGACTATATTGAGTGTGCTGAGAAATTATATAATGCCAAAGTGGAAAGAGTTGACTTTACAAATGATGTGGAAGATACCAGATATAAAATCAACAAATGGATTGAAAATGAGACCCATGGTGAGTGCAATGCCCTGTTTATCTGCAAGATTGTCAGTTATATGTGAATATCGAGAACTCCCAATTTTAAAGTTGGGAGTCTTTTGTACATATGAGAAACTGCTCCTGCTTACCAGAAGTAATGATTGCTGTTATTTAAAATTGCTCTAGTTGTTGTCCAGGGAATTCCTAGTTGGCACAATGGTAAAGAATTCACCTGCCAATGCAGGAGACACAGGTTAGATCCCTGGGCTGGGAAGATCCCCTGGAGGAGGAGATGGCAACTCACTCCAGCATTCTTGCCAGGAAAATCCCATGAACAGCGGAGCCTGGTGGGCTACAGTCCATGGGTCACAAAGAGTCGGACACGACTGAGCGTACACACACATAGTTTTTATGACGCTCTGTCAAAAAAATAAACTTAATTTTAAATTCTCTTCATTTTCAGAATTGTATATCTGGCAATGGTGGTTCCTTCCACAAAAAAGCATATTTCTTTATTGACAAGTCTCTTTCCAACTGAAAATGAAGTTCCAGCTAATGGTCTGGTTTAGCACAAAACAAATAAAGAAATCTATTTATTGTTTCCTTAGTCAATGATTTCAAAGCTGGTCATTTCTTTACCTAAGCAATGGCCTTGATTTATACTCTGAAAGCTATTTATTGTTTCCTTAGTCAATGATTTCGAAGCTGGTCATTTCTTTACCTAAGCAATGGCCTTGATTTATACTCTGAAAGCTATTTATTGTTTCCTTAGTCAATGATTTCGAAGCTGGTCATTTCTTTACCTAAGCAATGGCCTTGATTTATACTCTGAAAGCTATTTATTGTTTCCTTAGTCAATGATTTCGAAGCTGGTCATTTCTTTACCTAAGCAATGGCCTTGATTTATACTCTGAAAGCTATTTATTGTTTCCTTAGTCAATGATTTCGAAGCTGGTCATTTCTTTACCTAAGCAATGGCCTTGATTTATACTCTGAAAGCTATTTATTGTTTCCTTAGTCAATGATTTCGAAGCTGGTCATTTCTTTACCTAAGCAATGGCCTTGACTTATACTCTGAAATCTATTTATTGTTTCCTTAGTCAATGATTTCGAAGCTGGTCATTTCCTTACCTAAGCAATGGCCTTGACTTATACTCTGAACAATATATACACATTTGCTGTTTGTTTCTGTTTCAAAAATATGAGACGCGTAAGTTGCTCCTTTAAGTGCAAACATTCAAAGGCGTATAATTATTCCAGGAAACAAGAATACAGTGGCTCAGTTTTGCTTTTGCTCACTCATCATCATCACTTCACTAGAGTTAATTTGACCATTAGCCACCATGTATTTCAAATATACTCTTCATAAATCAAAAACTATGCAACTACTTTTCTAATGCTGTTCAGTCGCTCAGTTGTGTCCGGCTCTTTGCCACCCTAAAGCACGCCAGGCCTCCCTGTCCTTCACCATCTCCTGGAGTTTGCTCAAATTCATGTCCTTTGGGTTGGTGATGCCATCCCACCATCTCATCCTCTGTCGTCCCCTTTCCTCCTGCCTTCCATTTAGTGTTAAAGTATTTTGGTGTATCAGATTACTAGTACCTTTCTTTATTTGGAGCAGTAATTTATTTCCCTTTTTTCCTTTCTCATGCAAATCTATATATAATTATTCTCACTGTGATGAGGGCATGGACTCAATACTTATTTGGAGGAACACTTCAAAATGATGCCAATATTCCAATAAACCTACCCTGGTCTTATTAGGTTTTATTCCTCCTCCTCCCCGCTCCCTCCACCCCCTCTTCAATCCTATGCACACTGCCAGAGTCATCCTTTAGAAAGGCAAATCTGATCCATCATGACCATGTCCTTTTTTGTGTTTTAGTGAATCCTGAACAATGCTTTTCCATCGCCTTCAAGATAATAAAAAATTCTTATCAGACTTTCCAGGCTCAATTATCTGGCTCCTGCCACCAGCCTTTCCAATCTTACTCTTCCTATTGAATCAGAATAAGTTAGGATTTCCCCAAATACAGTCAGCTCTTCGAAGCTTTCAAGTTTTGAATAAAGAGTCCCAACTTTATGGAAATTCTCCCTGGCCCTCACCTTGCCCTCAGCTCAAGCAGGTGGCCTGGCCATAGACACAGTGTTCCCACCCCACGCTGAGCACAGGGCTGTGACCCCAGGATGCTGCAACTGCATTAAGGTGGTGCCCCCTCTGCACTGGACTTGTTAATATAGGTTCACAGGGTCAACACACAGCGAAGCCAAACAAACTGAACCATCAGTTTGGAGCAGAGAAGGTTCACTGCAGGACCAGCCAGTGGTCTATGCGGTGGACCCAAAAGCCCCGAGCTCCTGGAAGAGTTTCAGCAAAGCATTTTTAAAAGCCAGGGGAGGCGGGGAGTTGCAGAGTGGTGATCAGCTCATGAAGAATTTTCTGGCTGTTGCTGAGGCACCAGGGTGGTGTCGCAGAGGTTCACATTCTCAGGCCTTAGGCTCCAAGAGGCCTGAGGCTGTGGGCTCCTGTGTTAGGCACTTAACATCCTCCGGGGAGGTTTTTACATCCGCAAGACAACTCAGGAAATGTGGGCATGCTAAGTCCCTTCAGTTGTGTCTGACTCTTTATGATCCCATGGATGGTAGTCCACCAGGATCCTCTATCCATGGAATTCTCCAGGCAAGAATACTGGAGTGGGTTGCCATTTCCTCCTCCAGGGGATCTTCCCGACCCAAAGACTGAACCTGGCTCTCCTGCATTGCTGGCAGATTCTTCACCATCTGAGCCACCGGGGAAACCCATTATATTCCTGAGTCTCCTGCTTCTCTTATATTGGCAGGCAAATTCTTTACCACTAGTGCCACCAGCAAATGTGTATCAAATACTATTATCCAGGCACTTCAGGAGAAGGCAGTGGCACCCCACTCCAGTACTCTTGCCTGGAAAATCCCATGGATGGAGGAGCCTGGTGGGCTGCCATTTATGGGGTCACACAGAGTCAGACACGACTGAAACGACTTAGCAGCAGCAGTAGCAGCAGGCACTTCAGAGAGGAGCTAAAGAAGAGGTTATGGGGGAAGGTCTGCCCAGGGAAGACCCCATAGGATCCTGTTCAGTATCTAGAATAGTGCAAGGCATTTAGCAAAAATTTCATGAACATGGAATGTAGAAATTAGCCCATTCAATGAAATGGCCTTAAACTATACTTGGAATGCTATGGCCTCAAATAAATGAAGGCAGTTTGGTGTCTATGAGTAGGGAAGGTCTCTGAGCATTGTCTTCTTGGGTCAGAATCCTGTTTTATGTGACTTTGTACAAATTACTTTTCTATGCCCTAGATTTCTCAACAGGCAACAGAAATAATAATAGTGCCTTTCCTACAGGGATTTTGTGAGAATTAAACCAAATATTGCACATAAAGCATTGCACATGGAAAGTGCTGGACAAAGTAATTCATCACAGATTATTACTAATATCATGATCATTTTAATTATGTGATAAGAAAAATATTCATCTTGTCTTTAGCTTTTTAAAATTTACATTTTTTCCCTCAATTTTTCAAAAGGCAAAATCAGGGATGTCTTTCATGAAGGTACCATAAGCTCATCTGCTGTGATGGTGCTGGTGAATGCCGTGTACTTCAAAGGCAAGTGGGAGTCAGCCTTCACCAAGAACCAGACCCAAAGTTGCCATTTCAGATCTCCCAAGGTATGGAATTCTGTTTAATTTAGGAAGATTTTTGCCAATAATATGCCTTTACAGGGCTTCCCTAGTGACTCAGACAGTAAAGAAACCACCTGCATGTAGGAGACCTAGGTTCAATCCCTGGGTTGGGAAGATCCCCTGGAGAAGGGCACAGCAACCCACTCCAGTATTCTTGCCTGGACAATCCCACAGACAGAGAAGCCTGGCGGGCTACAGTCCATGGAGTCACAAAGAGTCAGACATGACTGAGAGACTAATACTTTCACTTTCACACAGTAATCTTAGTATAGTAGAAACATCAGACTTTGTAGTCAGACATGCCACGTTAGGGTTCTTACCTTGCTTCATAGGAATTGCCTTGTCTTAGCACATGAACCTTAAAACCATAGTCTTTCTCACAAGTAAAACCAAGTGATTCCATTAGTTCACCTAGAACATTGCTTTCAATACTTTGGTCACCTGATGCGAAGAGCTGACTCATTGGAAAAGACCCTGATGCTGGGAAAGATTGAGGGCAGGAGAAGAGGATTACAGAGGATGAGATGGTTAGATATCATCACCAACTCAATGGACATAAATCTGAGCAAACTCTGGAGATAAAGAAGGACAGGGAAGCCTGGAGTGTGGCATTTCATGATGTACAAAGAGTCAGACACGACTTTGTGACTGAACAACAACAACAAATTCCTTTCAATCCTCAGTTTTTCATGTTGAAGCATAGAAATTCAGATTTAACGTTTAAACATAGTTTTATTTTTAAGTGGAAAATGCTATTGAAATGTTCTTTCTGCATCTTTCCACATCAGAAGTTTTAGACACAGGAGTGCTGAGAGCTCCTGGAAATCAAAGATGACTGATAAGTGAGGAGATGCGCAGTAAGAGGTTGTCTAGCAGGCCGTGTCTGTGGGGAGAGGAGCGCTTTGGGTGGAAGGAGAAGAAACTTGAGCACAGAGTAGATCAGACTCCAGAAGGACTTGGAGTTTGGTGGCCTTTAGCACCCGCATGGAGGGCGGCCAGCCCTGCTGTGTGTCCCTGACTGCAGGGTCCTAAGGAGAGCCCAACTCGGGAGCAAGTCTATAATGTAGATGCCTCTATGAGAACACAGAGAGGGGCATAGAAGTCTTTTGAAAATCCTAAGTGAAAAAACTGAAACCGATTAACTCCTAATAAACCATAACTCTGTCTGATAGAGATGTTAGCTGTGTAATTGCAAAATGAAGCATATTAGACAGTCCCAGAATTGTAATGGGGCTTCCCAGGTGGGGCTAGTGGTAAAGAATCCACCTGCCAATGCAGGAGATGCAGGAGACTCAGGTTTGATACCTGGGTAGGGAAGATCCCCTGGAGGAGAGCATGGCAATCCACACCAGTATTCTTGCCTGGAAAATTCCATGGACAGAGGAGCCTGGTGGATGGGGTTGCAAAGAGTTGGATGTGACCGAGTGCACACACACAGAATTTTAATCACTGGGGCTGACAGTGTTAATGGTATTTGGAAATGAGCTTTTATTCCCCATTCTTTCCTTCAACTCCTCTGGTAGACTGCATTTGTTAACTCATTTCCATGAATGAAAATGAAGCATGACTCTTTCCTGCAATGTCTGTGGGGTTTTGTTTGTTTGTATTTTGCTCCTAAATAATGGCTTATTTAAATAAATATGAGTATGTGCAAATAAAATATCTGTAAGTATTAACATAAAGTATAATAACATTGTTTAAAATAATCTTCGTGACTATATCCCTTATAATAGAGCTCTAATATATAGCTTATAATATAATACGCTGTAGAATCTATATCACTTGACAGCTTTGGTTCCATCCAAAATTGGTGAAATCACCCTTTTGTTAAGAAGTCTGGTTTCCATCTTTCTCCAGCATAACTCAGCTGTGGGAATCTTCCCTGCCCTAGCTTGGAAATGAGACTTTGCCACTCAGCCCCCATGGCTCCAGACTCAGTGAGAAGGCACCAGCCTGTCTCACTAGGAAGGCGCCTTCTTCCTTTACTGCATCATGGGTGCTCTTTCTGGGGTTTGGATTCTTTGTCAAAAAGGACAACCTTTCTGGAGGAAGAAGAGCCCATAATTGAAGCGTAAAAATTATCTGTCCTCCTCTGTAGGATATTCTTTCGTAAAGGGAGATTTTATAGAAATACTGAAAAACTTGCAGGATCACAATATCTTTTAGGAAAAGACAGTTTATTATATCTCTATTATGTTTCTAAATCTAGAAGTGATATCCTAAAGATAAGAGATACTGTGTTTCCCTCAAGTTAATTTGTCAAATATTTCACAGGAATTAAAAAAAAAGCTTTACAACACCCTATTATTAAACTGTAATTTTTATAACACTTGCCTGGATAATACTTCAGATAAGAAAAAAATCTATAGCAATCACTTGAAATTATAATGCTATTTAATAATTATTCATGACATAATATAGACATTTTCAGATAAAACACTAAATGCAAGGCAATGTTCCAAGTGTTAGCTACAGTAAGGCACATAATCTTTACAACAATCCTATGCAATAGAGGCTGTGTTTACCTCCATTACAGAGATGAGGTGTAGAGACATAGAGCAGTGAAGTAACTTTCCCAAGGGCACACAGTTGGTGAGTTTAAAACTCAGGTAGTTACTCTCAGAGTCTGGTTTCACTCGAGATGTGGACCGGTAGGACCGCCACTGGCAGCAAGCTGGGGAAAACCCACTGGAAAGAAAAGCCTGAAGCACTGTTCCACTGCATTTGGTCGATACATGAAATAAGGAGGGCTTTAACTGTTTTTTTTAATGACTTGACTTTCAGTGTCCTGGGAAAGCAGTGGCCATGATGCATCAAGAACGGAAGTTCAATTTGTCTGTCATTAAAGATCCATCCATGCAGGTTCTTGAGCTCAGATATCATGGTGGTATAAGCATGTACATAATGCTGCCGGATAATGACCTGTCCCAGGTAAGTTACCACTGTTGATCTCATTGCTGGGGAATAGGAAGATGTCTAGGACCCTTGATTGTGTTCTCATCCATCAGCTTCAAGATTTCAGGTTGTCAGAATTAGTCACTCACCCATTTGTTCATTTATTAGTCCAAGATTTGTAAATAATGCTCATAAGAAAACTTTTCCCATTATAAATCTGGAATAATCTATGATCAATTCTCAGTGTTAAGGAGTTGGTGAGTTCAATTTGTGAGTCACTTTGGGGCAGCGTGTTGGAAAGATATATGTGGTCCCTCACTCTGTCACTAGGGGCTTCCCAGCTGGCTCAGTGGTAAAGAATCCACCTGTCAAGCAGGAGACATGGGTTCGATCTCTGGGTCCGGAAGGTCCCCTGGAGAAGGAAATGGCTACCCACTCCAGTGTTCTTGCCTGGAGACTTTCATGGACAGAGGAGCCTGGTGGGGTACAGTCCATGGGTTTGCAAAGTCGGACATGACAGGGCACACACACACGCGTGCACTATGTCACTGAGGGTCCAGGCTGTGCATCTTGGGCACATCTCCCTACATTGTCTTGAGTTGCAGTTGTCACACGTGTGGAGTAGCAGGGTCAATTTGTATCCAAATCTTCCAGTGTGGGCGCCGCGCTGGGGATGCTGATCACACCAGCACCGAGGCTACAGCTCGGGTCTCCTTGCTGTCGGCTACCTGGGGTCCCATTGGTTTACTTCTACAAGTTGCGCAAATGTTATTTTCCATGTCTTTCATGAGGCAGAAATGGTCAGGAAACACTGATTCAAATGACTGCTGAGTTCCTTTCTCCCTCTAATGATCTCTGATTCCCAAATTCCTTCACTTGCTCACTGTTCCACTTTGTCTATATATGTTAATATGTGGGCAGAGAACAGAAATGCCCTGAAATATCAATATAAATAAACCACACCTTGTCATAGCAGAGCAAATTAAACATATGATTCACTCAAGAGTACTTGAACCATTTGTTTTAATCATTTCCCATTTCCAGACTCCCCTGGCACCCTTCCACATACTTACAAGCAAACATCCAGGAGAGAATTGTTATGGAAAACCATATACCTCTGAGGCTATTGTTTCATCTGTTTCTTAACCATATGGTTCTAAATTGCCTTTTAACTATTTCTACAGATTGAAAACAAACTGACTTTTCAGAATCTAATGGACTGGACCAATCCAAGAAAAATGAAGGCTCAGTATGTCGAAGTGTTTCTACCTCAGTTCAAGATAGAGAAGAATTATGAAATCAAGCACTATTTAGAAGCCCTAGGGCTGACAGATATCTTTGATGAATCCAGAGCTGATCTCTCTGGTATAGCTGCAGGAGGCCGTCTGTATGTATCAAAGCTGATGCACAAGTCTTACATAGAGGTCACCGAGGAGGGCACAGAGGCCACCGCCGCCACAGGAAGCAACATTGTGGAAAAGCAGCTGCCCGAGCCCAGTGTGTTCCGAGCTGATCATCCATTCCTGTTTATAATCAAGAAGGGTGACAGCATCTTGTTCAGTGGCAAAGTCTCTTGCCCTTGAAACTACAACTGGTTTTTATTAGAATAGAAACAACACACCAAGGAACCACCGCAAGGAAATAGATTTAAGTTTAATTGGAAGCATGTGATGACTCCTTTCAGTTTACTTCCTTCTAACATTGATCAGCAGAAGATTTGGGTGATTTGACTTGACCTGGTTGATTGTCCTGATCTTGCTCTTAGCATTTCTACCACCATCAGGCCCGCCTCTTTCTAATTTCATCGTCTTTCTATCCACATTGATTTCTGCCAGTCTTCACCATAGCCACTTGCACAAAGATCTGGGTATACTATCTGGGAACTGTGGGATGCTCTACCTGTAATGTTAGAGTAGTAACGTAGAAGCAGCCCTAGGGATATTTTTTGAGACTATAGTTATCACAAGTATTCTAGTTTCATTGCAAATATCTAGGAAGTAGATCCAGCTGCTGGAAATAAGTGTCAAGGATAACTTTTCCTTGCTGAGCTAAGAAGACATCAGAATTTACTTTTAGTATATCTGATTTGAAATTAGTATCTAATCTAGATGCTAAAAATTATGGACTTGGCATTGGGAACCAACAAAATAGTTGGTCAATAATTTTGACTTGATATCTTTCAGCCTTTCCTTGATAGAGATTTGATGTGTACATAGTTTTTCAAATATTAGTGTCTTTTAACTTTTTCCAGTTGTTGTTTACAGCATGTTATTTCATATGCTGTATAGTTTTTTTTTCTCTATTTATCAGAATAAAAAAACACAAAATAATTATACCGTGTGATTGTTTTCCCTGGACGAATTGTGGGACTACCGGCACTGTTCTCTAGGCCAAGCAAGCAATTAAAAGAAAGAATGCTTTTTTAATATAAAACTGATTTGGTTAATGTTGCTGTTTTATTACACGTAAAAGTTACTTTTACAGATACTTACATAAGCAGATCATCTAATTTAAAATTAAATATTAGGATTTAAATTCATAAGGTTACACAATTTGCATATATTAACCCATAGTAATTTTATTGTTGAAAAACCTGACCACATTCATGTTCTTTGTGGAGATCTCCACTCAGGCCGACTCACAAAACACATCATGTCCACACATACTCATTTCCACCTCCATCCGTGGCTCCTTGAGAGCATTCTGTGTTCTGCTAAACACACACCAAACCTAAACAAAGGGATGATGTCTGAGGTGAGGGGAAGAGCATCCTTGGAGTTTCTATTTCTAAAGGAGCAGAAAGAAGCTTTTTCTCACAACTCTTAATAGAAAGGAGGAGAAATATCCTCATCACCTTCATTATCATCATAATCATAGCTTATTTACTTTACTTTTTTAAGACTTTTTTTGATGTGAACTATCTTTAAAGTCTTTATTGAATTTGTTACAATATTACTTCTGTTGTTTATGTTCTGGTTTTTTGGCCTTGAGGCATTTGGGATCTTAGTTTCCCAATCAGGGATCGAACAATCACCCCCCCTACGCTGGAAGATAAAGTCTTAACCACTGGACCACCAGGGAAGTCCCCCACCACTTATCACTTATAAAATGATCTCAGACCTCATCTCGATTCTCCTTACAAACCTGTAAGGTTGAAATTATTATTTATCATTGTTATTCTCATTTCATAAGGAAAATAAGTTTCATAGACATTAAGCAACTGCCAGAGATGATTTGTGCTCTGTCAAGACATGCCTTGGACTTCAGTGCAAACCTCACTGTGCCTTGGCTACGCTGAGTCTTCTCATCTCACATTCTAGCACCTCACATGGCTCACCCCTTCTCTAGCATGCTTACCGATTGACGCCAAGTGTCTCTGATGACTTCAGGCTTTTCTGGAAGATGACACCCCTTATAAATTTGGGCAAATTCATAATTACATACTACATGTTCTCATGTTTGGGTCATCTAGACTTTCAGGTGGAGAAGGCAATGGCACCCCACTCCAGTACTCTTGCCTGGAAAATCCTATGGACAGAGGAGCCTGGTAGGCTACGGTCCATGGGGTCATAAAGAGTCAATCACGACTGAGCGACTTCACTTTCACTTTTCACTTTCATGCATTGGAGAAGGAAATAGCAACCCACTCCAGTGCTCTTGCCTGGAGAATCCCAGGGACGGGGGAGCCTGGTGGGCTGCCGTCTATGGGGTCGCACAGAGTCGGACATGACTGATGTGACTTAGCAGCAGCAGCAGCAGCAGCAGCAGACTTTCAGTTGATTTCATATGGGTAGGTATTATTTCTCTTAATAATAAACTTTCTGACAATTTGCATTGTAATAGAAGAATAACATAAACTCTCCTAAGAATACACTCCCCTAAGTACAAGCTCTCTAAGAGAAAAGACAATAATCTTCTGCTCCCTTTCTAATTTCTCTCCAGTGCATGCTTTACTGACTGACAGATTCTACTCAACAGAGAAAAACATTATGTGTCTTTAATCATCTGGGTATCTCTTGATGCTAATATTTAGTTTCTGCCCCAGTAGACAACCTGGAATATGTGAAGACCCATGACTAGAAAAACATGGGTCTAACAATAAGACTAACCCTCACTGTAGATGCCAACAGCACTTTTGAGAAGAGAAAGCCTCAGGGAACTTACCTAACAAAGCAGGTAACCTGTGACTTTCAGAACTTAGTGGTGTCATGAGACCTTCCTTTGATCCTCTCTGTCTTCTGCTTGTTCCTTGCCTGTGGCTTTGTGAACCGAGACAAGAACAGCATTGTACTGGACACAGCATACTTAAGTGAAGCTAGAGTGACTAATCTTTCAAAATATGGAGATTTATTCTTGGCTTGTAATTTTTTAATATATATATTGTTGAAGTATAGTTGACTTCCAGCGTTCCCAGCACACAACAGTGATTCAGTTATACATATACACATATATTATTTCTGAAATTATTTTCCATTATAGGTTATTATAAGATATTGATTGTAGTTTCCTGTACTGTACAGTAAACCTTTGCTGCTTGTTGAATATCTATTTTTTTTATTAGAAATCTAACATTTTATTCATACTAAGTCAAAATGGAATCAAAATGTCATAAATTTTTTGGTTAGCCAAATGTTTAGGCCATGTTTGAAAACAATTAAACTATATGATGATCTTTTATCTAGCTTGTTCCACTTTTTCTATTTCATATTCAGTGTTCCCATTTCATTTAGTTTATGTTTTCCAATTACTCCATCTCTCTTTTTTTTTGAATGTTCTTTCACAAACTTTTATCAAGTGTAGTAAAAAGCTTACATATACATATATATAAATAATATGCATGCTGGACTTAGTCACTCAGTCATCCGACTCTTTGTGACCCCATGGACTGTAGCCTGCAGGACCCTCTGTCCATGGGATTCTCCCAGGCAAGAATACTGGAGTGGGTTGCCATGCCCTCCTCAAGGGCATCTTTCCAACTCAGGGATCAAACCCAGGTCTCTCACATTGCAGGTGGATTCTTTACCATATGAGCCACCAGGGAAGCCCCAAATAATATGTATAACATATATATTTTAGAAAACCTCTGAATTTTTGCCTAATTTGGCTTGTAATTTAAGCAAAGCAATACATGCTCATATATTCTCAGTGCATTGGGAGGGAGAGAAAAGGATGCAGAACGCAGAGGAAAGCATGGAGGAAAGAAAAGATGGACCAAAATGCTTTTCAAATGTTTAAAAAATAATCCACCTTTAAAGGTATTTCTTTGCAAGTGCACCTCTTCAGACTAGACTTGTCAATGCTGCTAAGAGTTTGATTCTTAGACTGGAAAAAGCTGTCACAATGCTCACAAGTTGTAGGCACTGTGATAAGTCTGATGAATCTAATAATATCCTATAATAGTAGAAAAAATCTGAAAAAGAATCCATATTTAATTGAATCATTTTGCTGGACACCTGAAACATTGTAAATCAGCTATATTTCAATTAAAAGAGAACAATTTTAGAGACTTCCCTGGTGGTCTAGTGGTTAAGAATCCATGCTTCCACTGCAGAGGGCAAAGGTTCTATCGCCTGTTGGGTAATTGAGATCCTGTGTGCCACATCAGTTCAGTCACCCAATCGTGTCTGACTCTGCGACCCCACGGACTGCAGCATGCCAGGCTTCCTGTCCATCACCAACTCCTGAAGCCTGCTCAAACTCATGTCCATTGAGTTGGTGATGCCATCCAACCATGTCATCCTCTGTTGTCCCCTTTTTCTCCTGCCTTCAATCTTTCCCAGCATCAGGGTCTTTTCTAATGAGTCAGTTCTTTGCATCAGGTGGCCAAAGAATTGGAGCTTCAGTTTCAACATCAGTCCTTCCAATGAACATTCGGGACTGATTTCCTTTAGGATTGACTGGTTGGATCTCTTTACAGTCCAAGGGACTCTCAAGAGTCTTCTCTAACACTGCAGTTCAAAAGCATCAATTCTTTAGTGATCAGGTTTCTTTATGGTCCAACTCTTACATCCATACGTGACTACTGGAAAAACCATAGCTTTGACTAAACGGATCTTTGTTGGTAAAGTAACGTCTCTGCTTTTTAATATGTTGTCTAGGTTGGTCATAGCTTTTCTTCCAAGGAGCAAGTGTCTTTTAATTACATGGCTGCAGTCACTGTCTGCAGTGATTTTGGAGCCCAAGAAAATAAAGTCTGTCATGGTTTCCATTATTTCTCCATCTATTTGCCATGAAGTGATGGAACCAGGTGCCATGATCTTTGTTTTTTGAATGTTGAGTTTTAAGCATGCCACATGGGGTGGCCACAAAATAGACAATTTTAGTAAAGAAATGAAAATGAATGTTTATGAGAATCTAATAAATATCAGGTCATTAAAAAATCCCTGCCATATATACCTAAATGAGGACATTCTGGGTGGGAACCATTCATTGCAGCACAAAGCAAATGCAAGAGACAAGGACCATTAGACGGATGCAAGTTCTGTGAAATTCAGGTTCTAGGGGTGACCACATACTATGATATATTCCTTTAAACATCTAGAACAATAGACGGGACACACACCTTCACTCCTAGCTATTAATCAGAGCCTTTATAGGTCAGGGACTTTATGGGCAAGAAAAACCAGCAAGTGTTCTTTGGTTAAGAGACTGTTTACAGGAAATAATAGCACATAAACTATGGAACAATGCTCCAGACATTTATTCGCAAACAATTTCCCGCTTCTATGAATAGTTAGCTAGTGAATTACTAACTGCTTCCCCCCCCCCAAAAAAATGACCATTCTTTGTATCTCTGGGGGAACAGCATCTATACAGATTAATCAGTCTCTGTGAAGTTCTTTTCTCATTGTGAACCACCCCTCCCTGCTTTTTGTTCTTGAATCCAAGCTCTCCCCAGGACTGTATATGAGAGATATAAAGTTCTCTAAATTGGTGGAAGTCTGATTCAAGGTATGTTTCCTTGAGGCTCTAGAGAAGATTTGCACCATTTTGAAGTCCGTTTCTCTCACATGTGTGGGTACTTAGATGTACAGTCGTGTCTGACTCTTTTTGACGCTATGGACTATAGCCCTCCAGGCTCCTCTGTCCATGGGATTCTCCCGGCAAGAATCCTGGAGTGGGTTGCCATTTCCTTTTCCAGGGGATCTTTTCAACACTGGGATTAAACCTACACAAATCAAGAGTCATTTAATGGAAATACAAAAGATCTAAATTCTAGCTCTTTTCTTTTTAAAAAATGGCTTTGGATCTTTTTCTTTTATTAATTAACCTCTTCTTCCTGTGCATGTATTTATAGTTTGGACACTGTTTTTAAAACTAAAAGCATCTGTCTTTATGTATATGTGTGTGTGTGGTGTGTGTGTGCAATTTGATAAAAAGTTGCTAGTACACAAGCCTGGATTTCACTTCAATTGTACCCAGTTAATCCCAGGGATGGGGAAGCCTGGTGGGCTGCTGTCTCGGGTTGCACAGAGTCGGACATGACTGAAGCGACTTAGCAGCAGCAGCAGCAGAGTTAGCTAATAGTTTGTTGGAAGGATTCTTTATAAATAAAATTTTTTAAAAGTCTATTTTTAGAAGAAATACTTTAAGGCACAGTAGTTTTCTGTAACTCTGAGTTGTTTTCATTTCATTTGGTTTGTTCCATTTTTAGATCCCTTCTATGACTGAGATCAACTTATTAGTCTTTCACTGCAATTTCACTTAATGTAATACTTCCTACATCCACCCACGTTGCTGCAAATGGCCAAGACTTCATTCTTTACAGCTTAGAATATCCCATTGCTTATAAGTAACACATTTTCTCTATCCACTCATTTATCCATGGACATTTAGGTTGCTGTGATATCTTGGTTGTTGTAAATAATGCTGCAGTGAACACTGGTGTGCGTTTATCTCTTTGAATTAGAGTAAATACCCAGAAATTAAATTACTGGACCATATGGAGGTTCTGCTTTCAATGCTTTGTATGTGAAATTCTTTGTTCAGTATTGAAGATATATCCTGGGTCACAGGATAAAAATTAGTTCTTAGTAGGGACTGAAAATCTCTGAAGACATGCTCTCTAAGACCCCTTCCTCGCTAACATTCTAAGGTACCGTACTGGTCTCTCTCTGAGTTGGAGCTGCAGCTGATCTGTCACTCCGTGTGGGAATCCTCCCTTTGTTTATCATGAGGTAGGTTTGAAATTCTTATTCAATGAGGATTACTCTGTTCCTGGCCGCCTCCATGCCAGACAGAAGAGCATTTCATTCACTATGTCTCATTGTAGGAGTCAGAAAAGAAACCTGATGCCAGTGCTCAAGACAAAATTCCTTCTCTCTAGCTTTTAAACACCAATACATTGTTGTCATAGCCAGAGAGAGTGTGTAATATAGACATACACGTTATAGCTAATTTTAAAAAGCTACTTAATTTATTACATAAAATCCATGCCATTAAATGTTTCACTTTTTCCTATGCATTTCTTGGGTCACTCTGTTGACGCAAGGTTGCAGTCTATTTTACAATGCATACATCAGCTGGCTCACTCTCTACCCTTTTGTATAAATACTTGAAGTCAGTTCACAATGCAAGGAAAATGACTTGCGAAACGAAATTCTGAGAACACAGGAGGAGCAAACTGTGAGTGCTGAGTGCAGTGTAAGTCTCTGTGTTGCAAACACAGCTCTGAGCTCACCAAGCAGAACTGTAACCAACCTGAAGACAAGGTAAAAATGCAAATACTAAATTGTCTCTTCTTTGCCATGATTTTTGTAATTGGTGATGATTTCTCACAAAGTATAGGGGAAGATTTAGTTGTAATCCTCATGGACAGAGGATCTTGGTGGACTATAGTCCATAGGGTTGCAAAGTCAGAAGTGACTAAGCAACTGGTATATATATATACATGCACACACATGTATATATATTTAAATATAAGGTCATTCTTGGCTGTCCAGTGCTTAAGACTCTGAACTTCCACTCCTGGGTGTGGGTTCAATCCCTGGTCGGGGAACTAAGATCTTGCATGCCACATGGCACCATCAAATTATATATTTATTATATATGTAAGAAATAGTAATAATATGTGAATACACACACACACACGTGTGTGTGTGTGTGTGTTCAGTTGCTTCAGTTATGTCCAGCTCTTTGCAACCCCATGGACTGTAGCCCACTAGGCTCCTCACTCCATGGAATTCTCCAGGCAAGAATACTGGAGTGGGCTGCTATGCCCTCCTCCAGGGTTTTTCCTCACCCAGGGATTGAACCAACATCTCCTGCGTCTCTTGCATTGCAGGTGGCTTCTTTACCACTGAGTGACCAGGGAAGTCCATGTGTATGTATAATATGCTCCATTATGTGTTGATGGTGCCATCAACCTGCTGAAGGGAGATAAGCACTTTGAGATGTTTTTCTAGTGGTGAAGTGGGTTTCGAATGGTGTGCCCCTACCGTCTCACTCAGTCAGTCCCTTTTGTGTACTTTTGACTCAAGTGAGGTTATGTATCCGTTGGGACCAACATTATAACCTTGTCCTCTTTGTCATTACTTTAACTGAATGGACTAACCATGGTAACAGTGGTAACAGTAACGACCACAGCCACTGCCATATTTGTCCGTGTAATATATGCAGTCCCAGGCGCTTTACAAACAGTACATGATTTAATCCTCACACTAATCCTATAAGGAAACTCTTGTTTAACCACTTTTGCAGAAGAAAAGATAGAAACTAGGAGAACTTAAGTAACTTGCCTGGGGACATAAAGCTAGAACATGGCAGAGTCGGAAATGTATTTGACTCCAAAATCTGTATTCTTTTTGTTTCCATGAAGACCCTATTTGAGGATCTAGGGTTCACAAACTAGAAATAATTCTTACTCTCATTAGAGATAAACTGAAATAGCAATGTTTTGACCTACATTTCTGTCGTTGTCGACCTGTGCTTTTGTATTCTAGACCCCAGGTAAAGGAATGGACTCACTCAGTGTGGCAAATGCCCAGTTCTGCTTTGATGTCTTTAAAGAGATAAGCTGTGACCACACGATTGAGAATGTGCTCCTTTCTCCCTTGAGTCTTCTGTCCGCCCTGGCTGTGGTGCTCTTCGGGGCCAGAGGAAACAGTGCATCCCAGATGGAGAAGGTAAGTCATAGACACACTTTCAGCCACGTCTACAGACAGTCAAAGACAATTTCAAACCCTGACTTGTTATGGAGATTTCACAGATGCAGCTTCCTGGGTGGCTCAGATGGTAAAGAATCTGCCTGCAATCCAGGAGACCCGGGTTTGATCCTTGGGTTGGGAAGATCCCCTGGAGAAGGGAATGGCTATCCACTCTAGTACTCTCGCCTGGAGAATCCCATGGACAGGGGAGCCTGGTGGCCTATAGTCCATGGAGTTTCAAAGAGTCGGACATGACTAACCCACACGTAGATGCCCAATTCTGTAAACACAAGAGACTGTTCACCTTCACTTGAGAAGACCTCATATTGGCTCTATCGAAAAGACAAACAGATTTCCCATAGCTCTGTTCTAAGAGGTGGGGGATGAGTGGGCACAGCAGAGGGTGAACAGGGAGGTAAATGGTCGAGGGCGACCTGGTCCCCGGGAGTCGGGACTCCCCACCCCCACCCCAACCCCTTCGCTTGCTTGTGTCCCCAGGGCCTTCCTGCTGTGGGACACACAAAGAGCATTTTGCAAGGATTTATAGACTATGCAATTATCTTCCCAAGGAGATCACCAGTGCTTTAACTCAACCAATAATTGTGGGTGACTAGAAAAACTATTTCTTTAGTAGACATCTTTCAACATACCTTAATCATCTCTCTGCTTATTACAGAGGGAATGACTGACTCGTGGAACAAAGCTTCTCTCCAGTCAGGTTTAAATTGGAAATGAATTTGGAAGGCTGGAGTCAAATCCTGAATTTAATAATATATTTAAACTCAAGAAAAAGTAAATGTAAATGCTCTTATGTTCAGTTTTATTCTATTTCCATGCAATTGGTGAAGAGGTCTCCAGTGTCTTACCCAGAATGTATGCTCAATAAATTCATGTTTGTGGAGAGGGAGGACTAGCTGAGAATGAGGATGATCTGGGAATCTTTACAAACCATCCTGGGATGAGAACGCGCAGACCTCTCCTCCCCTCTCCTCTCTTCGTGCACCCCTCCCCTCTCCCTCCCTTCAAAGTGAGAGCTTGCCAGCAGGTGACTCTGTCTACACCTGTGCAAGCCTGAGGTTTTGCAAGCAGAAAGATGGTGGGGTCATTGTGTTAAGGGCCCAAGTTAGGCAGAGATAGAGTCTGGAGTAGAAATTCTTCTTTGTCTTTTCTGAGTTAAAAGGGAATCAAATAATTCAAAAAGCTCCCTTGCTGATTTCCATACAAATGGAGAAAAATTCCTCATATTTTCATCCTGTTAACGATTATTTTACAACACTCAAAGACTGAGTCCAGTGCTCAGAATTCTAGGTTCAACCATCATGCTCTCTTTTGATTAGAGTGAGGACCACGACTGAAGCAACATCAGGGGCACAAGCATGCCAAGTCCCTAGACTATGGAACAAAATGCCTTATGATATAGGAGAGCGTGCTTGGGGTCGGTCGTGTCTGACTTTTTGTGCCCTCATGGACTGTAGCCCATAAGGCCCCTTTGTGCATAGAATTTTCCAGGCAAGAATACTGGAATGGGTGGCCAATTCCTACTCCAGGAAAGAAAGTGGAAATGTGAGTCACTCAGTCATGTCTGACTCTGTGCATCCCCATGGACTGTAGCTTTCTAGGTTCCCCTGTCCATGGAATTCTCCAGGCAAAAATAATGGAGAGTTGCCATTCCCTTCTCCAGGAGATCTTCCAGATCCAGAGATTGAACTTGGCTCAGGCAGATTATTTACAGTCTGAACCACCAAGGAAGGATTCCTACTCTAGGGGATCTTCCCAACCCAGGGTTTGAACCCACATCTCTTGTGTCTCCTGTGTTCACAAGCAGACTCTTTACCACTGTACCACCTGGGAAGCTCTATGATTTGAAGATCACCAGGCAATCTCAGAACTGGAAGAAACCATAAATTTCCCACTCTCCACTCTACGATTTAGTCTACACAGGGACCCAACAGGCAAGAGATTGTGCAAAGTCCTCTGATGAGGCAGAGTTTAATGTGAATTAGCTTTTTAACAAAAGAATCAGACAACTCTACGTTTTAGAAAGTTCTTTCTAGCCTTGAGTTAAAATTTGCCTTTCTTATAAGCATAGCTCCCTTATCACTTTTCTGTTCTTAAAAGATACACACACATGCAAATCATGTCCTCTTCCATGTGTGTTAAGAAAGTTATAATATCTGCTGCTATTTACTGCTTCTTACCCCATTTTTATTCTAGGGCTCTCTTGCTCTTGATTGTGCTCAGTTGTGTTCAACTCTTTGTGACTCTGTGGACTGTAGCCTGACAGGCTCTAAGGAATCACACAAAACAAGTTAAATGTACTCACCCTTTAAATATTTGAAGAGATTGCAATGTTTTATCTCAGTTGTTCTCTGATGAAGGCCTTCCTTAGAAAAGTATAATTATACCTCTTTTAAGCCAACAGGACTATAGCAAACATTAATTCTTAGTGGAGAAAGTGATATAAGCTGTGAAATCTCAAGGGGATACTGTGAGTGTCAAATCAGATAATGTTTATAAAAATCATTTAAAAATAATTACCTATTATGTGAATTCATCCATTATCTTGTCTGCTCAGTGAGTAACCAATGCTATTAATTGTCCACAAATAAATTAAGATCCATTTCTTTATCCATACAACTATTTGTTCTTCATTCAACAAATACTTGTTGGGTTCGTACTATGTTTCACAACTGGGAAGGTAGGGATGAACAAATTAAGTGACAATAGAAATTATTAAGCCTGAACTGATTTTGAAACACTCTTCTAAACGTTCGGGTTTCATTCTGTCTCAAAGTTTGCCTTCTGCCCACAAAGATGAGTACTAGTCAGTGCCTGCATGTCTTTAACTCTTCAATGGTTAGACTTCTGCTTAAGAGCACATGAAGAGTTTTCTTTTAAAAACTCATCTGTCCTCTTTGACATCTTTTTTTTTAAAAAAAAAAGGCTTCTGCGGTGGCTCAGACAGTAAAGAATCTGCCATGTTTGAACGCTGGGTTGAAAAGATCCCCTGGAGAAGGGAATGGCTACCCACTCCAGTGTTCTTCCCTGGGAAATCCCATGGACAGAAGAGCTTGGTGGGCTACAGTACATGGCATAGCAAAGAGTTGGACACGACTGCAAACATACACTCCTGTCGTAAGACATATTGCTTCATAATCTAGGGACTTCTTTTTTAAAAAAAAACAAATAAGAGACTTCCATTTTTTAAAAAAATGAGGAGCAAAACTAATATGCAGATGAGAAGAAAGATGGTCTGAATCATAGAAAGTTCGTAAAAATGTAAGAGCTTAACATTTATAGCAAGAAAGCGATTTCTATATGGGGGGAGGGGCTTCCCAGGTGATGCTAGTGGTAAAGAATTTGCCTGCCAATGCAGGAGATGCAAGAGACACAGGTTCAATAGCAAAGAGTTGGACATGACTGAGCACACACATTCATACACACGCAGACACTCACACACCCCTGGTCTTAAGGAGAGGTATTTGCTTGCGCTTTGACACAGATTCTTTGTTTCCTATTGTAGGTGATGCACTTGAATGAGTTAACAAGAACTGCAAATTCTTCGAACACAAGGGTAGATATAATTCTTACTTTCCCTTTTACTTCTCTTATAGCAGTCTCTTTTCAGTCCACGAGGACTAAAGGCTTCAGGCAATAAAACAGAGTATTTATTCCAGACATGCTTTGAGCCTTTCACTTTCATATTGACACAGTCAACCTTCTAGGTTTGCTGTTTTAAAATAATCATGCTGAAATTTTGAAATAAGAGATGAGAAAATGAGAACTGTCAAAAATTTGAGGTAGAGCCCCAGCCTTTAAAGAAAAGCAGCAGAAGAGAGATTATTCTCAAAGAGTTTTCAGGATGGAACCCCCAAGTCTACTCAGGCAACAGAAGTGCTTCAAACAGCGCCTGCCCAGGGTCAGTGCTCACTAGGTATAAATATATCATCTGGGGGGAAATGGTGGCTCAGATGGTAAAGAATCTGCCTGCCAAGCAGAAGATCTGGGCTCGATCCCTGGGTTGGGAAGATCCCCTGGAGAAGGGAATGGCAACCCACTCCAATATTCTTGCCTGGAGAATGCCATGGACAGAGGAGCCCGGCAGGCCACATTCCATGGGGTCACAAAAAGCCAAACAT
>NW_011494921.1:251002-255462 GCF_000754665.1 Bison bison bison | reverse complement strand
ATGGTGGTGGTGGTTTAGTCGCTAAGTCGTGTCTGACTCTTGCGACCCCATGGACTATAGCCCACCAGGCTCCTGTGTCCATGGGATTCTCCAGGCAAAGAATACTGGAGTGGGTTGCCATTTCCTTCTCTATAGCTTGTCTTTATAAGTTTTAGTGTTCAATGTTTTTCCATATTGCTAATTTTCAGGGGAAATTTGTAATGTATACCTTCTGTAGCATTTTAGGTGTGACTTTCTCACTAGTACCTATGGTGGGGCTACTAAGACCAAACTTTATTGCTCAGAATTCTCCTTTATTACAAAATACAGAAAAACATTTTTCCTGACACAAACTATATTAAATACGTCAGTACTGATATATGTGCTCTGGGCCATCTTGTGGAGGAGACAGGGCAAGCTCTGACCAGGGAAGAGGCCCAGCAGGGCCCTCATGCTGGTAAGATGATTGTGATGCACTGTTACCAGATCATCAGGCCACTCTGCTTGGTGAAAGGCAAACATTTCCATACATCCTAGTGATAGAATTACTCTTCGAATCTGTTTTTATTCTGCTACAACATGTCCTGGACTTCCCTGGTGGCTCAGATGGTAAAGCATCTGCTTACAATGTGGGAGACCCAGGTTCAATCCCTGGGTGGGGAAGATCCTCTGGAGAAGGAAATGGCAACCCACTCCAGTACTCTTGCTGGAAAATCCCATGGACGGAGGAGTGTGGTAGGCTACAGTGCATGGGGTCGCAGAGTTGGACACAACTGAGCGACTTCACTTTTTCACTTTCACAGCTGCCCTAATGCAAACCCAAGAGCCTCTTGTGTAGCCTCAGTTGATACTTACGTGTGTGAGAACAGGGTCCCTGTTTTCAAGTGTTTGTAAACTTCCATTTAGTGTGAAGATACAGCAGTCCATTCACTCATTCAAGCAATCCTCTCTGAAATCAGCAAGTCCAGCCATAGTCAAGTCCACATGGCAAGTGGACTGTTTGCAGAAAAAGCCCATCCCTTCCTCCCGGTGAGTTAAAATAAGACATTTTTCCATAAGTAGGGTAGAAGTCTTTCCTTTCTGTCTTCATTTAATTCATTCTAGTATTGTTTGTGCTATCACAATGGTGAGAAAGTAGAAAAGATATTACATGTATATAATGATACAAGATATATATTTATTAATAATAAAAGAAATAATGTATATTATATATATTATGAAGAAGGAAATGTTAACTCACTCCAGTGTTCTTGCCTGGAAAATCCCATGGACAGACGAGCCTGGCAGTCTACAGTCCATGGGGTCACAAAGAGTTGGACACGAGTCCAAGCAACTGAGCTTGCATACATGTATATTCTATCTTTTCTTATATTTAGACAGATAGCGTGCGATATATTTTATATATACGTTTCATTTCACATAGAAAAAGTGCAAAAGGGCTTTAATTTTCAGATGCTAGTTTGTTGCACGTTCAACTGTGTTTCATACGGACCCAGGTGAAGCATAAAGAGCACAATTTTATATAATTTATGATTAAAAACAACACTGACAAAATTTTTGTATCAATAATAAAAGAGGAATTATATTTTTAACTCCAAGTTGAGGACTCTAATTATGCTAAATTTGATTATCCTAATTATGCAGTTATAAGTATAAAGTATAATCTCAGAGGCTTAAGAGGATTGTTCTTATCATGAAATAACATCCTGCAGTGATTTGTTCATTTCATTTAAACATTGAAAGCATGAAAATTGTATATATTTTTACTAGGTTGGACCTAGACCTGCATTATAATATTTAATATATTTTCCCCCCTTCATATAATTCCTACCAAGTATGATCTAAATGCTTTAAAATCTCAATTTATATGCTATGTCTTTTCTTTTTCTATGCTCATTTTATAGACATATGTAGACTGTATTAAACAATTATATAAACTAAGACCTGAAAATCTGGATTTCAAAAATCACTTAGAAGAAGCCAGAATACAGATTAATGAACAGATTGAAAATAAGACAAAAGGTAGGAGATCTACGCCGTCTTCTTTCTCTTCTTTTTCTTTCAGGTGTGATCACATTCAGTGACATGCTCAGATCTTAAAACATTTATTTAGGCAGTTTTGACAAATGTATATCATGACACAGAGCATTTCCTTTACCCTGAAAATTTCTTCCACATCCGTTCCTGAGCACCCAGTGATTTTCTTCTACATCACAGGTTAATCTTACCTAAAGCTCCAATAAGTGATTATTACAGGATGTGCTGTTTTGTGTTTTTTCATTCATGTATTTGGATACATCAGTGGCTCATGCCTTTTTATTGCTGAGAAATATTCCACTGTATGAATATACCAGTTTGTTTATCCTTTTTCTTCTTGTTGGATGTCTGGGTTATATCTAGTTTTGAGCTATTATAAATAGTGTTACTATGAACACTTTTGTAAAAAGCTTTTGCATTCTTTTTTTTTTTTTTCATTTCTCTTGAGTAAATACTTGGCATAAATTCTAAGTCTTAGACCATATGGATGGATGTTTAACTTCTTAGTTCAGTTCAGTAGCTCAGTTGCATCCGACTCTTTGCCACCTCATGAATTGCAGCACACCAGGCCTCCCTGTCCATCACCAACTCCTGGAGTTCACCCAAAGTCATGTCCATCGAGTCGATGATGCCATCCAGCCATCTCATCCTCTGTCGTCCCCTTCTCCTCCTGCCCCCAATCCCTCCCAGCATCAGAGTCTTTTCCGATGAGTCAACTCTTCGCATGAGGTGGCCAAAGTATTGGAGTTTCAGCTTTAGCATCAGTCCTTCCAATGAACACCCAGGACTGATCTCCTGTAGAATGGAATGGTTGGATCTCCTTGCAGTCCAAGGGACTCCCAAGAGTCTTCTCCAACACCACAGTTCAAAAGCATCAATTCTTCAGTGCCCAGTTTTCTTCACAGTCCAACTCTCATATCCATACATGACCACTGGAAAAACCATAGCCTTGAGTAGAAGGACCTTTGTTGGCAAAGTAATGTCTCTACTTTTGAACATGCTGTTGAGGTTGGTCATAACTTTCCTTCCAAGGAGTAAGCGTCTTTTAATTTCATTAACTTCTTAAGCAACTGCCAAATAGATTTCTCAAGTGGCTGAACTCTTTACATTCTCACCAGGACTGTATGAAAATTCCAGTTACTCCAAATCCTCTCTGATTTTTGGTGTTGTAAATACTTTTCATTTAACTCTTTCAGTAGATTTAACTACTTTTCATTTACTAACTTAGATTTACTAACTTTTCATTTAACTCTCATTGTGGTCTTTATTTGCATTTCTCTGGTGACTATAAATATTGAGCTTCTTTTTCAGTGACTGTTGGTCTTTAATATATCTTAATTTATGAAGCTTTGTTCAATTTATTTGTTCATTTTTGATTGGATTATTTAGTTTTTATTATTGAGTTGCAAGAATTCTTTACATATTCTGGGTACAAATATTTTGTTAGACACCTGTGCTGCTAATATTTTCTCTTAGTCTCTGTATTTATTTTGTTCACTGTATTTTTGATGAGCAGAAGTTTCTAAATTTAAATGAAGTCCAGTTTATCAATGGTTTGTGCTTTCTGTGTATTTTCTAAGGAATTTTTGCTTACCTAATTAGAGATACCAAGGGAACATTTCATGCAAAGATGGACTCGATAAAGGACAGAAATGGTATGGACCGAACAGAAGCAGAAGATATTAAGAAGAGGTGGCAAGAATACACAGAAGAACTGTACAAAAAAGATCTTCACGACCAAGATAATCACGATGGTATGATCACTCACTAGAGCCAGACATCCTGGAATGTGAAGTCAAGTGGGCCTTAGAAAGCATCACTACGAACAAAGCTAGTGGAGGTGATGGAATTTCAGTTGAGCTATTTCAAATCCTGAAAGATGATGCTGTGAAAGTGCTGCACTCAATATGCCAGCAAATTTGGAAAACTCAGCAGTGGCCACAGGACTGGAAAAGGTCAGTTTTCATTCCAATCCCAAAGAAAGGCAATGCCAAAGAATGCTCATACTACCGCACAATTGCACTCATCTCACACGCTAGTAAAGTAATGCTCAAAATTCTCCAAGCCAGGCTTCAGAGGTATGCAAACTGTGAACTTTCAGATGTTCAAGCTGGTTTTAGAAAAGGCAGAGGAACCAGAGATCAAATTGCCAACATCCACTGGATCATGGAAAAAGCAAGAGAGTTACAGAAAAACATCCAATTCTGCTTTATTGACTGTGCCAAAGCCTTTGACTGTGTGGAGCACAATAAACTGTGGAAAATTCTCAAAGAGATGGGAATACCAGACCACCTGACCTGCCTCTTGAGAAATTTGTATGCAGGTCAGGAAGCAACAGTTAGAACTGGACATGGAACAACAGACTGGTTCCAATAGGAAAAGGAGTACGTCAAGGCTGTATATCGTCACCCTGCTTATTTAACTTCTATGCAGAGTACATCCTG
>NW_011494921.1:247429-250744 GCF_000754665.1 Bison bison bison | reverse complement strand
TGGCTCATCAGAAAAGACTCTGATGCTGGGAGGGATTGGGGGCAGGAGGAGAAGGGGATGACAGAGGATGAGATGGCTGGATGGCATCACCGACTTGATGGACATGAGTTTGGGTAAACTCCAGGAGTTGGTGATGGACAGGGAGGCCTGGCGTGCTGCAATTCATGGGGTCCCAAAGAGTTGGACACAACTGAGTGACTGAACTGAAGGTCACAAAGATATTCTGTTTTCTTTTAGTGGATTTATTTCTTCAGTGCTTACATTTAGGTTTATGATCCACCTGACCTGGATGGGTGGCACTAGATGCCTTCAGGGTCCTTCACAGCTATTTTTTTCCTAGATCAGCTTTTGTTTTTTTCTGCTCTTTAATACAAATGAAATCATATTTTAGTGATTTTAATGTAGGATGAGAAAGAGGGGGAATGGTTCTTCCTTCCATGTGGATAACTGGTTATTCTAGTACCAGGTGTTAAATATCTCAAGACTTTTTCCATTTCATAAAATGAAAATTCCTAACATCTTATCAATTTTACTCTTGAGAAGTGCTGCTGCTGCTGCTGCTAAGTCACTTCAGTCGTGTCCAACTCTGTGCGACCCCATAGATGGCAGCCCACCAGGCTCCCCCATCCCTGGGATTCTCCAGGCAAGAACACTGGAGGGGGTTGCCATTTCCTTCTCCAATGCATGAAGGTGAAAAGTGAAAGTGAAGTCGCTCAGTAGTGTCCGACCCTCAGCAACCCCATGGACTGCAGCCTTCCAGGCTCCTCCATCCATGGGATTTTCCAGGCAAGAGTACTGGAGTGGGGTGCCACTGCCTTCTCCGCTTGAGAAGTGAGGAGGCATAAAAGGTCAAGTCTTTCTCCTGCAACTTTCCCAGTTATTTCTTTTGTTTGATTATAGTAGAAAATCATTGGATAATAGAAGTGATCTGTAAAACCACTGACTCAGATAGTCATTGCTTTTAACATAGGATGGTATCAGGAGGAATGTCACAGCAAAGTCAAATGTAAATGGTTAATGTATTGGTATTTATAAACCATCTCTTCACTGGGCAATTTAATGTTATATAAATTAATCATGCTTGTTCATTTCCACAAAATGGCAACCCACTCCAGTGTTCTTGCCTGGAGAATCCCAGGGACGGGGGAGCCTGGTGGGCTGCCGTCTATGGGGTCGCACAGAGTCGGACACGACTGAAGTGACTTAGCAGCAGCAGCAGCAAGCTATACACTCACTTTACTTTCTTTTGCATTCTACATTAGTTAATTAATTTAAATTTTGCAAAACCAAATTTTCCTTAAAGCACAAATGCACTACATTTTGCAAACAGGTCCATGACACATGACATGACAGTGAGATCAGATAGCCATTCACGTCCATGACCCTCCCAGGGAGTGGCCCCAGGCCCCTGGACACAGTGACTGGGCTCATTTTAGGGGTGACGAGTCAGGCTGAAGTTTAGTGCCTTAAATAATGGCTTCACTTGAGTACCACAGAACTGTGACTATTTAGATATTTGCTCAAAAGTCTTCTTGGCTCTCCTGAAGATATTGAGTGGCGATTACTAATACAAATATAAATTCAAAAATGGGACAAAATGCAAAGCAAAACCAATGAAACCAATTTCCATTGCATGGTCAGTCATGTATAATCTCACTGTTTCTCCTCCCAAAGGTGAAGTTAAGGAGCTCTTGTTCCCCAGTAGCCTCACATCCTCCGACCAGTTGGTGCTGATTAATGCCATCTCCTTCAGAGGGGCCTGGAAGTACGCATTTCAAAAAGACCAAACTATGGCCATGGCTTTCAGATTGGATGAGGTAGACTCTTGACTTAATTTGCTTTTTCTCTTAAAGTTGGTCCCCGGCAATTTTGCCTTAAAATATGTTAAATAATTTCTGGCCTTAGGTAGGTTAATTTCCAAGTGACTATCCCAAGTACCTACCAGATAAAGTCCAGATTTATTAATAGATAAGTGAAAGTTTTGTTTTATTTTGCTCTATTTAGCATGACAGTTGCATAATTGAAAAACTGGAATAAAACATAGACCTTGGGCAGGTTTAAGGCAAGTCTGGGCTTTGGGCTAAGATTAAACCGTTGCTAAGCAATTCATTTACTGCACACTGGAAATGAAATCAGGTTGTAGATAATAACTGCAATAGATGCTTACAATGTAGGTCAATGGTAAAGTGGGTGTGAACTTGAGAGGCTAAGCAAAACTGGAGAACAATATTCATAATCAGAATAAGTGGTTCCTGGGATTTCCTGGTGGTCCAGTGGCTAAGACTTCATGTTCACAATGCAGGGGCCCAAGTTCCATCCCTGGTCAGGGAACTAGATCCCGCATGGCACAACTAAAAATTCTGTGTGCTGCAAGTAAAACCTGGCACAGCCAAATAAGTAAACAAATATTTTAAAAATAAATAGATAAATAAAAAGTTTCTAGGTAGGCTGTCCTGCTATCCGCAATCTCCCCAACTTCTTTCCTTCTTAATATATTTAAAAAATTTTAAAGTTTTTATTTTTTGGCCATGCTGTGCAGCATGTGGGATCTTAGTTCCTTGATCAGGGACTGAACACTTGCCCCTTGCATTGGAAGTGTTGACTCCTAACCACTGGACCACCAGGAAAGTCCAACCAACTTCTCTTCTTTGTGTCCTCAGCATATCCTAAATGTCAGGCTGCAACCAAAATAATACTTGTTATTTAACAAGAAATAATGGGTCTGTATATTATAAATGAGTTCCTAAACTATCAATTGTATATACTCTATCAAATATATTTCCAAAAATGCTTGCCATTATTGGTCAATTAAACATTTGTCATCAGATCAGATCAGATCAGTTGCTCAGTCGTGTCTGACTCTTTGCGACCCCATGAATTGCAGCACGCCCGGCCTCTCTGTCCATCACCAACTCCCGGAGTTCACTCAGACTCACGTCCATCGAGTCAGTGATGCCATCCAGCCATCTCATCCTCTGTCGTCTCCTTCTCCTCCTGCCCCCAGTCCCTCCCAGCATCAGAGTCTTTTCCAATGAGTCAACTCTTTGCATGAGGTGGCCAAAGTACTGGAGTTTCAGCTTCAGCATCATTCCTTCCAAAGAAATCCCAGGGCTGATCTCCTTTAGAATGGACTGGTTGGATCTCCTTGCAGTCCAAGGGACTCTCAAGAGTCTTCTCCAACACCACAGTTCAAAAGCATCAATTCTTTGGTGCTCAGCCTTCTTCACAGTCCAACTCTCACATCCATACATGACCACAGGAAAAACCATAGCCTTGACTAGACGAACCTTTGTTGGCAGATCGGAAGAGCACACG
>NW_011494921.1:246825-247329 GCF_000754665.1 Bison bison bison | reverse complement strand
GTAAGAGTGTCAGACTTTATTTTTTTGGGCTCCAAAATCACTGCAGATGGTGTCTGCAGCCATGAAATTAAAAGAGGCTTACTCCTTGGAAGAAAAGTTATGACCAACTTAGATAGCATATTGAAAAGCAGAGACATTGCTCTGTCAGTAAAGGTCCGTCTAGTCAAGGCTATAGTTTTTCCAGTGGTCACGTATGGATGCGTGAGTTGGACTGTGAAGAAAACTGAGCACCGAAGAATTGATGCTTTTGAACTGTGGTGTTGGAGGAGACTCTTGAGAGTCCCTTGGACTGCAAGGAGATCCAACCAGTCCATTCTAAAGGAGATCAGCCCTGGGTGTTCTTTGGAAGGAATGATGTTAAAGCTGAAACTCCAGTACTTTGGCCACCTCATGCAAAGAGTTGGCTCATCAGAAAAGACTCTGATGCTGGGAGGGATTGGGGGCAGGAGGAGAAGGGGATGACAGAGGATGAGATGGCTGGATGGCATCACCGACTTGATGGAC
>NW_011494921.1:237103-246725 GCF_000754665.1 Bison bison bison | reverse complement strand
GACGAACCTTTGTTGGCAAAGTAATATCTCTGCTTTTGAATATGCTATCTAGGTTGGTCATAACTTTCAGCCAACTATAAAATTACAGAGGATTTATATTTCTGGATAAGTATATTAGAATACTTATTACATGAATACTTTTTCATGTAAAAGAAATAGTGAATGATTTTAAGGAAAACATAATTCTCTAACCAAACATATTAGTCACAGCTGGAATTATCCAGTATTATCTTTCCGAAGAATATTGTCATCAGATATTGAGGTCATTGGACATATAGTGAAACTATATTGCTATTACAAGTTGTGGGTTTCTTTTTTTTAATGAAAATACCAGGGCCACATTCCTGGAGATTCTGATTTGCAAGAAGTGCTTGAGTAGTTGTATTTTTAAGTAACCCGTGTGCTGCTGCTGCTGCTAAGTCGTGTAGGTCCTTCCAAAGATTAGCCAAGTTTGGGGACCTTAGTATAAGGAAGATGGAAAGGAGATTTTAATAGGGATCATAGAGAGCTACTTAAAAGGGCGAACATACCCCAAAGCAAGCAGACTTTCTAGAGGAAACAAGTCAGAATCTGACAAGTTAATGTCAAAATCTTTATTTTCACAGGAAAATCTGGTCCATTTGGTTTACATGATGCAGCTATCTTTATGTTATGACTAGCCTTTCAAAGAGAAAAACATAAAATAAGGTTATGGTCATAACTAAATTTCTTTAACTGACCTCAGTATGTGGAATTCACTTAGCCCATTGTTATGTGCTTTGCTATTAATGTTTTGTAGCTATTTTGTAATTTGCAACCCAATGCTGTGAATTGGTCCAGATTAGTCAGTACTTGAGCTGGAAAGACACTAAATTATGTTCCTTAAAGGACCTGTTTGACTTTTAAAAAATGGTTATCCTGATAAGATCTTATGATGCTTATTTCTCAACTCTTTGACATAAATTAACTGCTTCTGGGCATCAAAAATATACACTTGACTAAAAATAATATATTGAAAGGCATAAACACTTTGCACTTCAGTAGCTACTTAATTTAGGCTACCACTCCCCTTTTAGTAAGTACAACAGTGATCAATCATGGATATTTCTGTGGCAAGATGGATAGATTTTGGTTTGGTCACTCCTTGTGGGAAACTTTGGAGGATAAGATGTAAATTCCTCATGCTTTAAATGGAAACACAGAAAGGAGCTGGCTTTTTCATCTCACTGTTGTTACTTTTATAGTCTCAGAGCACATCTGTCCAGATGATGCGTCTGCAAGGGCACTTGAAACTGGGCTCCATCACAGAGCCTCCAGGGCAGGTTCTGGAGCTGCCCGATGTGGAGGATCGCCTGAGTATGGTCATCATCCTACCCAGCAAGGATGCCAGTCTGGGACAGGTAAACCACTCAGTCTTTGCAGCCACAGACACCAGAAAAGGGTCTGTGCTTGAAAATTACACGTGCAGGAAGCTGGAGATTCCAAATAACTGCTTATACTTAATGCAGTGCCGCATGCTCAGTCATGTTCTACTCTCTGTGATCCCATGGACTCTAGCCCACCAGGCTCCTCTGTCCGTGGGATTCTCCAGGCTAGAATACTGGAGTGGGTTGCCACGACCTCCTCCAGGGGATCTTCCCAACCTGGGGATTGAATATGCATCTCTTGCATCTCCTGCATTGGCAGGTGGATTCTCTACCACTGTGCTACCCCGGAAGCCCCCATACTATGCTTGATCTTAGCCAAAAGGCTAAGAAGTGGCTATGTGCACCTAAAAAGCAAAATAATCCCCAATAAAGCACCCCCACACTAGGGTATGTTACTTCTAATGGTTTTAGGTTAAGTTTTGAAAGCACAGGCACATGCGTCCTCGTCCATCTTCATGAGTAATGGTTTTAGGTTTAAGTTTTGAAAGCACAGGCACATGCGTCCTCGTCCATCTTCATGAGTAACGGTTTTAGGTTAAGTTTTGAAAGCACAGGCACATGCGTCCTCGTCCATCTTCATGAGTAACGGTTTTAGGTTTAAGTTTTGAAAGCACGGTCACATGCGTCCTCGTCCATCTTCATGAGTCGCTACTTTACATGTAGTTTTTATGTGTTATGTATCAGCACCTCTTTCAGACCAAGGGAACTGAGGGATGAATGAGAAAAGGGATGGTAGTTTAGGGAGTAGGTTGACTGTATTAAAATATTTAGTTGTCACATGAAAGAAGAAATGGACTAATTTTTTTGTAGTTCCCAGAGTGAGAATTAAAACTGATAGGTACCAATTACAGGGAAGCAGATTTATGGTCAAAATGGGAGAGGTCTTTCTTGCAAGCTGAGCTGTGCAGCCACCAAACCAGGCTGTTTATAAAGAAGTGGGCGGTCGATGTCAGGACTTCTCAAGCGGATGCTGGTGGGTGTCTCAGATGCTCCTTGAAGGGCCTCCTCTACAATCTTTTTCACATTTGAGATTAATTGATTCTAATGATCCAGAAATGTTAGTTTGATACAAATTCAGTCCCTATGGATGTCTGACTAATGAGAATTCTGGTTGGAGTTGAGGTAGAAATTCACATTGGTCGGCCTAGAATTGGGCTTTCAGGTGGCTCAGTGGTAAAGAATCCACCTGCCAAAGCAGGAGATTGCAGGTTCCGTCACTGGGTCAGGAAGATCCCCTGGAGGAGGAAATGGCAACCAATTCTAATATTCTTGCCTGGGAAATCCCGTGGATAGAGGAGCCTGGAGGGCTACAGTCCAGGGGGTCACAAAAGGTCAGACATGACTGAGCAACTAACAGCAACAAAAACAACAGCCCAGAATTACAACTTATATCCTCAGAATCTGAAGATCTCAGGTTCCAAAGACGCCTTTTAATGTGGCCAAAAGGAAGGGTAGGCACACATATAAATTTTATTGTTATAATACACAAATAGCGCAGCTTAGAGAGGGACTATGAGAGAAGCAAAAGTAAATGTTCCCTGTGATAAGTTATTGCTTTTCCAAGTAACTCTCGGATGGTGTGCCCAGGCATAGATCCCAGGGCTGCATGCCTCTTATTCAGTTATTGATCGTGGTTGCACTTTCCCCACTTATTCTTACAGATTCTGCTTTCCAAACAATGAGAAGTAGCTTCATCTATTTACAGCCTCACATCTAGTCCTTAGGATATTTCACATTTTGGTGTAATTTTATTTTCTAAAAAAAAAAGATGTTCATATTTTTCTTCTTTCTTTCTTTCCCATAGGTTATCAGAGAGATCACTCCTGAGAAACTCAATAACTGGATAAGCTCAGGCAACATGAAAGACACAGCTGTGGTCCTGCACTTGCCGCAGCTCAGGCTCAAGGGGTTCCCTGAAGACCTGGCGGCCGTACTGGAGGCTCTGGGGATGGTGGATGTCTTTGACCGCTCGAGGGCTAACTTGTCTGGCATAATTGCAGGAGGAGGCCTTGGGGTCTCCAAGATAATACACAAGGCCATGCTGGAGGTTAATGAGAGTGCTTCAGAGTTCACCCTAACCAACCAAACAATCAAAGTAGAAAATCCTGAAATATTCAAGGTGGATCATCCTTTTCTCTTCTTTATCTTACACAAGGAAACTAAGATGATTCTTTTCTATGGCAGAGTCTCCAACCCTTAAGGAAGGGATGGGATTTATAGTCAGCTTTCTGATTCTTGAAATTAGCTTGCAGAGAACTCTCAGTATAGGTACAACTAAAGGGGATACACCATACTTTTTAGCAACGTTTTGCCTTCAACTATCTCATGTAGAACATCCAACCCAGCCCTTTTTGGTTTGGTTGACTTTGACTAAACAAGTTAGAGCACACTGTTAATTATACTTATTAAAAATTATAATCCATACCATTTCTTTTTCCTTTAAAAAAATAACAGCTTTGTTGAGATATAATGCACACACTGTAAAATCCTCCATTTATTTGTATCTATTTACTTATTTTAACTGAAGCATGGTTGACTTACAATATTATATTGGTTTCAGGAGTGCAATATAGTAATTCAATATTTTTATAGGTTATACTCCATATAGAGTCATTATAAAATATTGATTGTATTTCCTGTGCTGTACAATGTGTATTTGCATTTTTTTTATACCTAGTAGTGTTCTTGCCTGGAGAAGCCCAGGGACGGGGGAGCATGGTGGGCTGCCGTCTATGGGGTTGCACAGAGTCGGACAAGACTGAAGTGACTTAGCAGCAGCAGCAGCAGCACCAGCACCTTGTGGCTCAGCTGGTAAAAAAAATCCACTTGCCATGAGGAATTCAGGGAGACCTGTGTTTGGTCCCTGGGTTGGGAAGATCCCCTGGAGAAGGGAAAGACTACCCACTCCAGTGTTCTGGCCTGGGGAATTCCATGGACTGTAGAGTCCATGGGATCGCAAACAGTTTGATACGACTGAGAGGCTTTCACTTTCACATTGGATTTGAAAGGTTGAAGCTTTCATCAAGCTACTGGACTCTGCTCCCTGCTTTGAAAAATAAACCACTTTTATTTTATTTTATTTTTTTTGGCCATGTGATCTCAGTTCCCTGACCAGGGATCAAACACACACCCTCTTCACCTCTGCACTGGGAGTATGGGGTCTCACCCACTGGACTGCCAGGGGGGTCCAGTGTTGTCCTGTGTTTGATCATACTTTCCAAATACCTATTATGCAGGAGCACAAAGTGGGCATGGCCACTGATGGACACGATATCAGCCATTCAGTTCAGTCACTCATCGTGTGAGACTATTTTCGACCCCATGGACTGCAGCATGCCAGGCCTCCCTGCCCATCACCAACTCCCAGAGTTTACTCGAACTCATGTCCATTGAGTCGGTGATGCCATCCAACCATCTCATCCTCTGTCATCCCCCTCTCCTCCTGCTCTCAATCTTTCCCAGCTTCAGGGTCTTTTCCAGTGAGTCAGTTCTTCACATCAGATGGCCAAGGTATTGGAGTTTCAGCTTCAGCATCAGTCCTTCCAATGAACGCTCAGGACTGATCTCCTTTAGGATGGACTGGTTGAATCTCCTTGCGGTCCAAGGGATTCTCAAGAGTCTTCTCCAACACCACAGTTCAAAAGCATCAGTTCTTCAGTGCTCAGCTTTTTTTATAGTCCAACTCTCACATCCATACATGACTACTGGAAAAACCATAGCTTTGACTAGACGGACCTTTGTTGGCAAAGTAATGTCTTTGCTTTTTAATATGCTGTGTGGGTTGGTCATAACTTTTCTTCCAAGGAACAAGCATCTTTTAATTTCATGGCTATAGGCACCATCTGCAGTGATTTTGGAGCCCAAACAAATAAAGTCTGTCATTGTTTCCATTGTTTCCTCACGTATTTGCCATGAAGTGATGGGACCAGATGCCATGATCTGAATGTTGAGTTTTAAGCCAACTTTTTCACTCTCCTCTTTTACCTTCATCAAGAGGCTCTTTAGTTCTTCTTCACTTTTTTCCATAAGTGTGGTGTCATTTGTATATCTGAGGTTATTGATATTTCTCCCAGCAGTCTTGATTCCAGCTTGTTCTTCATTCAGCCCAGCGTTTCTCATGATGTACTCTGCATATAAGTTAAATAAGCAGGGTGACAATACACAGCCTTGACATACTCCTTTCCCGATTTGGAACCAGTCTGTTGTTCCATGTCCAGTTCTAGCTGTTGCTTCTTGACCTGCACACAGATATCCTTGGAGGCAGGTCAGATGGTCTGGTATTCCCATCTCTTTGAGAATTTTCCACAGTTTATTGTGATCCACACAGTCAAAGGCTTTGGCATAGTCAATAAAGCAGAAATAGATGTGTTTCTGGAACTCTCCTGCTTTTTCGATGATCCAGCGAATGTTGGCAATTTGACCTCTGGTTCCTCTTCCTTTTCTAAAACCAGCTTGAACATCTGAAAGTTCATGGTTCACTTATTGCTGAAGCCTGGCTTGGAAAATTTTGAGCATTACTTTACTAGTGTGTGAGATGAGTGCAATTGTGTGGTAGTTTGAGCATTCTTTAGCATCGCCTTTCTTTGGGATTGGAATGAAAACTGACCTCTTCCAGTCCTGTGGCCACTGCTGAGTTTTCCACATTTGCTGGCATGGTGAGGGCGGCGCTTTCACAAACTGTGTTACCAAACCAAAACATGCATCTGTAAAATGGTGGACAGGAGTATGAAACTTAGGTGAATCATCTGTGGCAGAAAGGACACCCAAGGCAGTGTCCTCTATGTTAAAAATACATTGTCTGTGTACTGGAGTCTGTCAGTAGCATATGGAGTTAAAGAAAAATAATTTGACAACGAAAGGTGAAGTTTTGCTTTTTCTCCTCCTGCCATTGACTGGTGCAAAATTTTCCTTTATTTTTTTTTAGACAAGTTTCAAAACCATACAATGAATGTATGCACTTTCTTCATCCACATTCATCAATGTCAACATTTTGAGATATATGCTATCTGTCTATCTATGTTTCCTGAACTATTTAAATATAAGTTGCAAACACCATGGCACATTTATCTAAATCCTTTAATATTCATGAGAATAAGGACATTTTCCCTCAAACCACAACACCATATTCACACTAAGAAAATTAACTTTAATTATATGTATCATATAATGTATGGTAACATTTTGATTTTCTCAAGGTGTTCACCCTGCATTTGGTGGTGTCTCATTAATCTTTTTAATATGGATCTGTCCCTGAATTTTTGTATTTTTTGTGTGTGACTTTGACTTTTTCTGAAGGGTCTAGAGCAATGGTCTTGTTTAAAGTCCCCCATTTTGGTTTTTAAAATTTTTCCTCACAGTAGATTCAGGTTAAACGTTTGGGCGTTTTGGCAAGATTATTACATGGGCGACGTGCCCATGTGCAACACTGGCGGCACAGGACGCCAAGTTGTCCACTTGTGGAGCTGAGTGAAACCTGATAACCTCGTGAAAATTCGACAGGCCTCTCTGCAGTAATTTATGCATAACCCACAGGGTGATAGTCCGAGACAGTGAGCATACTCTTCTCCAGCATCGAGTGGTTTTAATACTTGTTGAAGATGCTTTCTGGAAACAACTCCATTTAAGATTAAAAATCATAAAACCATATCCTAAAATTCTATCCTGAGACTTCACTGACGATCTAGTTGTTAAGACTCTGCACATCCACTGCAGAGGGCGTGGGTTCGCTCATTGTTTGGGGACCTAAGATCCTGTATGCTGAGAGGCAGGGACAAAAAATATTCTACCCTTCCTCCTGGTTTACATAGCCAGCATTCTTCTAAATACAGTATTTTTTTTTCTCTTCAATTTGTCCCTTAAAAAAATCAATTTAAGATATTCCATTTGTTAGCTTTTTCTCATTTATCATGTAAAAATTTCCCCAAATCTGGCCACCGAAAGCCCCCACAAGTCAGGTCCCATGTCCTTTTGACAGAGTCAGCAAGATAGCCTACAGAAGGAAATGGCAACCCACTCCAGTATCCTTGTCTGGGAAACCCCATGGATGGAGGAATCTGATGGGCTACAGTCCATGGGGTTGCAAAACAGTAGAACATGACTTGGCAACTAAACAACAACAGCAACATCGTGCTCTGAGGCCCAAAAAGATATCCTAGGCTTATCGTCGCGTTCCTGGAATCAGCCAATTCTTTGAGAATCTCTAGTTTCTGTTCATAGAGAATGATATTTAGAAAACAAAATTTGGGTACTTGGAGTGCTCCTGGCTTTATGGATGCCTTCATTTATAAGACTTTTCAGTAAGCAGAGATAGAAAATCAGTATGATAGGCTATATAATACAGTAGATATGATATATTCATGTATTTGCACTGATTCACAACTGAAATCAGCTCCAAAATCACTGCAGATGGTGGCTGCAGCCATGAAATTAAAAGATGTTTGCTCCTTGGAAGAAAAACTATGACCAACCCAGACAGCATATTAAAAAGCAGAGACATTACTTTGCCAACAAAGATCCGTCTAGTCAAAGCTATGGTTTTTCCAGTGGTCGTGTATGGATGTGAGAATTGGACTATAAAAAAGGATGAGCACCGAAGAATTGATGGTTTTGAACTGTGGTGTTGGAGGAGACTCTTGAGAGTCCCTTGGACTGCAAGCAGATCCAACCAGTTCATCCTAAAGGAGATCAGCCTTGAATATTCATTGGAAGGACTGATGCTGATGCTGAAGCTCCAATACTTTGGCCACCTGATGTGAAGAACTGACTGATTTGAAAGGACTCTAGTGCTGGGAAAGATTGAAGGTGGGAGAACAGGACGACAGAAGATGACATGGTTGGATGGCATCACCGACTCGATGGACATGAGTTTGGGTGAACTCCGAGAGTTGGTGATGGACAGGGAGGCCCGGCGTGCTGCAGTCCCTGGGGGCGCAGAGTTGGACACGCCTGAGCGACTGAACTGACTGACAACTGAAGAGCAGCCCTGCAGGCGCTTTCCTCACCCTGCCCCCTTTCCTGTTTGTAGATCCTTCTCTCGCAGTGAAAAGGCCTGTTTCTCAAAAACATCAGTGTATATTCACTTCCTACAATACTTAACAAAAAACGCTTTAGAATCGGTTTGGAACTGTTTTTAACAGGAGGTGACATTCAGTGAGCTCTTACTGCCCCCTAGTGTTTTCTTTGATGTTTCTGTAGTTTCTAAATTGTTATTCATAGAAGTGTTGCCTGCTCTGGGTTCAGGCTCTCTCTGCCTCAACGCCGCTGATGCTGTGTGCCTGGAGATTCTTTGCTGTGAGGAGCCACACTGTGCGTTGAAAGATGTGTAGATGTATATCAGCATGTGCTGCCTCTTATCTGCTAGACACGAATGGCGGTACTTCCTCAAGCTGTGACTGTCCAGAACGTCATTGCTAACACCCCCTGGGGCCAAAATCACACCCTGGTTGAGAACCACCAGTCTATCTAGACATGAAGCAGAAAGGAATTATTACAAATACTTTGTAAGCATAAACATCTAACTTAACTTTTGGAACTTGTCTGGAGGTCCAGTGGTTGACTCCATGCTTCCACTTCAAGGGGCATGGGTTCTGTCCTTGGTTGGGGAACTAAGATCCCACATACCACGTGGCAGGGCCAAAATAAAGTCTAACTTTCTGAGTAAAAAATCTAAGCCATTACTAGAATTTTTCAGTTTGATTTATTTAATGATGTTTTCTGGGACTGTAGAACTTGTTACTTTTATCTGAACAATTGATATAAACTTTTCAAATAGAATTATATTAAAATAAAAAAATAGCTGAAGAATATGGACAAGTCCTCAATGTATCATTTCATCATCAAGATAGTCAAGTGAGCTAGGCAGGGCTGTTTTCTGTTGTGCCTTGTGTTTGATCTATCATTGATTATCTTCCCAATCAGTGTCAGCTTGACTAATCTCCATCAGGGTACCTGTGAAATTGATTGATTCCCAGTTGTGCTGTGTGCTAAGTTGCTTCAGTAGTGTCCCGACTCTTTGTGACCCTATGGACTGTAGCCCACCACGCTCTTCTGTTCATGGGATTCTCCAGGCAAGAATACTGGAGTGGGCTGCCGTGCCCTCCTCCAGAGAATCTTCCTGATCCAGGGATGGAACCTGCGTCTCTTATGTGTCCTGCACTGGCAGGCGGGGTCTTTACTGTTAGTGCCACCTGGGAAGCCCACTGACTACTAAGTCAGTC
>NW_011494921.1:232175-237003 GCF_000754665.1 Bison bison bison | reverse complement strand
GTCAGTCTTACTGTCTGTCGCGGCAGCGGGCCTCCGGGCTCCTGCTCCAGCTCCATGCTGTCGTGCTGATGGATTGATGCCCAATGGCAAAAGTAATCGAGCAATTCAATTAATCAACTTGAATATCCCCTTTCTTCACCTCTTTTTGTTTCATCTATTTTAAACTCTCTGTAGACACTTTGTCCTCTAACTTCAAGCCAGAATTAAGAGTGGTAAGTCACTGAAGATCTAAAGTTGCTGTTTTAGACCTTTTCTGTCACAATGCATAGGCTAGTTCACAGTCTCAACACTCGCCAAGGGACTGTGGCAGAGAACACGGGGCTCTGCCTGACTGCAGATTAGCCTTTGCTGTTTGTTGTTGTTGCTCAGTTGCTCCATTGTGTCTGACTCTGCAACCCCATGGACTGCATGCAGCATGCCAGGCTGCCCTGTCCTTCACTATCTCCCGGAGCTTGTTCAAACTCATGTCCATTGAGTTGATGATGTCATCCAACCATCTCAATGGAAACTCCTAAATTTAAATTTCAGCCTTCTTGGTGGACATGTCTTAGTTGCTTTGAGATACAAGGGTTATCCCCCAAATCATGTATCAGGACATCTTTATGGTAATCAGAATCTTTGATATTTCTTCCTAAATTTTCAGTTAACCATAATGCCATCTTTGCTTCACAGAAGAAGGAATGGAAGTACTACCAAGTTTGGGATTTTTTGAAAAAAGGAATAAAGAGATGGAGTTCATTGAGGGCAAGGCCCCTGACTCATGAATCAGGGTATTGGAGGCATGGCTGGGATGTCATTTTTTTTTTTATTTGATCATTTTTATTGTTTCATATCATTCTTTTTGAGTCTAATATAGGCTCTGATGTCTGTCTTTCTTTACCCTTTGCCTTATTTCATGTCCTTTTAGACCATGCAAAAGTCTTAATCATCTAAATGTGGGATATCATTCTTGATAGGCATTTCCCTTTTCAAGGATCTGTATTATTCAGGGTCTCAGTTGTTTCCAAATTCCATTACTTGTACTGGATATTTAATCACTTTAGGATGGAAATATTCATTGGAAGGACTGATGTTGAAGCTGAAACTCCAATACTTGGGCCACCTGCTGCAAAGAGCTGACTCATTGGAAAAGACCCTCATGCTGGGAAAGATTGAAGGCGGGAGGAGAAGGGGGTGACAGGATGAGATGGTTGGATGGCATCACCGACTCAACGGACCTGAGTTTGAGCAAACTCCGGGAGACAGTGAAGGACAGGGCAGCCTGGTGTCCATGATATCTCGAAGAGTCAGACCTGATTTAGCAACTGAACAACAGAATGGAAATCACATTAAAGCACACTGATTCTTGATTTGATGTGAGTTAAGTAAATCACACAGGCGTGCATGTGTGCGCACGTGTACACACACACACACACACACACACCAGAGGCACAGGCTCACTTCAAGAAGATGAGCCAATGTATTTACCAACTTGGATTATTTTTCTGGGGCAAGCCTGACCTCTAGAGGACAGGTGTTGTATGTAAAAGAAGCATTAAGAGCCAATGCCAGGTACTAGTGAGTTACTGGTTTCAAATCGGGAAAGGAGTACATCAAGGCTGTATATTGTCACCCTGCTTATTTAACTTATATGCAGAGTACATCATGAGAAATGCTGGGCTGGACAAAGCACAAGCTGGAATCAAGATGGCTGGGAAACATATGAATAACCTCAGATATGCAGATGACACCACCCTTATGGCAGAAAGCTAAGAAGAATTAAAGAGCCTCTTGATGAAAGTGAAAGAGGAGAGTGAAAAAGTTGGCTTAAAACTCAACATTCAGAAAACTAAGATCATGGCATCTCGTCCAATCACTTCATGGCAAATAGATGTGGAAACAATGGAAACAGTGACAGGCTATTTTTCACTGCAGATGGTGACAGCAGCCATGAAATTAAAAGATGCTTGCTCCTTGGAAGAAAAGTTATGACCAATCTAGACAGCATATTAAAAAGCAGAGACATTACTTTGCCAATAAAGGACTGTCTAGTCAAAGCTATGGTTTTTCCAGTAGTCATGTATGGATGTGAGAGTTGGATCATAAAGCTGAGCGCTGAAGAATTGATGCTTTTGAACTGTGGTGTTGGAGAAGACTCTTGAGAGTCCCTTGGACTGCAAGGAGATCCAAACAGTCCATCCTAAAGGAAATCAGTCCTGAGCGTTCATTGGAAGGACTGATGCTGAAACTGAAACTTCAATACTTTGGCCACCTGTTGCAGAGAACTGACTTATTGGAAAAGACCCTGATGCTGGGAAAGATTGAAGGCAGGAGGAGAAAGGGATGACAGAGGATGAGATGGTTGGATGGCATCACCGACTCAATGGACACTGAGTAAACTCTGGGAGTTGGTGATGGGCAGGGAGGCCTGGCATGTTGCAGTCCATGGGGTCTCAAAGAGTCAGACGCGACTGAGTGACTGAACTGAACTGAATGAGTTATGAGTAGTACGGTGGTATAAAGAGTCAGACAAATGCTGGGGTTAGCATGGTGTGAATGTAAAATCTTAATTCTGCACCAAGTAGCTTGAACAAAATTCTATATCTCCATGGTTGCAAATGTGTATTTTTCAACTTTATTGACAGAATTATATAAGCTTCACATAATTAAAGTGAACCATTTGATGTCTGACAACTGTGCATACACCAGGAACTCCAGATACTAAACATTCCCATCACCTTCTACATTTCCTCAACCCCTTTTGTGGCCCACCCTGCCTCTATCCCCATCATGCACAACCACTAATTTGTCTTTATAAATGAGTTTGCATTTTCTAGATTATGTTCATCAATGAAATGGTAGACTATCCACTCTTTCGTGTCTTCCTTTTGTTCAAACTAATGATTTTGAGATACATCTAAAGTTGTATGTGTCAATGATTTGTCTTTTTTTTGAACAGTATTACATCATAGAGTTATATCATATTTTGCTTAACTTGAGGTGGGTCATAGATCTTTGTGTGCAAGTTAAAACTTCTAGAGAAAAATACAGGATAAAATTTTGTAATCTTAGGGTAGGCAAAGCTTTCGTAGAATACCAACTGAACAAATAGCAAATGAACAAAATATAATTGGACTTTATCAGTGTTAAACAATGGTTGCTCTTTGAAAGAAGTTACTAAGAAAGCAAAAAGGCAAGTCACAGAGAGGGAGAAAAATATTTGTACACGTATATTAGATAAAGGACTTGTATTCAAAATAATAATTAAATTAAAGACAAACATTCCATTTTTTATTGAAATATACTTGATTTACAATGTTGTCTTAATTTTTCTGTACAGCAAAGGGTCTCTTTCTGTTTCATAAAAGTTCATTCGCAAACACTCAATGTTTAAAAAATAGCAGACATTTCACAAAAGAAAAGAATCAAGTGACCAATAGGACAGGATATGAAAAGATGATGAACATCAATAGTCCTCAGGGACATGATAAATGTATATTGTAAAGCTTCAAAAATTGGATTACATCATATAATTGATGAGCTTGCAACACAAGTGCTCCTTTATATGGAAACTTACAGAAACTAATATTATATGCATACTTTCAGAAGCTAATATTTCTTGAGTACTAAGGTTTCACAGTGTTCTAAACACTTTGCAGGCATTATTTCATTTAATCCTCACAAAACCCTTTGAAAAGGGTGCTATAATTAGATCCATCTTCATGGGTTAGTAAATTGAAGGTCAGGGAGTTTAAGTTACTTGTTCCTAGTCCCATGGCTAGTAAGTGGCAAAATCAGGCTAGGAATTCACTCTCTACTTCTATAGCCCATGGGTTTAAATATCTTGCTGTTCTTTTACTTTAGATTGATGGTGAATCTTCATTGGAGATCATCTGAGAACACAGGACCTTCCCTGAGTTCTACTAGCAACTTACTTCATTACATTTTGTGGGTCACTAAATGAGTCACTAAGAGTTAAACTTTTACAACCTAGTAGATATATAAATGCGAGTTCCCCTTTGTCCATCTATTTTGAGACTTGTTTCAAATTTCCAAAATAAATATTGAAAATCATACAGTTTAACTAATTTAAGCCATATTTTACTTATCACTTCTTTCATTCAATATTTTTAAGTCTTTATTGAATCTGTTACAAGATTGTTTCTGCTGTTTATCATCTGATTATGTGGCCCTGAGGCACGTGGATCTTAGCTCCTCAACCAGGGATCAAACTCACTGCATTGGAAGGTGAAGTCTTAACCACTGGACTGTCAGGGAATTCCCCTCATTCAGCTTTTAATAGCCATCTATTGTGCTAAATTCTTTGAATGCTGATGTTTTTTATTTGTCTTCAACCAGGAGTGGTTCTGCCTCCCAGGTGACCCTGGGCGATATCCAGAGATATTTTGTCAGATTTGTGGGGAGGGCTGCTAGGGACTAGAGGCCAGAAATGCTCCTTACCGTCAGTCTGGGACAGTCCAGCCCCAGACGCCAACAGTGCCAAGACGGGCAAATCCTGCTCTGGAAACACACGCAGGACTTTTCCTTACTGACATCAGCTGAGACCAGTAGTCATGTATGGATATGAGGGTTGGACAATAAAGAAAGCTGAGCGCAGAAAAGTTGATGCTTTTGAACTATGGTGCTGGAGAAGACTCTTTAGAGTCCCTTGGACTGCAAGGAGATCCAACCAGTCCATCCTAAAGGAGATCAGTCCTGGGTGTTCATTGGAAGGACTGATGTTGAAGCTGAAACTCCAATACTTTGGCCACCTGATGCGAAGAGCTGACTCATTGGAAAAGACCCTGATGCTGGGAAAGATTGAGGACAGGAGGAGAAGGGGACGACC